>NC_081789.1:9891651-10196651 GCF_963082965.1 Carassius carassius
GCTGACTCGCTGAGCATCAGGCATTAGGTCTGTTCAACTCACCAGCACTGTGCAAACCGATCGCAATCTGACTGAAGCAGTGCATGCCGGTTAATATTGTCCGACTGAGACTGTGCCGATGCACATGACCATCACCTGTGACATCTAAGTACCGCAAGAGTGTTTCTAGAGCAGCTGGCTGACTCAGCTGCCGCCGTTTCTCCAGAGTGACTGCTGGAGTGCTGATGATGACACAGCTGTTCACGATTTGCCAGATTCACTACATGACAACGATCACATGTGTTTCGGGTTTATTCAACATTTCAGTTCCAATAATGACCACAAATATGTGTTTTAGAACGGTAAAAGCTTTTTAATGTAGTCGCCTGTTGTATTGAGTCACGTCATCATACTACACAGATCAAAGTGTATATACCCCTCTGTAATAGCATTTAAAAAGCATATGATCACATACACTTTATTCTTGTAATATATGGTGCCGTATTATGCAGTTTAAAGTATCTGTGCTCACGAAACATTCTGAAAATTCCTGCGTATTTGACAATTCTGCATTTTATTTATTTAATTTACTCTGTGACAAGTATGCGAGCACCGCGTGAGTGCCATTAACAGGAGCAGAGTTTCCGGGTGACATGTCTGTTTTCTCTCATGAACCGATTTTGGACAGGCATCTGAGGCAGAGTAATGTTCTACAGCATGATCTACAGCTAAATATAGAAGTGTCAGTTATAACCAGTGGATATTTCGACAAGATGTGGCACTGAATAAAATGGCAGATGTCACCAGATGTCAGCCTAAAAAAAAACGTCATGCTTCTATACAAAATCTTCGAGCTAGAGCGCATTGAATCATTGCGAACAATAGCTGAGCTAGTGTGAGAGTGAGCCATTTTATCAGAGCAATATTGTTAACGTCAGCGAGTATTGGCATTAGATTATTATATGATTATTATATAATGGCATCAATAAAGCTTCAATAAACCCGCAATGAAGTGTTGGGACTTCTCTTCGCGGACCCGGATTCTGAAGGGGAATATCTGCATTCGGAAGATGACGTGATACTGAAAGTGAAAGTATAGCCCTACACCAAGCACAAATGGTGAATCCTTTGCCCAATGTAGATGGTCCTTTGCCCAATGTCAGTGGTTTGAGCAATGTTTCCCAGGGTCAGAGTGTTCATCATGAAATTAGCAGGCGTGTTAGTGTTGTGGGGAACGAGGTGGGGGATTTTTACAGCTCTAGACATGTAGCTTTGTCTTATGACCATGTGTCTCTCCGCAATCGCGGCGACAGTATTGTAGTGGAGACTTTGTCTAATGCCACTGTGTATGTTAGACGAGGTCGAAGTATTCATAAGACAACGTGGGCAACGTGGGGGCAAGGTGGAGGCAACGTGGAGGCAGGGTGGGGAGTCGCAATGACAAAGACAGTAGTACGAGCTCGGCACACTCGCGGCGCACGTGAGGCAGATCTGGCCGCGCTGTTCGTAGCAGGAGCAGAGGCGATGTGACACGGGGCATAGCTTTTGAACTAAACAGGTCTTGTCTACTTGTGTTTGTGTGTCATATGAATAATATATATGTGCCCCATACATGGAATCAGAGTGCATACTGTATGTAGTAAATTGAAAATCTACAGCAAAAGGCCAACCGCTACATGCATTTGGTTTGTTTCTACCATTTATTAGTAATGATTTACACAGTTTGTTTAGTACTTACTATTTACCTGAGCATTCAGTATTGTGCAATATAGCACACAGAAGGAGAGAGACATTTTGGGGGGAAAGAAGTGCTGCACTTTATCATTTAAACGTGACTTTTCATGAAAATTCTATAATTCAAAATGGCCACCACCATATGACGTCATAATATGCAAATTAGATGGGAAAATGTAATCCCTACATAAACATTGGGTCATCCTTAATATTTTATAATTGACAGAAAGTCTCTATCGTTAACACTTTTAAGATATAGCCTTTTTGAATTGAAGATGTCAAAATCGAACATTTTAGGAAAAAACTTCTGGCGCCTAAAGGGTTCATGGGGTTTGTTAGATTTTGCTGTATTTGACTGAGCAGTTGTTTGGGTGGCTCGCCAATGTACTAGATTTCTCTAAAACTTAAAATAAGTAAGCTTGACCAAAGTTCTTGTGGGGAGAAGAATTTATTAAAGGTAGCAGTGTAGCAGTTATTCAGCAGTGATGTTAGCATGTCATCCTTCAAACAGTCTTAACCCAAAGTACTGTCTGTGAGAACAGACCTTTATACCTGCTAACAAATGTGCTACAAACAATACAATAACACCCCATGGAGAGCTAATGATAGTGTAACCTTTTGATGACTTGAAAGGATCTCTCCCATGGAGATCCAATTCATTGACCTGATGCTGACCTAAGAGGCTGATTATATGGGCCAGTTGTTTCACACTATTGTGAACAAAGTACAGTTTCCTACAGTTGATTGCAAATACATTCAACCAAAGTGAATTAAAAACAAATAATCTTTCAGGTTGTATGTTCAATTATTCTTGGAGCAAGAACCCCCATAAGGAACCATACCGCCAAAGATAAACTATGTTCAATAAACTCAAGTAAACTTGCCAAAGTGGTTCCTGCCTGAACTGTGAAGGTAAGGATTTGAGTTTAAATTGTTTTGTATAGAATCATTGATTGAAATCATTATTAAATATGACATCAATCAAAATGAATTTATTGAAAATCAATCTGAGCAAGTTTTAAATGTTAACAAAATATCAGTTAATAGAACTTGCAACACATTATGATATTGTCCTTTCTACGAATGATATACATATATATTTTTTAAAGAAATTAATCGAACTGTTGTAAAAGTGGCTCTTAATAAAGGAATTATGTAATATGTGGTGGAACTGATAGGGTTGTCGACTAGTGTGCCTTCTTCAGTAACTTTGACTTTTGAGCAACAAAGAAAGTTAGCACTTCTTCAATTGGAACATCATAAATTACATTTCAACATGGAGATTGAGAAACGAAAATTTGAAAGGGAGACTCTGTTTGTGCTAGCTGCTTGAAAGATGAATGCCGTGAAAAGGGTACATCTTGTATTATGCAACCTTCGAATATGTCGACTGCCATACGTAACACGTTTTCCAGTATAACTGATTCGGCTTTAAACAGTAATAATTGTTTAGGTCACAGGCAACAGAAAAAAGATTGTCTGGTACTTATTATTACCTTATGTACTGTATTACCTTTATCAAATTAAACTTTTACTTAAGAGATTCAATGTTAATCTTTGCAATTTATTTACCTAAAATGTCTGTGCCATTGCATAGGGTTCTTTTGTATTCTGATTTAATTCAAGGAGAAGTTGAACTGGGAGTGAGACCAGCTCTTCCAGTGGAAGGAGTTTCTGTTATTTTGGTAAACAATCTGGCCAGGGGATGGGTTTGAAGTGAGCTGCTGCCACCTTTTATTGTATCATCTAAGCCTATGTCCACTGAAGAGATTGATAAGACTGTGCAGATTCTGCCTGATGTTTTTCCAGCATGTGTGGTTATGCGCGCTGCCAGTCGATCAGCTGCAACTACTAAAAGTGTGGTATCCTCTCCGGTTAGTGGAAATATTTCATGGCCAGGTATTCTTCTCTCCTTGTCACAGGGTGAGTTGATTTAAGGAACAAAAGGCAGATTCCACTCTGAATGCATTATTTTCCCAGGTAATGTATGATGGCAGTGCCACTTAGGGGTGTTTTTGTGAATGGGTTCTGATAAGGAAATTGACTCCTCAGGCCAAGGCTTTCTTGAGGGAACCAGTTGTTCAAGTAGTAGTTCCAATAATAAGACTCGCTCATGATGATGTATCGGGGCATCTTGGAGTGAAAAAAGACTTATGATTGTATAATGCGCAATTTCTTTTGGCCTCACTTAAAATGGGATTTCTCTAAATATATATTAGGCATAGCATATCTACTGCATAACATCCTCAGAGCAAGGGTTCTTAGAATGCTTCCACTAGTCTTTGAAGTCGCTGTTACGTGCTTGTACAGAATTGGATCGAGACTGGGAGGATGGGTTGCCCTGGCTTATGTTTGCAGACAGAGAAGCAACTCACGAGAGTATGGGTTTAGCCCAAATGAACTTGTTTTTGGTCACACTGTTTGTGGGCTGTTAACTGTACTACGGGACAGCTGGGTTCCTTCTGAGTCACCAAAAAAGTTTAATGAATATGTCGATGGTTTTAAAACATGATTGTTTGAAGCTGTCAAGTTGGCAAAGATAAACTTAAAACAGACGCAACTGAAAATTAAATGTTTATATGATCACAGAACTGAGTGTAAATAATTTTGTGTTGGAGATCAGGTAATAGCTTTGTTGGCCGTAACCTCCTCTCCTTTTAAAGCTAGGTTTGCTGGCCCATATGTTATTATTCAAAAAATAATCTGATTATGTAAGGAAGGAATGATCATGTCTTCACACAGCAGAAGTGAATGTTTTGGCCGTAGATCATAGGTCATGCGTGGATTGCGTTATGTGTAGTCGGTTAAGTAATTCCACAATTTTAAGTGATTTGACAATTTTCCTGAAACATCTTCCAACTGAAAAACGTTTGGAATTTGCTAAAGTAATTGAGGAATATCCATCACTCTTTTCTGATGCACCTACTCAAACATTTTGTAAACAGATTGTAAAACATGATATTGATATGGGTGAATCCCTTCCAATACGTCAGCGATTCTACAGGCTACAACGGGAAAAAAGGAAACAACTAGAGTCAGAGGTTATGTATATGCTTGAAAATAATCTAGTGATTCCATCAGCCTCAAGTTGGTCATCTCCTTGCCTGTTAGTAAAAGTATAAAATAAAATACAGGACATTGAGGTTTTGTACAGGTTATAGGAAGTTAAATGCAATTATTAAACCAGACTCTTTTCCGCTTCCACGTATTGACAATTGCGTGGATCAGGTGGGTGCAGCAAATTATCTTAGCAAGTTTGAATTGTTAAAGTGGTATTGGCAAGTCCCTTTGATGGAGAAATCACTGCTATTATTACTCCAGATGGTACTTGTATAATGTTATGAGTTTTGGATTACAAAAAACGCACCAGCCACATTTCAGCGGCTAATGAATTGTGGTAGCTGGCCTTGAAGAATGAGCAGTTTATTTAGATGATCTGGTGGTGTATAGTAGTTCATGGAAGGAACATCTGTCCCGAATTGAGTTGTTGTTCAAGTGCTTGAAGGAGGCCAGGCTTACCGTCAACCTAGCGAAGTATAAGTTCACCAGGGCCACAGTGACCTTTTAGGAAAGGTCATTGGTCATGGAGTTTTCTGAACAGTGAATGCAAAGATAGAGGCAAATGTATCTGTCTAGTATCTGTATCTGCCACCCTGTACAAAGTTAGAGTTGATGCACTTTCTTGGGATGGTGGGATATTATCAGAATTTTTGAAGGAATTTTTCAGAAATGTTGCCCCTCTGACTGATTTGTTAAAAGCGTCACGTTCGTTCA
This sequence comes from Carassius carassius, assembly GCF_963082965.1. NCBI lineage: Eukaryota > Metazoa > Chordata > Actinopteri > Cypriniformes > Cyprinidae > Carassius > Carassius carassius. The sequence continues at coordinate 9,897,139 of NC_081789.1, forward strand.
TTTCGAGCTCGACTTGTCAAGATGCTTTTGATAATGTTAAAGCATTGCTAACTAGTGCTCCAGTCCTTGACATTCATCAGTGGGATAGACCATTTAAAATGCAGGTAGATGCGAGTGAGATTGGGGTGGGAGCTTTCCTTTTACAGGATGACGATGAGGGAATTGAACATCTGGTATGTTTCTTTTTGAGGAAATTTCTGTCTTATCAATCAAACTATTCAGTTTTTGAAAAAGAAGCATTGGCGCAGGTTTGGGCACTTCAGCATTTTGACATTTATGTGGGAGGGGGTGGAACGCCGGTTGTGATCTATTGTGATCATAACCCCCTAACATTTTTGAAAATGTTGAGGATATGATTGGACATATTCTACATGTAGTGTAAGCCTGGTAGTAACTTTTCAGGTTTTATTTTATGGGGAAGTGTTGGATGACACTTTCGGTCATTTCTTTTTTGGGTCTGTGTCTTTGCAGGTGTCCAGCTGATTGCTGCGTGATTGGGAACACCAGCACGCAGGTGGTTGATCCTCTATAAAACATCTCTTTGCTCGACTCGTTGTGCTCTTGGTTGAATCCAGTGTTGGCTCTCCAGTCTTTAGTGCCCTGTCTTTCTGGACCAAGATGGGTTCAATAATGATCCATTTAGGTCTGACAGTTAATTAAATTTAAATGTTTTTCAACGCAAATGTAATTATCTTCTCTTTATTATTATTTTCCTTGTAGTGACCCTCATGGTGTTGCGACAGTACATTATAAGGGAAAAAAAAGAATACTCTGGTGAGCTCAGCAACATAAAAAGGCCTGGACGTCCACAGAGGACAACAGTGGTGGGTGAATGGAGGATCCTTTCCATGGTAAAGAAAACCCTTTCACAAAATCCAGCCAAGTAAAGAAGACTCTCCAGGAGGTAAGCATGTCACTGTCAAAGTCTACAATCAAGAGAAGACTATAGAGAGCAAATAAAGAGGGTTCACCACAAGGTGCAAACTAGGCCAGATTAGACTTTGCCAAAAAAACCTGTACCAAAATGACAGAAGACAAAAGTATGAAGAAAGCTTTGAACAGCTCAAGATCCAAAGCATACATAATCATCTCTAAAACATGGTTGAGCAGTGTGATGGCATGAGTGTGCATTGCTTCCAGTGGCAGTCACACAGTTGAAAGGTCATTTTGTTTTACACACTGATCTAAAATAGATTGAACTATATAAAGATCAGTGGTTTTAAAACTTTCTCATTCATGCACATTTGTAGACATAATAAATAAAATAATTAATTAATAAATAAGAGAGTGGGTTGCCTATTGTATTCAGCAGCATGTATATGCTGAAACAGTTGTATTAATACCTTACTAATGAAATTGTTTTAAAATTACAATTATAAAATGGATAGTTTTGGTCCTTGATTTTGATTGGCTGAGCCACGTTCACTGTAAATAAATTCACTATAAACTACCACTTCTTGGGCTTATTGCTTTATTTTGTTTACTTAGGCCAACACATTTAATCATGCAAATAATTCTGTGTTGGTAAACATTTATATAATAGTTTGATGTGTGTCAAATAGTTTATTCAGGACCACTTTGCATCACATGGTCAAGAACAGACAATATTTTTGTTCCATGTTATTACATGGTCTTTTATCGCTAAGCTATTTAAAAGCCAAATTAAAAAGCTAATTTGGCTAATTTCAGCGTAAATTCTAAGTAAATATGTTGTACACATTGTGTCTGTAATTTTGTTTGTGTGAATGTAATTTTACACATTTATTAAAGTTGGCATGATACTGAAGAAGCGGTTGTTGTTTTTTTCTCTCTACTGTGATGTCTATCCGAGTAGAAGACGTCATAGCTTGTGACAGGAAGATAAGAGGAGTCATTAGATTAAAAAAATAATAATAAATTAGGTGCACAGATTAATTATTTATACTATAATATACACTACACTATTCCATTAAAAAATATGAATTTTCCATTTTGATTTCATGCCAACTTTAATTTGGAGCTTCAAATTCAAAACAAATGTGTTTTGATTATTGTCTGTGTGTGCAAATCTGAAAATTCAGCTTTTCACATCACAGCTGTGTGTAAATTTCAACGTACAAATATGAATATTAATATGACAAGATCTCACATTGAAATCAGCAAGCTCTCGAGTTTAGCTACTGATTTTCCTTCATACAAAGATTAATGAGTGGCTTTTTCATAGCAGGACCATAAAGAATGATTACTGATTCCATGATTCAGAATGATTCTTACTGCTATATGGAAGTAAGTTTACAAGGTTGCTCAACATCTTCCTGTTGTATAGAGCAGGTTCGCAATAAGACTTTACGACAATATGCAGTCACATTCTACTACACAATACTTTGAAGATGAAAGGATCTGCCAGTTTTGGGTTTCACCGTTCGGGTCAGGTTCATGTATTAAGGAATATATGTTTCGCTTTTGGAAGGTCTGAGTCAACCGCTCGCTATGCCTTTTTCACTGTGCACCATGGACCATTTTGCACGACTACAATCACAAGACATGTTTATACTTCCTCCTATGACACACAATCCCATATCCATATCAGTAGCAGGCATGTGAGTGACAGCACCCTCATAGTGTGTCTTCATAATCAATAAACATCAGCAAACTATTAAAGAAAAAAAAAAACATACTCAAGCCATATCAATGCTCTGATGCCCCTATTGCCCAAACTAAATACACAAGTATGCACACAGATTAATCTTTTATGACTAGTGTGACTAAATGACCTAAACTGATTATTTATCTTCTATCGTGACACGATAATACAAAAACAATATTTGCAATAGTAGCTTTCACACTGCTACAAAATCAATCGCCCTCAGCAGTGGCAAAAAAAAAAAAAACCTAACAAACCTAACATGACCTGTACTGAATTTACACCCCCTCAAACACATAAATCGATTGTGGCCATTTCAAAATGCTTCATAGTACCTTTATTAGTAACTTTACACACTTATTCTTAACTTGTTTTAGAAGGTACAGGAAAACAAACAGCATCTTGTTTCATCATTTCAGTGAGGCTACCATGTGTTTTGTTTGTGTAATAACAGAGCAGTTCAGGTTGATAAGCAATCACACAAGTTTTGTTTGTGCTAAATAGTTCTAACATGGGGAATGGTACTATTAGCAGAAGAGAATGAGAATGATAGTAATTCTCCTTGAGGCCACTGTTTTTGCCACATTTTGGAAATTAAATGAAATTTGAATGTTGAGAAAGGAGAAAATGTACAAATCTAAAGTGTTGAATTATCAACAATAATTTATGATTATAAACTGATACATACAATACTATTGAAAAGTCTGAGGTTGAAAACTGCAGTGAATAACTGTAATACTGTGAAATATTACAGTTTTCTTTTAAATAGAAAGTTCAAAAGAACAAAATGTATTTAAAATAGAAATCGTTGGTAACATTATAAATGTCTTTACTATCACTTCTGGTCAGTTCATTTTTAAATATTAATCTCTTTCCAAAAAAAAAAAAAAAAGAGAGAAGAAGAAAACCGTGTACAGTATTGTTATTGGAAAGACAAGGAAGACAACAATGAATAAAGTATTTAATTAAGAAAGGATGCATGCAAATGAAATGAAAAGATTATTTGTGTTTATATATAATTTATATTTTTAAATATACTATATATATATATATATATATATATATATATATATATATATATATATATATATATATTTATTTATTTATTTCAAACTAATATGAACTCATAAATTAGCATGACAGAAGTCTGTTTGACATGTAGTGAAATAGAGAGAATGCAATAAGATGCATTCCACCTTTTGAATGGTTATATTATGAACAGAATGCGGTCCCCCTCCACAAACACACACACTTTTTTCATTGTTCTCTCTCTCATTCTTTCCTTCTACACATTGTCACGTGTCTAGTCAAGACAGTTTCTTTTCCTCGTGAGGCTGTGCTTGCAGTGGAAAGTTGAAATGAACAAATTTGGACTGACATGCTTTCTTTATCAAGAAATGGTGTCAGGCTGTGTTAATGTTATGCTGGCAGCAGATCTTAACGTTGTTTAAACAAACTGGCATTAACAGTTCCCTGCAATAATCAGATTAGCCATTCTGCAAATATATACACGTAGTAAGAGAAAAATAAATATTAGCTTGCATCATCTTACACTGTCAGATGTACGTGCATATGCGTGTCTGATACAGGCAGAATAAACTTTGTTAGCTGCATTTAAGGTCACTAGTAGCACCTAACAGACACATAACATTAAAAAATAATATTGTTATAAAATATTATTACATTTTATTTTTATTTAAAGTTTAACAAAGTTAAAGTTTTAGGGGTTGGTTTAAATCTTTAATCACATATGAGCAATATATATATATACTGATTATTATCATATAATATGACAATACAATTAACAAATACATATACACACAGTACAGACCAAAAGTTTGGAAACATTAATATTTTTAATGTTTTTGAAAGAAGTTTCTTCTGCTCATCAAGCCTGCATTTATTTGATCAAAAATACAGAAAAAAATGTAATATTGTGAAATATTATTACAACTTAAAATAATAGTTTTCTATTTGAATATACTTTAAACAAATAATTTATTCCTGTGATGCAAAGCTGAATTTTCAGCATCATTACTCCAGCCTTCAGTGTCACATGTAACATCCAGTCTATCACATGATCATGTAGAAATCATTCTAATATTCTGATTTATTATGAGTGTTGGAAACAGTTCTGCTGTCTAATATATTTGATAAATAAAAGGTTAAAAAGAACTGCATTTATTCAAAATACAAATCTAATAATATATATTCTAATAATATATTTTCTTTACTATCACTTTTTATCAATTTAACACATCCTTGCTGAATAAAAGTATTGATTTTATTTAAAAAGAAGAAAGAAAAAATAATTTAGTGACCCCAAATTACTGACCAGTAGTGTATATTGTTATTACAATATATTTATATTTTAAAAACATAGCTTCTTTTTTTTTTTTTTACTTTTTATTCATCAAAGTATCCTAAAAAAGTATCACACGTTCTGAAAAAATATTAAGCAGCAGAACTGTTTCCAACTTTGATAATGAATCATCATATTAGAATGATTTCTAAAGAATCATGTGATAATGATCCTAAAAATTCAGCTTTGCATCACGGAAATAAAAGATAATTTAAAGTATAATAAATTTAAAAACAATTATTTTAAATTGTAATAATATATCACAATATTACATTTTTTTCTGTATTTTTGATCAAATAAATGCAGGCTTGATGAGCAGAAGAAACTTCTTTCAAAAACATAAAAAATAGTAATGTTTCCAAACTTTTGGTCTGTACTGTGTATATATATATATTATATATATTAGTTGCATGCTACATTTAATATAATTTATGTTTGTTACAATAAAATAATATATAAGGATCATTATTTACAAGAAAATTTTCTCAAGAAAATGTATAAAACTGGAATAGTTTATTTTAGCAGCTGTCTTTTATTCCCAAAGGAATCCTGAGTTGAGCAGATCCTTGACTGATGCGAGAGAGAATGATATCCCAGAATTCTCTGACCAGCGCACAAGTTCTTCTTGGAGCACAATATCAAAACTCTGGAACGACAGTGAGAGAAAAAGACAAGACAGAGGAGAGGAGAGAGAAAAAAAAAGGAGTAGCCATAGGAGAGCAAGGAGAGGACAGGAGAATGATGAGGGGAAGCAGGAGAGGGCCCCTGACAGGGGAAATCGTGGCTCTTTAATGTTCATCTTTTCACTGAGATCAAAGAACAAAGACACAGAGAGAGAAACTTTGAGAGAGAGACATAAATGCTTAGAAAGTGTAAAAGCTAATCTGTGAGAGAGCAGTAAATAGCAAGAGGGGTAGAGGAAAGCTTAGGGTGTGGTGAATGATGTATGATTATTATGCTGAAAAGATAACATGACAGAAGTTGAAAAATATTGGTGACAGGGAGCGCAGAAACTTGGCCAGTAGTGCTTTTACATCTTTTTCACCAGCATCACAAATCAGAAATGTGTGTGTGTGTATAGTAGTCAACATTTGAAGTGGATCAAAAATGTTCATCAAAGTTATCCCAAGACATGAATGCATTGCAGTTTTGTTTACCACTTTCTTCCACTCTGTATGGGTGAGCTATTCCTTTTAATATTTACAGAATACTGCACAGTATAATTGGACATTTAAATATTATGTGAAACAGAACATATTATGCAACTACTCCAATGTATTATGCTACATTATTGTCAAATGGCCTCATAATATAAAGTTAACTTGGTAGTATTTATTTAATAAATTATCATACATTTTTGGCACCAATAGCCTTGTGGTTAATTTGCCAACATATAGCGCAAATGTGCTCGCAGCGACTCAAGTTTGATTCCTGTCTCGAGGTCCTTTGACAACCACAACCCCCTCTCTTCACCCAATGCTTTCCTGTCTGCTCTCTACTGTCCTATCAAATAAAGGCATAAAAGCCTATAAATGTAACTGTAATGTAAAATAAATAAATAAATTACTGTACATAAAAGTAGAAAAGGAAGGTCAACTAATGGACTGCACTGTGGTACAAAGTATTTCATGTAGTAAACATTATACATACTTAAAATTAGCATACTGTTCAGCGATAAAATATTATGCACACTAGCAATAGTAAAAGTAACATGCTAGTGTTATACTGAACAACAACTCTAAAAACAATAACATAACTCTTACTATTTCTGCTACAATGTTAAAAGAGTAAATACTGTATACTGTTAACATACCTACAATGTTTTCCCTTCTCAAGAAAATCAACCTGCAAATGACTGCATATTAAGCTACAGGATAAACTGTTAAAAAAATAATTTATAAAAACCTTCAGCTGACATGAGCAAAACGATGTAATAGCTAGTTATTTTTGGTTGTAAAATCAAATAAACCATGGTACTAGATCATGTTCTTGTGAATTTCTTGCACCCTGTTTGAACTTCCTCATGCCTGAGCATCAGCTGCTCTGCACAAATCTCTGATAATGACAAAAAGAACGTCTAAGCTATAACCAAGAACAAAAAGGATGTTTTATGGGAGTTGAGAGGATTTCTGAGTAAAAGAGGAGGAATAGTGTCATCCACTATTTGTGAATTTATGCACACACTTGCATTTGTGGTTTACAGGGACTTTCCATAGGCATAATGGTTTTTATACTGTACATTTACTAATTTAGCTGACGCTTTTATCCAAAGTGACTTACAATTGCTATATATGTCAGAGGTCGCACGCTTCTGGAGCAACTAGGGGTTAAGTGTCTTGCTCAGGGAAACATTGGTGTCTCACAGTGGATTCAAACATGGGTCTCTCACACCAAAGGCATGTTTCTTACCCACTGCGCCAACACCACCCCCAACTGTACAAAACTGTAGTTTCTATCGCCCTACACCAACACTACACCTACACTGACTATTGGCAATTACTACAACTACTGGCAATTTTTGAATTTCACAAAACACCTTTTTGTATGTTTTTTTAAGGCTTTTGTTTTACAGGGACACGTTTGTGTCCTCATAAACCATATGTACCAGTACACACACACACACACACACACGCACACACACACACACACACACACAACATCTAACTCACATGACCCCTAGATATATTTAAATATAAATCTCTGAAAGCAATGAGATAAATAAATGATAACATACAATTAAAATATAGATATTTGTATAGATTATTATTAATAATAATAATAATAACTTGTATATAATCATAAAATAAATAAATGTAAAATAGCTGAAAAATTTATAAATAAAACTAAAATAAAATACAATAAAATACTGTTCATTATTTATAATAATATTTTAGTATGTCATCATGTTTTAGTTATTATATAAATACAGAAATATTTCTTGAGATATCTTTTGTGTACTCAGCTGTTTTTTTTTTGCCAAGCTAATAAAAAAAAAAATATATATATATATATATGTTTTTTTTTTTTTTTTTTTTTTTTTTCATGCTTTCTCAAGCAAAGCAAATTTTGAAAGTCCACTGAAAGCATATCCTACATTTTTAGTCTGAGGCTATGTTGAAGATACATGTTAAACCTGCACCCCAACGCCCTCGTCCTCAAAGCCAATAGATTAAATGAAACAGGACAAATTTAATCTTGACAAACCATGTATCATTATAAAGATCTAAGCCTCAAGCATCGACGACAGATCGCTGTTTTTCAATGGAAAGCTTATAAAGACTGTATTTGCTACATTTGTGTAAGCAGTACACATACAAACATGAGCAATGGAAACGCTGTACATACCAGATGCGTTGTAATAACGATTCATAAACACATCCACAGCTGTAAATCCCGGTTTAGTTAGAAAGGTAAGGGTCCACTGAACGACATCTCATGAAGCACGTTTAGTCCAACGAAGCAATAACATTGTAATATAGATCATAATTCCTTTGTTTACGTTTCAGTTCTTCAGCAACAGAACTGTTTGTGTCCATTATGGAATAACTCACGGTCGGAAACTGCGTCTTGTTCGTAAAAACACAGAATGGTTTTGCAGCGTACAGTGTCACAAACAGAATGAGACAATCCACCGGAAAAAGAATGAATGAAAAATAGGCGAAGGATAGTTTATTTGAGTTTGCCGCTCCCTCATGACGCGCTCTGAGGCACCTGTCAGCTGATGGAGGCGGAACTTATAGCGATCACCTTTTTCTTTGTTTGTTTCATTTTTCAACAGTTTTTATATATGTGAGAGTGTGTTTTATGTTGAATGTGAATGTATCTGAATGATTACCATCTGTTTGAGTGCAAATCAGCCCAAATCAGCTCGCTATTACTGAATGATCAGGTTTATCAAAGTGAACGCATCTATATGAATAGAGAGAGTGGATTATTTACTTTGGCACATTTGTGTTATTACCATCTGTATACGTGGCCATCAGCACATCAGCACTGATTTGCATCGTAATTCATTGTAAATGATGCATTTCTAGCAATCTCAGGATGTTCTGTAATTGGCAAACAAAGTTAAATCTTTTTTTTTTTTTAATTCTTATTTTTCTTACTCAAATTATTCTTATTGTATTTTTCTAGTGCTCAAATAAATCACTTATATGATGTCTAAGTTTCTGTCTAGTGTTTTATAACTGAAAAAAAAACATGCAGTGGTATGTTTACTTACTAAATAGTTTGTAGAAGCCTTCAATACTATTGGGAAATATATTTTCTTATATTTGGGGGGTGGGGGTGTAGACATAGTCTCAGAAAAATATTTGCAGGAGTCTCATTTTTCATGATCTTTTATTCAGATTTGAAATAGAAACTCATGAAGACATGTGGCTTTCAACCCATTACTTTTCTAGATTGCTCCAGGGCTCATTTCATGTATTTTTATATAAAATAAAAAAATATTTAAGTGTGGTAAATTATATTATTAATAATTATATTAAATTATAAAGCTCAAAGTTCAATGCCAAGCGAGATATTTTATTTAAAAGAATTTGCCTACATTAGAACGGCTAGTTTGGACTACATCCCTCTACTTCCTCGATTAATGACGTCACTAGAACAGTTTTTTGACTAACCTCCACCCACAGGAATACACAAAAAAGGGGGCATGGTCTTGTTGCGCTCTCACGGAGAAGAAGAAGAGTTGCGTTTGTAGAGTGTGTTTGTCGCCATGTCGTTGAAACGCTGTTATTTTCATCTCGGAGTACAATCACCTTTGTTTGACCTTCCCAGGGACGCTGTAGTTAGAGATCAATGGTTACAATTTATGTTTAATTCGGTTCCCGAAAATTATTATCTACATGTAAAACTATTTGCAGCACATTTTGCTGAGGACAGCTTCCTCAATCTCAATCAGTTTAATGCCGGATTCGCACAGAGATTATTCTTGAAAGATGGAGCAATTCCCTCTTTGTCTGGAGAAGGCGTTGTTTATGGACCACAACTGGTAAGTGTATTTTATTATTTAAGTTGGTGCGTTTAACAGTTTCTGTAACTTATTAAACAAAGGGCAACGCTGTTTAGCTTTGTTAACTAGATGGTAGGACTGTGCAAAAAATCAAATGTGCTCCTGTGGTTAGAAGTAAATCTCCAGTACGTGCGTTCAGATCAGGATTGCCAGGTTTTTCAAAACAAATCCCGCCCACTTGCTTCTCAAAACAGCTGTCTTTAAAGTGTTTGTTACATTTTATTGTGCAAAATATTTTTTTACCTTTTAAGGGACATATGGCACATTAAACTCACTACTCATTATGCTATGAATTATTATGCATATAACTCAAAAATGTAAATACCAGAGAGCAATAAAATATTTTATATTTTTATTGTTCAATAGTACTGTTTCAGATGTGCTTTTTTAAGAAGTTTAACATTTTAACTATGTAAATGTAGCATTTTTGACATTAACCACTCACGATGATGCTTTCCTGCCCCTCTAGTGCCTCAGGCAATAGAATACAGAAGTCCAGGAGAGAAGTGTCCATTTTCAGTACAATAAAATTAAATTAAAGAATGAGAATATATCAGTTCTTCTTCATCTCAAAGTTGCTCCCATCTTCAGACTCAGAGCATGGAAGCAGTGGCCAGAACAAAACACAAAGACATGGTTACGCAACCTCTGGATGGTGTCAATCTGCCATATAACAACCTCCAGGAGTTAACATAGCTGGGACAAATGAGAAAAGAGACCGAGGCAAGGTATGGGAAGGATGTAGGCTGTGTAATATGAGTATGTTTGGGGGACTTTCAAACTATAAAATAACATTTCAGTTGAGGACTCCGTGTGGGCAGGAGAAAAAAATGACCATAGGATGCAGAGACAAAAAAAAAAAAAAAAAGAAATTGCTCCCAAAAGTGTCTCCCATATATTGTGTGTGTGCGTAAAAAGCTGGCATGCAGGATGTAACCTGCAATAGCCTACTTTAGTCACACCAGTAGATCCATCTTGTTCGACTAATAAAATGTCAAGAGCGTAGCGTTGATATTTAATCATAAGTGAACATTTGTGAGGGGTTCAAATCATGTGTGTGTGTGTGTGTGTGTGTGTGTGTGTGTGTGTATATATATATATAAATGTGTATATATATATATATATATATATATATATACATATATAAATGTGTATATATATATATATATATATATATATATATATATATATATATATATATATATATATATACATATATAAATGTGTATATATATATATATATATATATATATATATATATATATAAATGTGTATTTGAGTAGAACACATATTTCACTACAGAAGACCTAAAAAACACATTCTATTGTAAATGTGCATGCACACAAACACACATATATTCAGCTTTAACTTATACAAACAAAAGTTAATCTAGACAACTATAAGATTAAATCGAGCACAAATGGAGAATTTAATAAGAATATAATTATATTGTAATTAAAGCCCAGAGACTTTAATATGAATTACTTTTCCCATCAAATTCATAGAAAACCATATAATTTGATGTATTATTTATTATATATTACAATAATTTTTTATTTCTATATCGTGTATTAACAGAGGTCTCATTTGTTTCTATTTTTGTTTCTTGTAAAGCATGTCAGGAGAACCATTTGAGAACGACAAGAAAAATATTTTCTCTGGGAAGGGATTCGAAAATATTTACAAAATATTGGGCAAAATATTTGTTTGAATATGTGATTGCAATTGAAAAACAATGTGTTACAGAGAAGGAAAGTTGGTAACACTTAGAATAGGTAACACATATTAGTTGCTTATTAGCATGCATATTACTAGAATATTAGCCATGTATTAATGCTAATTAAGAACATATTAATGCCTTATTCTACTTGACTTTATTCTACATCCCTAATTTTACCCAATACCTAAAGCTAACAACTACCTTACTAACTATTAATAAGCAGCAAATTAAGAATTTATTCAGAGAAATGTTGTAGTTAACAGTTAACAAGTGTTACCTATTCTAAAGTGTTACCGGAAAGTTTAATGAAAACTATTTTCCTATGCGTCCTAACATGATGATCACACTGACAGAGTTGGTCCTCCTTCGAAAAAGGGAGAACATATAATCATGGTTGAAAAACACAAATATCAGTGGGAAATGTGTGGCCTTATAGTTTAATCCAATTATAAAATTTATAAACAACTGTGGAGGGCAAAATTTGTGAAATTCAATGTCAGAAAAGAAGTGGATATCAATTTTCAGCATGTCTGGCCATGTCATTCCAAGCAACCAAATGTCTTAGCAGCTCCATGTGGTAAGACCATAAAATACCTCAATGGCATTACATACATTTATACATTGCTTTAAGAGAGTTTTCTTAAGAGATGCTGGCATGGAAAATAGATGGAGAGTGTTTGGGAAACAGAGAGAGCAGGAGAGGGTTTCTGGCTAAGAGCAGGTAGGATTTATTGCTGTGTTCTGTAAAGCAGGTTGAACACTGTAACTGCCCCCCTGAGTGAGAGACCAGGGCCCTCTGCTCAGCAGTCCTTAATGGAAACTTCACATTTCTTACCCACTCCCCTGCAGAGGCCCTATTCTACAGCACATGGATAGATGGCCACTCCTCCAATCAGTTTCTACTACTGTGAATTAATAACTGAATCCGAATTTATAAATTTCTTTCTATGCATGATCACAATGATAAATTATGTATAGAGTAGTGCATATGTATATTATGTAATGACCCAGCAGTCAGCGCTAGCAGCCAGGTGCATTATGGGTATTTGTTTAAAGTTGGTTTATGTGTTATTTAAGCAAGATGGTTGGGTTTTTGCATTAGCAATGTTATGTGTGTTTATGTTATGTGTATTATTTACTGGCCTGTTATGTAAAAGTTTGGCTGTCACCGTCAAGCAGAGAAATGTGTAGGGGAGGGACTTGACGATTTGGCCTTGCTTTTGTAAGATCTTATTTTGTGTTCAGAATAAAAGGAGAAAGAAGATGGTCCTGCCTCCAGCTGGGTTGTTCTGTCTGTGATCCTGCTCACAGAAACACTCAGAGTTGTGTGGTGTATGGGTACTTGCACCATCTGCTAACCAAATTAAAAGTCACAATGGTAGATGATAGCACCCTGTTAGCAATTAGCTTAGCAACAGTTTAGTAGCCTAACTTAGCTCCGGTCAACCTCACGTTTAATAGAATAACCGTCAGTTGTTACAGTGGTGTCAGAAGTGGGATTTAGGCCATTTGAGCTTGCCATCTGAGAGAACAGCATCATGCTAGAGCACCTGATGCTGTGGAGGAACAGCAGTCTGCACCGAGCAATGAGAGTAGCTGAAATGAGAGGTGGACTGGGTCCAGCCTGAGGAGGGGGAGGTAAGCCAGACCCAACCAGCGGTGACCCCTCAACAGAGGTCGAGACTAGATCTCTGCTTCCTCTGTGGAGAACCAGGCAATTCGCCAGGGACTGCCCTGCCCCAAGCCCCAGGCAACATCACCTCCAGCAAATGACCTTGGAGAGAGGCAGTAAGGGGATCCTCACCCCATTCTTTGGCACCCCTCCACAATGACTGCCCTACTGTGGGGCGATGTGGGCTTGCCCGAGAACTGTATCTGGACTGTGTTGTTGACAGACAGCCCTGCACCATTTTCTTGCTATGAAAAGGACTGTTGTCAGGAACAACTGGTCCTCTTCTGGAGGACTGGACCCCCACTAATACTGAACTGCTCACTTTCATGGGTGAAAGGACAGTAATTCCTGTGAAGAAGCTGTTGTGTGTGGTGGTGAGAACGAGCCACGAGTTCTGGCTCGCCGACATCAGAGATGAGTGCATTGTTGGCTTGGACTTGTTGGCCCACAGGGGAGCACATGTCGATGTGCCAGGGGCCACTCTCTGCCTCGATAAGGAGACTGCGCCACTCCGGGCCGGAGCCATCATGGAGAGGCCGCTGGCCCGCAGCCACCGCCTAGACACCAGTAATTGTCAGCTCCTGCCCCCAGCCACCTCACGAGAGCTGCAGAGACTCACAGGAGCCCTAGTGAAGCCCACCGTATTCCAGCCACTACCACTGCACTCTCCATTCACCCCTAATCATGTGAGACTGCTGCTGCTGTTGAGGAGTTGGGGCAGCGAAGCGGTGAACATCTTAGCATGCCACAGCAGGGGCAACTTCAATGCCTATTGAGAGAATTTGTGGACATTTTTGCAGCCTGAGAGAAGGACTATACCAGGACAGATCTGGTGCAGCATCACATTGACACAGGCCCCGCTGCCCCCATTTGCTTGCACCCCAACAGACTGCCTCTTGCCAAGCACCAGGCTGCTGAACAAATTATCCAAGATATGGCAGCTAATGGCATTATTAAGCCCTTGGACAGTCCCTGGGCCGCATCCATGGTCATGGTCCTTAAGAAAACGGGTGCTGCCATCCCTGCGTGTACTTTCAGCTGCTAAATGCAGTCTCCCGCAAGGACTACCCAATGCCGCGCAATGATGATGCATTGGATTATGTAGCTGGATGCTGTTGGTTCAGCTCTTTGGACTTGCGCAGCAGGTATTGGCAAGCGGAGCTGGCGTCAGAGGCCCGGCCCAAAACTGTGTTTACCATGGGACAAGGACTGTGTCAGTTTAAGGTAATGCCCTTTGGACTGTGTAATGCAGTGCTGGATCAGAGTGCCTTGATTTGACACAGCAACCAATGGAAGGGATGTTCGGCCGGTTCAGGGTGCCAGACAAACTTCATAGTGATCAGAGAAATTTTGAAAGCCAGCTGTTCAGTGAGGTATGCCAGTGGTTGCAGGTGAAGGAAAAAAAAGAGCCACTCCCCTCCACCCTCAAAGCGATGGACTGGTTGAGCAGTTCAACCTTACCCTGGGTACCCAACTAGCCATTTTGACCAGTCAGCACCAGAGTCTGGTACCAGCATCTGCCACTAGTTCTGTGGGTGTATAGGACAGTAGTGCAAGAGTCTAGCCAGTGCACACTGGCAGTGCTGATGTTTGGGAGTGAGCTCCGCATGCTTGCTGACTTGGTGTCTGGGTCGCCCCTCGAGCTGGAGATTACAAATTATTTATTATTGTCCAGCAGTGCATTTGATTTCTTACAGCAAATTCAAAGTAATAGATAAGAAAATAATTCCTTTGTATAAAATAAATAAATAAATAAATTTATTCAAATTTAATCTGTCACCTGTGAAATGATGGCTACGCCACGGCATGGCAAAATGTTAGCCTATGCATAATACTTTTTAAAGTATTATGATAAAGCTTGGCTTATTAACTATCAGGTCCCTTTCTACAAAAGCACTTTTTGTAAATAATATGGGTCACATAATATGATCACTGATCATAATCTAGATGTGCTCTGTTTGACAGAAACCTGGTTAAAACCTGATGATTACATTTTTAAATGAGTCTACCCCCCAAGATTACTGTTATAATCATGAGCCATGTCCAAAAGCCAAAGAAGGAGGTATTGCTTCAATTTATAACAATGTTTTCAGGATTTATCAAAGGGCAGGCTTCAAGTATAACTGGTTTGAAGTAATGGTGCTTCATACAGTATAACATTATCCAGAGAAACAAATGTTAATGATACATCCCATGTGATGTTTGTACTGGCTACTGTATACAGGCCACCAGGGCACCATACCGACTTTATTTAAGAGTTTGCTGATTCTACATCCGAGTTAGTGCTGGCTGCAGATAAAGTTTAAATAGTTGGTGATTTTAATACCAATGTCAATAATGAAAAAATGCATTGGGATCAGCATTTATAGACATTCTGAACTCTATTGGGGTTAGACGACACGTCTCAGAACTTATTCATTGTCAAAATCATAATCTAGATGTAATACTGTCACATGGAATTGATGTTGATAGTGTTGAAATTATGCAGCCAAGTGATGATATCTGATGAGATCTTTATTTAGTTTTGTGCAAACTTCATATAGCTAAAACTGTAAATTCTACTTTTTGTTACAAGTATTGTAGAACCATCACTTCTACAACAAAAGACTGCTTTGTAAGTAATCTTCCTGATGTATCCAAATTCCTTAGCAAATCCAAAACCTCAGAACAACTTGATGATGTAACAGAAACTATGGACTCTCTCTTTTCTAGCATTTTAAATACAGTTGCTCCTTTAGGCTTAAGGAAGGTTAAGGAAAACAGTCTGACACCATGGTATAATGAGAACACTTGCACCCTAAAGAGAGCAGCCCGTAAAATGGAGCGCAGCAGGAGGAAAACAAGACTAGAGGTATTTCGTATTGCTTGGTGGCAAAGTAACCTATCCTACAGAAAAGCATTAAAAACTGCTAGATCTGATTACTTTTCATCTCTTTTAGAAGAAAACAAACATAAACCCAGGTATTTATTCAATACAGTGGCTAAATTAATGTAAAATAAAGCATCAACAAGTGTTTACATTACCCAGCATCACAGCAGTAATGACTTTATGAACTACTTTACTTCTAAAATCAATACTATAAGAGATAAAATTGTAACCATGCATCCGTCAGCTACAGTATCGCATCAGACAATGCACTAAAGATCCCCTGAGGAACTGTTCCACTCATTCTCCACTATAAGAGAGGAAGAATTGTATAAACTTTTTTAAATCATCTAAACCAACAACATGTATGTTAGACCCTATTCCATCTAAGCTCCTAAAAGAGGTTCTTCCAGAAGTCATAGATCCTCTTCTGACTATCATTAATTCCTCATTGTCATTAGGATATGTACCAAAAACCTTCAAACTAGCTGTTATTAAGCCTCTCATCAAAAAAACACAACTTGACCCCAAAGAACTAGTTAATTATAGACTGATCTCGAATCTCCCTTTTCTGTCCAAGATACTAGAAAAGTATTCTCACAATTATATTCCTTCTTAGAGAAAAATGGTATCTGTGAGGATTTCCAGTCAGGATTTAGACCGTATCATAGTACTGAGACTGCTCTCCTTAGAGTTACAAATGACCTGCTCTTATCATCTGATCGTGGTTGTATCTCTCTACTAGTGCTATTGGATCTTAGTGATGCATTCGACACTATTGACCACAAATGTTTTTTTGCATAGACTAGAATGCTCTGTTGGCATTAATAGAAGTGCATTAGCATGGTTTAAATCGTACTTATTTGACCGCCATCAATTCGTAGTAGTGAATGAAGAGGTATCATATCGATCACAAGTGCAGTATGGAGTATCTCAAGGCTCAGGGCCATTACTCTTCACGCTTTACATGTTACCCTTGGGAGATACCATCAGGAAACACGGTGTTAGCTTTCACTGTTATGCTGATGATACTCAGCTCTATATTTTTTTGCGGCCCGGCGAAACATACCAATTTGAAAAACTAACGGGAATGCATAGGCGATATAAAAAACTGGATGAGGAGTAATTTCTAACTACTAAATTCTGAAGAAAAAAAACAGGTGTTAATTATAGGACCTAAAAACTCTGCATGTAATAACCTAGAACGTTGTCTAAGACTTGATGGCTGCTCTGTCAATTCTTTGTCATCAGTTAGGAACCTAGGTGTGCTATTTGATAGCAATCTTTCCTTAGAAAGCCATGTTTCTAGCATTTGTAAAACTGCATTTTTCCACCTCAAAAATATATCTAAATTACGGCCTATGCTCTCAATGTCAAATGCAGAAATGTTAATCCATGCATTTATGACCTCAAATTTAGATTATTGTAATGCTTTATTGGGTGGTTGTTCTGCACAGTTGGTAAACAAACTCCAGGTAGTCCAAAATGCAGCAGCAAGAGTTCTTACTAGAACCAGGAAGTATGACCATATTAGCCCTGTTCTGTCCACACTGCACTTGCTTCCCTTTAAACATAGTATAGATTTTAAAATCTTGCTTACTACTTATAAAACCCTGAATGGTTTAGCACCTCAGTATTTGAATGAGCTCTTGTTACATTATAATCCCCCACGTCCACTGTTTTCTCAAAACTCAGGCAATTTGATAATACCTAGAACAGTGGTCTCCAACATGGTGCCCGCGGGCACCTGGTAGCCCGCGTGGAGTCTCTGAGTCGCCCGCCGAGCACGTTCTATAAATAGCCTGAATTGTAATCTTTCATTTTTTTTTATGATAATGGCATAAAATGAGAAAATAACTATTGGTGACATTTCATATACCATTAAAACATAATAAAATAATTCAATAATTTAAAATATTTAGAATCTGCACGTCTCTCTATCTCTCTCTTTCTGCGTCTCGTGCGCGCACCTCTCTCTCTCTCTCGCTCTTTGTCTCGCGCGCGCGCACCTCTCTGTCTCTCTCTCTCGCTCTGCGTCTCGTGCGCGCACCTCTCTTGTTCTCTCTGCGTATCGCGCGGCAGAGGAGCAGCGTTTTAATTTAGTTAAACACAGATATTATGTTGCTTTTCTAATTTTACATGCAAGTATTTAAAGTATATCATTCAGTCACTATTTCATATTTATGCCGTTGTATCGCGAATATAAGACGACCCCCCATTTTTTAAGACATAAAAGCCTATTTTTAGGACAAAAAAACTTGTCTTATATTCGGGTATATACGGTAATTATATATTCAATAGTCATATTTAACAATATTACAGTTTGTTGTTGTATTTTTCAAAACTTGAAACTTTGTGTGTGTGTGTGTGTGTGTGTGCGTGCCTATATCAAACAAGTAGCCCTCAAGACTATTTTATCCCTTCAGGGAGCCCTCACTCACAAAAAGGTTGGAGACCCCTGACCTAGAATATCAAAATTAACGGCAGGCGGCAGATCCATTTCTTATTTGGCGCCTAAACTCTGGAATAACCTACCTAACATTGTTCGGGAGGCAGTCACACTTTTGTAGATTAAATCTAGATTAAAGACCCATCTCTTTAACCTGGTTTACACATAACACACTAATATGCTTCTAATTTCCAAATCCGTTAAAAAATTTAATTTTTAGGGTACATTATTTAGGGAAACCGGAACCAGGAACACTTCCCATAACACCCGATGTACTCGCTACATCATTAGAAGAATGGCATCTACGCTGATATTAGTCTGTTTCTCTCTTATTCCAAGGTCACCGTAGCCACCAGATCCAGTCAGTATCAAAGTCAGAGGGTCACTGCAGTCACCTGGATCCAGTACGTATCCAGACCAGATGCACCTAGAAATGACCTCTAAAGTCCTGAAAGACAGCGGAGACCATTACATTTACATTTATTCATTTAGCTTTTATCCAAAGCGACTTACAATTGCTATATATGTCAGAGGTCGCACGCCTCTGGAGCAACTAGGGGTTAAGTGTCTTGCTCAGGGACACATTGGTGTCTCACAGTGGATTCGAACCCGGGTCAAACTCGGGTCTCTCACACCAAGTGCATTTGTCTTATCCACTGCGCCAGATACAAAGACCTTGTCTCAGACGACCACCGGGACAAGACCACAGTAAACAGTTGATTCTTCTGCCAATCTGACTTTGCTGCAACCTGGAATTGAACTGCTGGTCTCATTTGGACAGAGGAGAACTGGCCTCCCAAATGAGCCTGGTTTCTCCCGAGGTTTTTTCTCCATCCTGTCAACGATGGAGTTTTTGTTCCTTGCCGCTGTCGTCTCTGGCTTGCTTAGTTGGGGTCACTTCATTTACAGTGATATCATTGACTTGATTGCAAATGATTGCACAGATACTATTTAAACTGAACTGAGATGATTACATCACTGAATTCAATGATGAACTGCCTTTAACTGTCTGTCACACACCTGGACTCGTTTTGTGTGTTTTTTGTCCCTGTTAATTAAGTCATGCCATCCACCTGTGTTTTCCCCTGTTAATTTAGTCATGCCATCCACCTGTGTTTCCCCATTATCCTTTGTATAAAAGCCTTGTCCTTTCAGTTCTGTTTTGTCGGGTCTACTCGTCTACGTGTCAACTTGTCTACTTGTCACCTGTTACTTGCCACTTGCCTCTTGCCACCTGTTATTTTGCTACTTACCATGCCTATGTTTGAGTTAATAAATCCTTGTTTCGTTTATCCCTCGGCTTCGTGTTCCTTCCAGCAGCGTAAGCTGTGACAGAAGACCCGACCTACAAAGTTAAAAACTGCGTGTTTTCCCTCCGTTTTGTTTTCCGTTTTTTCACAGTCTTTTTCTTTCCGTAGTGTGTCATGGATCCCCTCTATCGCCCCGAATACCTACTCCTCCTGCTGGAGCAGGAGGGACTTTCTCTCGAGGACCATACGAGACGGTTTCTCTTCCTAGCTAATGCCACCAGCTACCCGGACCACGCGCTCTGCACCTTTTATCACGCCAGCCTGAACTCCAGGTGCAGAGCGTTGTCGCCCGAAGATGGTCCTCGGGAGGATTTCGCCGCCTTTATAGAGTGGAATCTGGTGAGAAATGGGTCACCTCTCACGGTCGGCCCAATGGAGGATCTCGCCAGGTCCACTCTGGACCCAGAGCCCAGCCTACAATCTCCCCACGGTACGAGGCATAAGCCCGAGCCCACCGATGACGGAGAGCCAGAGAGCAACCCGTCAGACCAGGTGCGAGAGCCGGCGACACTGCCCACCACGAGGGAGCAAAATGTGGAGCGCCAAATGGGTCAAAATGAGGGGGTTTCCAGTTCACCTATGCCAGATCCTCCGTTAAGCCCAGGACGGGCTCCTGATCTTCCGTTAAGCCCAGGACGGGCTCCTGATCTTCCGTTAAGCCCAGGATGGGCTCCTGATCCTCCTTTAAGCCCAGGACGGGCTCCTGAACCCCCGTTAAGCCCAGTACGGGCTCCTGATCTTCCGTTAAGCCCAGGACGGGCTCCTGATCCTCCTTTAAGCCCAGGACGGGCTCCTGATCCCCCGTTAAGCCGAGGACGGGCTCCTGAACCCCCGTTAAGCCCAGGACGGGCTCCTGAACCCCCGTTAAGCCCAGGACGGGCTCCTGATCCTACGTTAAGCCCAGGACGGGCTCCTGATCCTCCGTTAAGCCCAGGAAGGGCTCCAGCCCCAGAGCTTACTCCAATGCCTGCTCCTCCAAAATTCCCACCCTCCCACCCACTCCTGCCCCCTCCTCCGCTGTCGTCTGGCTGCCCCTCTGCTCGCCCTCAGCCTACCATCATTGTGGTGCGAGCTCAGCGGGACCGCCATCCTCCAGCGACGCCTTGGTCGGCGTCTCCCTCACCTCCGCCTCCAGCCTCTGAGGCCTGGACTCCGCCTCGGCCCGTTGACCCGTCGGCTCCACCATGGCTCCTAGCTCCTTCCTCTCCGCCGTGGCCCGGCAGTCCGCAGGCTCTGCCTGGCTCCCTCGTCCCTCCGGCTCCGCCTTGGTCTGGCGTCGTCCATCCTATGCCTCGGGACTCCACTCCTCCGGCTTCGCCTCATCCCTCCGTCCCTCCGGCTCCGTCAGGCTCCTTCATCCCCTCGGCTACACCTCAGTCCTCGGTCACTCTGGCCTCACCGCGGCCTTCCGGATCCACATCGCCGCGTCAGTCACCAGAGCCATCAGTTCCGCCTAGGACCTCCGGCTCCTCCCCGTCACCCTGGCTCTTCGGCTCTCCGTCTCCGCCTCGGGCTCCTCCTCCACTTGCTCCGTGGCCGTGGGTCGAGTCCCTGGAGTCGGTGACCATTCCTCCTCCATGGCTCCTTCCACCGTCGGCCCCACCTTGGGCCGTGATGGCTGTGGCCTGGGTCCTGCTGGGTACCTCCTGCTTCAGATCCTTCCTGTCTCCTCCCTGGCTCCTCCCTCCGTCATCTCCTCCCTGGCTCCTTCCTCTGTGGTCCCTGTCTGCTGGCCTCCCTTTGTTGTTTCTACGGTGCGAGGACGCATCTACCGGGAGGGGGGAGTACTGTCACACACCTGGACTCGTTTTGTGTGTTTTTTGTCCCTGTTAATTAAGTCATGCCATCCACCTGTGTTTTCCCCTGTTAATTTAGTCATGCCATCCACCTGTGTTTCCCCATTATCCTTTGTATAAAAGCCTTGTCCTTTCAGTTCTGTTTTGTCGGGTCTACTCGTCTACGTGTCAACTTGTCTACTTGTCACCTGTTACTTGCCACTTGCCTCTTGCCACCTGTTATTTTGCTACTTACCATGCCTATGTTTGAGTTAATAAATCCTTGTTTCGTTTATCCCTCGGCTTCGTGTTCCTTCCAGCAGCGTAAGCCGTGACACTGTCATTTTGCATTATTGACACACTGTTTTCGTAATTAATGTTATTCAGTTGCTTTGACACAATCCTTTTTGTTTAAAGCGCTATATAAATAAAGGTGACTTGACTTAAAGCTATATATTTTTTTAAATCTGGCTCACCTAAAATTTTTCCATATGCCATGTCATGCCATAGCATCATTAAACTAACGATGGCCAAAAGTTTTTTTTTTCTCTCTCTCTCTTTCTAACCTATGATTCTGTAACCACCAATGCTGCTGTGTGATTTTCCCCCTGACTAAGCACTTAAAGAACTTAGTGGAAGCATTTAAATAATCCTGTGAATGCACCTAAAGAATGCCGAATCGAATCAAATTTAATTGTGAATTGAATCGAATCTAATTGTTCTAAATCAGCAAAAAAAAATGTCTTGAATCAAATCGAAAACCTATGAACCGTTAATCACATCGAATCACTGTCTACACAAAAATTTACAGCCCTAGTTGGCACCATACCACCCACTGGCCCCAGATCAAAAAGGCTGATGGACGCAAGGGCAGCTCCACACCATCCCCTCCCAGAACCGAGATGGACAATGATGGATTCAGGGCTGAGCCTGGCACTGGGGATAGAACATCAGGGAGCGTGTTTGATGCCGGCCAGGACATTTGCTGGATTGTGTTGTGGGAGACTAGGGTTATGGGGACATAAACCCTCTTGGGGGATATGTAATGACCCGGAATTCAGCGCTAGCAGCCAGGTGCATTATGGGAATTTGTTTAGAGTTGATTTATGTGTTATTAAGCAAGATGGTTGGGTCTTTGCATTAGCAATGTTAGGTGTGTTTATGTTCAAGTTAGTTCAGGTGTATTTGGTTAATTTACTGCCCTATTATGTAAAAGTGTGGCTGTCACCATCATGGAGAGAGATGTGTAGGGTAGGGACTTTGCAAGTTCTTGTTCTGTGTTCAGAATAAAAGGAAGGGCTCCGAGCTCGGGAATGGCCCGAACTTAGAGTACCCCCCACCTTCCCCGTCTAAATATAAAGTGAACTCGAAGTGAGGAGATGGGGCAGAGGAGGGATGCTAATTAACCATCAATGGATAGAGGTAAGTCAGCGATATTTATACTGTGGGATTGATTACTAGATTGTGGTCCACCTGTGTCGATAAGGCTAAGTATCTGACGTGTTCCTCCAGAACATTGTTAACGAGAACATCATTACATGAGCTTTACAGTCAGTTGTGTGTGAGCAAGTAAATGTGAGAGTTGCTTTGCATTTTCAACAGGCACGTGCATACAAGGGTACGGTAGGTGCTTGAGCACCTGCCCCTTTTCCCTCTTGATGCCCAAAGTGCCCTTTCGTCAAGGAAGGTTTTTTTTTTAGTTAGTTATACACCTTTTTATGAAGGCCTGCCCAATCTGACTATTAGTAAAATTAATGAATAATAATTTAGCCGTAAACAAAATTATCACACTATGACCTTTCACCTGACTATATCATTCGGTTTGACCCCTCACGTTCAGACACTTTTAGTTATTTTGCAAACTACCAGATGCATTCTATAGCATCTGAAACTGCCGGTAAGTGGAGTCCTCAGCGGAGTGTTGTGTTTGTTTACAAACCCAATTCCACAAAAGTTGGGACACTGTACAAATTGTGAGTAAAAAAGGAATGTAATAATTTACAAATCTCATAAACTTATATTTAATTCACAATAGAATATAGATAACATATCAAATGTTGAAAGTGAGACATTTTTAAATATAATGCCAAATATTGCCTCATTTTGCATTTCATGAGTGCCACACATTCCAAAAAAGTTGGGACAGGTAGCAATAAGAGGCTGGAAAAGTTAAATGTGTCACGACCGGTGATACAAGGAGACACAGGGAGAGATCCAAATGCGAGTAAGTCTTTATTTAAAGGGTAATCCAAATAGAATAAACAGTCCAGGCAGGGGTCGAGACCAAAACATCCATCCAAACATAAACAAGACACGAACACAAGGCAAGGACAAGAGCTGACGGACATGAATTGAACATTCAACAAGGACTCCGTGACACATACTGAGACAGACCGGGTATAAATGCACAAGGAGAGACAAACGCTAATGGGAAATTGGCAGAGTGAGATAATTGATAACTAGTGACAGCTGGGTGCACTGATTAAGCAGGGACGTGAGGAATGTGACTAATGAAGTGACAGACACCGTGGGGAAAGGAGGACATCTAGTGGAAACCCAGGGAACACAACCCAGACACTGTGACACTACCCCCCCTCTACGGAGCGGCTTCCAGACGCTCCACGACAAACAAAAAACAGAGACCAGGAGGGAGGCAGACAGGTGGAGGCTCAGGGGGAGGGACGTAGGGCCAGGCTAACAGAGAGGAACAGGGACAGGAGTGAACACAAAAACAAAAAGCAAAAAACAACATGAAGCCCCCCAGGGCATGGCCACCACGTCCGTGTGGTGGAGACTGGAGTCCCCCAGGGCGGAGCAGAAGACCACCACATCCGTGTGGTCAAGGCGGAAGCCCTCCAGGGCGGAGCAGAAGACCACCACAACCGTGTGGTCAGGGCGAAAGCCCCCCAGGGCGGAGCAGAAGAACACCACACCCCTGTGGTCGAGGCGGAAGCCCCCCAGGGCGGAGCAGAAGACTGTGCGGCCGGACCAACGGGAGGACGAAACTTTGGTAATCCCATGGTGTTTCTACTGGA
Source organism: Carassius carassius (assembly GCF_963082965.1). NCBI lineage: Eukaryota > Metazoa > Chordata > Actinopteri > Cypriniformes > Cyprinidae > Carassius > Carassius carassius. Next base: position 9,921,968 of record NC_081789.1, read on the forward strand.
CTCCCGAAGATCGGTGCTGACCTGACTCTGCTCTTGAAGATTATTGGTGACTTGCATTTGTTCATGAAGGTCCCCGGTGACTTGACTCAGTCCTTGAAGGTCACCGGCGACTTGACTCAGTACTTGAAGATCACCAGTGACTTGACCCGACTCTGAAAGGTCCACGGTGACTAGCCTTGTCTCTGGAAAGTCCCTGGTACCTAGCCCTGCCTCTGGAAGGTCAGCGGTGACTATCCCTGACTCTGGAAGGTCATCGGTGACTATCCCTGACTCTGGAAGGTCAGCAGTGCCTAGCCCTGACTCTGGAAGGTCATCGGTGACTAGCCCTGACTCTGGGAGGTCATCAGTGACTAACCCTGACTCTGGAAGGTTAGCACTGACTAGCCCTGACTCTGGAAGGTCATTGGTGACTAGCCCTGACTCTGGAAGGTCATCAGTGACTAGCCCTGACTCTGGAGGGTCGTCGGTGACTAGTCCTGATTCTGGGGGGTCATCGGTGACTAATCCTGACTCTGGAGGGTCATCGGTTACTAACCCTGACTCTGGAAGGTCAGCACTGACTAGCCCTGAATCTGGAAGGTCATCGGTGACTAGCCCTGACTCTGGAAGGTCATCAGTGACTAGCCCTGACTCTGGAGGGTCGTCGGTGACTAGTCCTGATTCTGGGGGGTCATCGGTGACTAACCCTGACTCTGGAGGGTCATCGGTGACTAACCCTGACTCTGAAGGGTCCACGAACACCTGACTTGACTCAGGAGGGTCCACGAGCACCTGACTCGACTCTGGAAAGTCCACAGGCACCTGCCTCGACTCTGGAAGGTCAACTGGAACCTGACTCGACTATGGAGGGTCAACTGGAACCTGACTCGACTCTGGAGGGTCAACTGGAACCTGACTCGTCTCTGGAGGGTCAACTGGAACCTGACTAGACTCTGGAGGGTCAACTGTGGCTGTCATCCTGTGCAGCGGCACTGGGCAAGCAGCCCTCCTGGGCCATGACTCTGGACAGGTGGCCATCTTGTGCTGTGATGCTGGATTGGCAGCCATCTTGGGCCATGACTCCGGACAGGCAGCCATCTTGGACCGTGGCTCTGGAACGGTGGCAAACTTGGGCATTGGCGCTGGGTTAGCGGCCATCTTGTGCGGTGGTGCTGGGCTGGCGACCACCTGGTGCTGTGGCTCTGGGCTGGCGGCCATCTTGAGCTGTGGCGCTGGCTCAGTAGCTTTGACGTGAACAGTCTTGGGAAACTCTAGGATCTTTGACAGCGTGGAGAAATAATCCAAGAATGAGTCAGCGGCCATCTTGGGCGTTGGCGCTGAGCTGGCGGTCATCCTGCATCGTGGCGCTGGAATGGTGACCACCTTGTGCTGTGGTGCTGTGCTGGCGTCCATCTTGCCTCGTGGCGCTGGGTTGGCGGCCATCTTGTGCTGTGGCGCTGGACTGGTGGCCATCTTGCTTCGTGGCGCTGAGTTGGTGGCCATCTTGTACTGTGGTGTGAGGCTGGCTTCCATCTTGCCTCGTGGTGCGGGGTTGGTGGCCATGCTGCGCAACGGCGCTGGGTTGGCGGCCCTCTTGCACAGCGGAAATTGGCAGAGTGAGATAATTGATAACTAGTGACAGCTGGGTGCACAGATTAGGCAGGGACATGAGGAATGTGACTAATGAAGTGACAAACACCGTGGGGAAAGGAGGACATCTAGTGGAAACCCAGGGAACACAACCCAGACACTGTGACAAAATGTACATACTGTATAAGGAACAGCGAGGTCCAATTTGCAACTTATTAGGTCAATTGGCAACATGATGGGGTATAAAAAGAGCCTCTCAGAGTGGCAGTGTCTCTCAGAAGTCAAGATGGGCAGAAGATCCCCAATTCCCCTAATGCTGCAGTAAAAAATAGTGGAGCAATATCAGAAATGAGTTTTTTTGAGAAAAATTGCAAAGAGTTTGAAGTTATCAACATCTACAGTGCATAATATCATCCAAAGATTCAGAGAATCTGGATCAATCCCTGTGCATAAGGGTCAAGGCTGGAAAACCATACTGGATGCCCATGATCTTCGGAATGCTACTGTAATGGAAATCACAACATGGGCTCAGATATACTTCCAGAAAACATTGTCCATGAACACAATCCACCGTGCCATTCACCGTTGCCGGCTAAAACTCTATAGGTCAAAATAGAAGCCATATCTACACATGATGCAGAAGCGCAGGCGTTTTCTCTAGCCTTGTCTCTGGAAAGTCCCTGGTACCTAGCCCTGCCTCTGGAAGGTCAGCGGTGACTATCCCTGACTCTGGAAGGTCATCGGTGACTATCCCTGACTCTGGAAGGTCAGCAGTGCCTAGCCCTGACTCTGGAAGGTCATCGGTGACTAGCCCTGACTCTGGGAGGTCATCAGTGACTAACCCTGACTCTGGAAGGTTAGCACTGACTAGCCCTGACTCTGGAAGGTCATTGGTGACTAGCCCTGACTCTGGAAGGTCATCAGTGACTAGCCCTGACTCTGGAGGGTCGTCGGTGACTAGTCCTGATTCTGGGGGGTCATCGGTGACTAATCCTGACTCTGGAGGGTCATCGGTTACTAACCCTGACTCTGGAAGGTCAGCACTGACTAGCCCTGAATCTGGAAGGTCATCGGTGACTAGCCCTGACTCTGGAAGGTCATCAGTGACTAGCCCTGACTCTGGAGGGTCGTCGGTGACTAGTCCTGATTCTGGGGGGTCATCGGTGACTAACCCTGACTCTGGAGGGTCATCGGTGACTAACCCTGACTCTGAAGGGTCCACGAACACCTGACTTGACTCAGGAGGGTCCACGAGCACCTGACTCGACTCTGGAAAGTCCACAGGCACCTGCCTCGACTCTGGAAGGTCAACTGGAACCTGACTCGACTATGGAGGGTCAACTGGAACCTGACTCGACTCTGGAGGGTCAACTGGAACCTGACTCGTCTCTGGAGGGTCAACTGGAACCTGACTAGACTCTGGAGGGTCAACTGTGGCTGTCATCCTGTGCAGCGGCACTGGGCAAGCAGCCCTCCTGGGCCATGACTCTGGACAGGTGGCCATCTTGTGCTGTGATGCTGGATTGGCAGCCATCTTGGGCCATGACTCCGGACAGGCAGCCATCTTGGACCGTGGCTCTGGAACGGTGGCAAACTTGGGCATTGGCGCTGGGTTAGCGGCCATCTTGTGCGGTGGTGCTGGGCTGGCGACCACCTGGTGCTGTGGCTCTGGGCTGGCGGCCATCTTGAGCTGTGGCGCTGGCTCAGTAGCTTTGACGTGAACAGTCTTGGGAAACTCTAGGATCTTTGACAGCGTGGAGAAATAATCCAAGAATGAGTCAGCGGCCATCTTGGGCGTTGGCGCTGAGCTGGCGGTCATCCTGCATCGTGGCGCTGGAATGGTGACCACCTTGTGCTGTGGTGCTGTGCTGGCGTCCATCTTGCCTCGTGGCGCTGGGTTGGCGGCCATCTTGTGCTGTGGCGCTGGACTGGTGGCCATCTTGCTTCGTGGCGCTGAGTTGGTGGCCATCTTGTACTGTGGTGTGAGGCTGGCTTCCATCTTGCCTCGTGGTGCGGGGTTGGTGGCCATGCTGCGCAACGGCGCTGGGTTGGCGGCCCTCTTGCACAGCGGAAATTGGCAGAGTGAGATAATTGATAACTAGTGACAGCTGGGTGCACAGATTAGGCAGGGACATGAGGAATGTGACTAATGAAGTGACAAACACCGTGGGGAAAGGAGGACATCTAGTGGAAACCCAGGGAACACAACCCAGACACTGTGACAAAATGTACATACTGTATAAGGAACAGCGAGGTCCAATTTGCAACTTATTAGGTCAATTGGCAACATGATGGGGTATAAAAAGAGCCTCTCAGAGTGGCAGTGTCTCTCAGAAGTCAAGATGGGCAGAAGATCCCCAATTCCCCTAATGCTGCAGTAAAAAATAGTGGAGCAATATCAGAAATGAGTTTTTTTGAGAAAAATTGCAAAGAGTTTGAAGTTATCAACATCTACAGTGCATAATATCATCCAAAGATTCAGAGAATCTGGATCAATCCCTGTGCATAAGGGTCAAGGCTGGAAAACCATACTGGATGCCCATGATCTTCGGAATGCTACTGTAATGGAAATCACAACATGGGCTCAGATATACTTCCAGAAAACATTGTCCATGAACACAATCCACCGTGCCATTCACCGTTGCCGGCTAAAACTCTATAGGTCAAAATAGAAGCCATATCTACACATGATGCAGAAGCGCAGGCGTTTTCTCTGGGCCAAGGCTCATTTAAAATTGACTGTGACAAAGTGGAAAACTGTTCTGTGGTCAGACGAATCAAAATTTGAAGTTCTTTTTGGAAAACTGGGATGCCATGTCATCTGGACTAAAGAGGACAAGGACAACCCAAGTTGTTATCAGCGCTCAGTTCAGAAGCCTGCATCTCTGATCCAGTCCAGGGGGTTTCTATAATAACCCCCTTATTATACAATTGTGCTATAATAACCTCTATAAATACAACTTAATTATATACCCTATTTATTGCATCAAAGTTTGTTAATACTATATTTATTTGGTGGATAATTTTATCAGTTGTTTATTATTCATATTGCCCACAAAATGTGTTATGTCAGTTCCAGTGGCACAGGAGGTAGAGTGTAAATCATACGCTCTACGTCTTCAACCCGGGTTCGAATCCACCTTTGGGCGAAAATGTTTCTTCCTTTTTATATTTCAAATCACATCAGAAAAGCATTTATTTTGAATGAAAATTAAGTAAATATTCAAAAAGTTTTCGAAAATATTCGAAAATTTACAAATTCAGAACAGGATTAGAATAGAATTCTATTTTAAATAAGACAGAAACATTTTTCTACAACAACAGTAGTATTTACAACAACAAAACCACCATTCCATGTAAATGTAATAATAATAATAATAATAATATCAGTAATAAAATGCAGTTTCTAATTCCAGAGTAATTAAAAAAATGTAACTTTTGAACTTAAAAATGGTATTTTCTTTTCTGTGTTTCTTTTTCAAAACTGTGTGCTGTGTCAAGACGTATCCATTTCGATACACATATCAGCAAGGAGCACAGCCCTATTTAAAGCCTTGTTCCATGTGCCCCTTTTATAGTTTGAGCACCTGTGTCTCCTAAAGTCTCTGCATAGCCCTGCTTTTCAAGTATTGTCTACTGTTAATTTAAAATGGCATGCGACTGATTCATGGAAGAAAAATTGCCTCAAAAAGTTTTCTTCTGCTCAGCAGTTTCTTGTATGCTTGGATAGCTCCAAAATACCCACCTTCCTCATACTGGCTTAAAGCTAAAAAAAAAAAAAAAAAAAAAAAAAAGGGAAAAGGGATTGGTCATGCATTTAAGTGATGAAACCAATGTATTACCAAGCAGCGAAAAAAAGATATACCTCAGTCTGCTCTCATTTCTCATAAGGAATTTATCTAACTTTTTTCCTAAAACTGAAATTGCTTGAGAAAAAAGAGGGAGATTTTGCCCATTCTTGAGCATCGCCACAAAGTGGCTTTAACTTTCTTTGCATTTGCCCCCTCTCTCTCGCTCTCTTTTTCTTCTCTCGTGAAAATTGAAGAGGCTTAATGTCAAATACCACTAAAGCCAGCCTCTTCATATCTTACGATGCAGTGTGAAAATTACTAGGGTTATGATAAGACGGTCAGATAGCGGAAGAGAAAAGAGATGAGGAAAAAAGAGGGAGGGAGACAGAAAAGAAGGTAAAAGTCGACAAAAGGGAAGTGACTCCACTCAGTTATACTGCAAAATTGGTATGAGTGAATATTTTTCATTCAGGTGACTGATGATATCTGCAAAGCAGCAATGCAGATAAATAAAGGAGCTTTCTGTCAAGTATAAACATCATTAATCATGAGGCCAGTCAACGTCTGACCGCCTGTCCTCACACCGCAGTGCGGGAGAGAGGAATTAAAGAGAAAGTGTGTGTGTGAGAGGGAGAGAGAGAGCGAGAGAGAGATAGAGAAAAAGAGAGGAAAAAGCTAAGCTTTTAAATCTGGAAAGGGTTGGCATAAATGGTACAATTTTTTTTAGACTTAATCTATGTTATTATATATATTAGTATAGTTATTACATTGCCATATTCAGCGCTTCATGGAATTAATTTTTTGCTATTTGAGAATTAAGACATTTTAAAGGATTCCAACTTATCACACAAGGTAAAAGGAAGAGATATAATTTTTGAGATTACAATAAATAAGGCTAAATGTACAGGAAAATCTCATACCATATAATAATTACATCTAAAAATTAATTAATAGGTCATCATTTAAATGACGTGACATGGTTACCCAAACTCAGAATTCGTGCTCTCAGGCATTTATGCTGTGGCACCTGGGGAGCAGTTGGGGGTTCGGTGACTTGCTCAAGGGTAAGAACTCACAACCTCCATTATGTGAAATACTATTAAAATTCAAAATAAATAATTTATATTTCATTATATTTTAAAGTGTAATTTATTCCTGTGATTACAGTAGCCATTACTTTATTATCCATTCTAATATACAGATTTGATGCTCAATATTTCTTCTTATTACTAATGTTGAAAACTGTTCTGCTGATTAATATTTTTGTGGAAAAAAAAATGTTTCTTTGGGAAAATTATGTATCTTAATATTTTTGTGGAAAAAAAAATGTTTCTTTGGGAAAATTATGTATCTATTGTATTTTCTTTAAAGAATATTAAGTTTAAAAGAATAGCATTTATTAGAACTGGAAAAATATTTGTAATGATATATATACTTTTTTCCCTAAACTTTCGAATGTTGGTGCCCCACCCTGGGGCCAAACATTATAATGGGGACTGTAAATGTATATTTAAGAAAATAGAGAGTGTATATGAAGAAAGAGGGAGAGCACATATTGGCTTCTGCAGGGGCTGTTGAGATAAGAGACCGTTCTTTATGCTAAACACAGCGTCACCACTTTGTGCGCATGTTAGGCACCCTGACAACAGTTTATGTAAATAACAAATTTCAAAGCACTCCTTCTCACACACAAACAGTGCATACATGCACCAAGATTTTATGCTGTGTTTTGCTTTCTAAAATATTCCTGAAATGTATAGCAGTATTTTCACAATCCACAAAAATTGTCATATGGTCTTATTTATTTAATTTTTGTTTGTTTTATCATAACTTGCATTACTTTGAAAGCTCACTAATAAACAATACTTCAATGCCTTCATCCAACCACAAAAACTGGCTTACAACACTTGAAGTGTTGAGAACAAGAGAGACTTGAAACATTCCTATTCCATATATAAATAAAACTGCATGTGATATATTTTATATGAGTCACATTTAAGAACATATCTCTGAAATGGTTTACGAAACTGTCCTGGAGTAGCTCAGCACTGCCTCACTCATCTAACATATCCGATTTACCTCATCGAGTATTAGACTTTAATACCTGAAGTGGGTCAGAAAAGGTAAAAAGAATAAATATGATGCGTCAGATCCTCGTCATGTTCAGCTATATTTAATTTAGAATTCAGTGTTTGATAACTCTAATTTAAATTTCTGTATATTTCTGCTGAAGGGCACAGGTACTGTAAACATGACATTAATGATAATGGGTTTATGTGAAGATTGTTTTAAGTTCACTTAAATTAGATGTTATTTTTTCTAAAACATGTTAAAATTGATTTTTCTCAATTATACTGTAAACTTGAATGGCTATAGTCAAATGTTTAATATGGGGAGGGGGTGCTTTATTATAGAGAAATCAGTATTGGTATCATTGACACTGGCCTTCAGTCATAAAAAAAGGATGCCATTATCAAATATTAAAATATATACTGTCTTTATGCTGTTTGTACATTAATTTGAAGATTGAATGTGAAATTATTGCAATATACCGTAAAAGTATATTTAAAAACTTTAATGTTAGGTGGGATTAATCCCAATTTTTTTTTTTTTTTTGATTGACAACGCTCAAATTGTAAAACTTGTGTATTAAATAAATTCAATGCACACAGACTGAAGTAGTTTAAGTCCTTTTAATTGTGATGATTTTGGCTCACATTTAACAAAAACCCACCTCAACAAATTAGAATATGGTGACATGCCAATCAGCTAATAAACTCAAAACACCTGCAAAGGTTTCCTGAGAATGGTCTGTCAGTTTGGTTCACTAGGCTACACAATTATGGGGAAGACTGCTGATCTGATTCATTGCCAAAGAAGCTGGCTGTTCACAGAGTGCTGTATTCAAGCATGTTAACAGAAAGTTGAGTGGAAGGAAAAAGTTGCACAACCAACCGAGAGAACCACAAGCCTTATGAGGATTGTCAAGCAAAATTGATTTAAGGATTTGAGTGAACTTCACAAGGAATGTACTGAGGCTGGGGTCAAGGCATCAAGAGCCACCACACACAGACGTGTCAAGGAATTTGCTGAACCACAGACAATATCAGAGGCATCTTACCTGGGCTAAGGAGAAGCAGAACTGGACTGAACTTTTCCATGACATTCTAATTTATTGAGATGCACCAATATATTCCATATATATATTTGTACGCATGTGTGTATGTATGTATATGTATATATTAAATTATACTCTATTATGTAATTGGAAAACATTAGAAAACAGCCTGATCATCTCACTTTCAAAAGTTTTTGCTTTCAAAAACATATCTCAGGACCAACCCTGTCCAATTAAATCTCATTGCCTACCTGGGAAAAGACTAGGTTTAATGCAGCTATTATTTCGACCTCAATTGGTGACTGGGAAAACAGTAGTTAAGGTTCTTGTAATTTCCTCTAATGTCTTGATATTAGGCTCAATTCAGTGATTACTGATTGTAGACAACACAAAGTGCAGACTGTGGATGACGACATAATTAACTTCCAGATGTTTTAAGAGTTTTGATGGGCTATTTAAAAGCCATTTTTTCCTTTACTATAGTTTTAGTTAGCAAATGCTCTGAGCCCAGCCAGTAGGTCTATTAAGGAGTTTGCCTAGTAGTGTGTTGTTTTATTGCTTGCTCTGTGTACAAGAGGTTCTAATTCTTGAGTAAACTCTGGTGTTGGGCAATTGACTTGCGAAAAATGCCTCTGTTTGTTCGGAGCAGTAACCGAGGAGACAAAATCCTATCATTCAGGCTTTGTATGTGTGCAAGTGTCTTTTGTTTGGCTGAGGAAATAACACAAAGGTAAAAGAGACACTTAGTCAGTGAGGGAACACTTAACATTAAGCAATAGTCATAATGAGCAAGTCAATAAGACACATTGAAAAACAGCTGTGTGTAGAGAGTGTCTCTTTAGCATTTATCATTTATATGTTTTAGGAGAAGTGATCAGTTTAACTAGGATAAAAAGAGCCAAGCTATTCCCAGTGCTGGTGTAAGGTCATTAAAAGTCACGTATAGTGAGTCAGTGAATCAAATGATTTCTTCAATTTCTAAATTGTAAAAAATTGTAAAAATTCTAATTCAAATAAATTTGCAAAAACAAAGATTCAGAGATATGGCCTGGTGGGTAGTTCACTCAGATAAAATAAATGAATAATAAAATAAATAAATATAATAATAAAAATAATAATAACCACACTCCATGCTTCGGCACAACACCTGACTTCCTTAATGAGTGTGTAATGTCCTGTATAGGTCAAATAAACCGAACAGCCACATTTGTAGACAACCCCCCCCCCCCTCCATTCATTATTGAATACTACACCGTTGCCCTCTCCCGTATAAATTCATAACCCACACGATTATCCTCCACAGTAATTGTGCTTTCCCATGGCCTAATAAGATTGCCGCGAGAGAGGGGGAGAAAACACAAAGGACAGTTAATTTGTGATTTCCTCTGCTCATTCGGAGGCAAATTAAGTGTCAAACTGCTAATATGAGGCATATTTCATTTTATGAGCTTTTAATTTAATTCCTTTCCCTCATATCACAGCCATTAGTGTCAGTTAGTGCGCTACGCTAGCAGCTTCCACTCAGAGCATAGGGGGCAATAAATAAACATGTTTCAATTAAAGCCTTCTCAAATAATAGGACAGGACTGAACTAACTCTGCCTCGTCAACTAGCAAATCAGCACTGGTCGAGGGAAATGAGTTGGTCATTACCACAGTGTTATTCTTTCTTTCTTTTTCCACACACACACACACACACACACATATATATATATATATATATATATATATATATATATATATATATATATATATATATATATATATATATATATATATATATATATATATATGTGTATGTCATATATGCCCACTCATGGCTGAGGCTGTGTAGATTGATGGCACTGCCGCGAGGTGAAAGCTACTGTAATTACGAGCTGTAATGAGGAGCTGCATGAGAAAGTATTGCAATAATATCCTGCCTGTTTTTAGGCATATATTTAAGAGTGCTAATAACGATTAATTCTGTTCTCCAAGGAGTACTTGTCTTAAACAATTTAATTTTTCTTTCTTAAGCTCCACTCCCACATCTCTGTCACTGCAACATGAACACTCACTATGAACTCTGCTTTAATGTGTGTAAGCTGTTTCTACACTGTTGAGTTCACTTATAGGTTTAACAAAATAGCATATAACATATTTGTTGACATGATCAAAAGTTACTTAAAGCATCTTGTCTTGGTAAAGAAAATAATTTAAAGAAATAAAACATTGAAAACAGTTGTGCTGCTTAATATTTTTGTGGAAATCATAGTTTTATGTGAATTTTTATGTTTATCTTTTTGTATGGGGTACATGTAATTGGCATGCAAGTTTGCATGCATGACCAAAAAAATTAACATAAAATGTGCTGTATAAATAAGTTCAAGAATTAATTCTTGGACAACTTGGATATAATAACTATAATACAATATTATATTATATTATAATATAATATAATATAATTGTTACAATTATGGGTGCGTATGTATGCTAAACGAAAGGATAAATGTGCTCGAGGAGGATCGGGATCAGATGAGGAGTTTACTAAAGGAAGAAGGAGAATACAGACTATACACGGGTTTCTTGTATACAAACAATACCGGATGCGCACGCATCCAGGAGGCAGAAAACCGCTATCTGTTATGCCGAGTTCAGTAAAAGAACATTGTAATTAACGTAGATTTCGCATTGTTTGTAATTTCTTGTTGACTCAATAATAAATTGCAATTTCAGAGTTGGATCTGTTTGTTTGTGTTTCATATTAATATATTATTAATATAACATTATGTAAAACGTCCAACTGTAAAAAAAAACCATGCTTCCCCCTAGGCACGTTGAACATCTGACACCCAGCACTGGCTCGGTTGGTACAATTGACAACGCAACAACTCCTTGGCATTTTGACTAACGACAACACCAACACCTAAACCATTTACTCCGGTACGAAGAGCGCGGGTCTTTTGCCTCTTGGTTGCGTGCGCAAGCAGTGATGACATCACAGAGAAATCCATGTATATACTACATTACATTCAGCATTAACATAGACATTCACAGATAACTTCACATACAATCACGGACAAGGGAGAACTGAACAGACAGGGTATTTAAACACACAGAAGGTAATGAGGGAACTGGAGACAGGTGGGGAATCATCAATTAACCAAAACTAGAACAGGAAGACCAAATAAGGAAACAAAGTTCATAAACGTAACAGTTCGCCCCCTCCCGGAACGGTGCGTCCTCGCACCGCAAGAGGAATACCAGCGGAGGGAGGGTGGGGGTTCTGGAGGCGGGCGAGGAGCAGGCAAGGAGCAGGTGAAGAGGGAGCATGGAGGTAGGGACCAGGGTGGATGGAGCATGGAGGTAGGGACCAGAGTGGATGGAGGGAGGAGCCAGGGAGGAGCCCGGAGCAGGAGGAGCCAGATGGTCCTCCCGAGACCAGCCAGGATGGAGATCCATGGTGGAGTCGACGGCGGGAGGAGCCATGGTGGTGAATGAGCCGACGACACCAGGGGGCTGACAGGCGGAGACTGCACCGGTGGGTGAGGAGCCCAAGATGGAGCACCGCAGCCGCAGAGCCAGGGTGACGTCGAGGATCCGGAGGGCCTAGGTGGAGCAGAAGGCTCAGGCGACCAAGGCGGAGGCGGGGTCCTGGAAGACCGCTGTGGAGGTGGTGGGTGGGACCAGAGGGAAGGAGGAGCCTGACAGAGCCGGAGGGATGGAGTGACGAGGTGAAACCAGAGGAATGGAGTCCCGAGGTGGCAAATGGTCGACGACTGACCAAGGTGGAGCCGGAGGGACGAGGGAGCCCGGTGGAGCAGGTGGGATGCCAGGCCACGGTGGAGACGAGGGAGCTAAGAGCCAAGGCGGAGCCGCTGGGTCGAAGGACCGAGGAGGAGTCCAGGGCTCGGAGGCTGGAGGCGGAGACAGGGCCTTAACACGCCAAGGCGGAGCTGGAGACTGGCAGTCCAGCGGCGAACCATCACGCCCAGATGGCGCGGACTGAGGGGGAGCTGTGGGACTGACTGGCACCAGCAGAGATGACGTCGACGAACTGGCTGGTCTAGGAGGAGGAGAGAGAGGAAGGATGGGAGGAAACACAGGAGGATCAGGGCTGGACGGAACCAGCGGAAGTGGAGCAGAGGGACTGGCAGGTCTAGGAGGAGGTGGGAGAGGGAGGCTCGGAGGGAACACAGGAGACACAGGAAATTCAGAGCTGGGCGGAACACGCAGAGACGCAGAAGATTCAGAGCTGGGCAGAACCAGCGGAGACACAGAAAATTCAGAGCTGGGCGGAACTAGCGGAGACACAGGAAATTCAGAGCTGGGCGGAACCAGCGGAGACACAGAAAATTCAGAGCTGGGCGGAACCAGCGGAGACACAGGAAATTCAGGGCTGGGCGGAACCAGCGGAGAAACAGAAAATTCAGGGCTGGGCGGAACCAGCGGAGAAACAGAAAATTTAGGGCTGGGCGGAACCAGCGGAGAGACAGAAAATTCAGGGCTGGACGGAACCAGCGGAGAAACAGAAAATTCAGGGCTGGACGGAACCAGCGGAAACGAAGCATAGGAACTGACTAGAGGAGGTAGGAGTGGGAGACTGAGAGGGTATACAGGGGGATCAGGGCTGGACGGAACCAGCGGAGAAACAGGAAAATTAGGGATTACCTCCATAGACCAGTCCATAAGGTCCATAAGTTGCTCCATATTCTTTCCCGAGACCGCATACAGCTCACCCTCAGTCACGGAAGTGTGGGCAGGGCGTTCCTCCAAGCCCTCGATCTCCACTAAGACTCCCACGATGCACGGTGTTGCCGGCTCACACACCTGGTCAGTCACGCTCTTGAGGTCCTGAGGCTCTGCGGCTGCGGTGGGCTCTGGCTCCGTGCGGCTTGATGGTGGCTGGCTGGTCTCTGGGTCGGGAGTGGGGCTGGAGATATCTTCTTCGGCGGTGCTGATGGTCCATGAAGATCCATTTTTCTCCAGCACCCACTCCACAAAAGCGGCGAAATCCTCTCGGGGACCGTTCGCTGGTAGGCGTGCCTTACACCGAGCGGTTGGGGAAGTGGGTAAGGCACGCCAGATCTAGAAAGTCCCTGGTATGGTCCTCCAGCGAACGGTCCAGTTGCTCCAGGCACAGGAGACGGACTGCTGGGATGGCCATTCCGGGAGAGGGAGGAAAATAAAAAACCAAAAGAAAGAAAAAACGCCGCTAAATAAACTATACTGTTAGGTCCGTGATTCTGTTAAAATTATGGGTGCGTATGTATGCTAAACGAAAGGATAAAAGTGCTCGAGGAGGATCGGGATCAGATGAGGAGTTTACTAAAGGAAGAAGGAGAATACAGACAATATACTACATTACAGTCAGCATTAACATAGACATTCACAGATAACTTCACATACAATCACGGACGAGGGAGAACTGAACAGACCGGGTATTTAAACACACAGAAGGTAATGAGGGAACTGGAGACAGGTGGGGAATCATCAATTAACCAAAACTAGAACAGGAAGACCAAATAAGGAAACAAAGTTCATAAATGTAACAATAATATAATATAATATAATATAATATAATATAATATAATATAATATAATATAATATAATATAATATAATATAATATAATCTATTATATTATATTATAGTGTGCAATATTATACTTTACATAACAATATTTAATATACTTTATATACTTATTATGTTAGGTAAAAAATGTTAACCTGGATGCACTTTAAGTCGCTTTGGATAAAAGGAAGGAAAACAAAACTAGAGGTATTTCGTATTGCTTGGCGGGAAAGTAACCTATCGTACAGAAAAGCATTAAAAACTGCTAGATCCAATTACTTTTCTTCTCTTTTAGAAGAAAACAAACATAACCCCAGGTATTTATTCAATACAGTGGCTAAATGAACGAAAAATAAAGCCTCAACAAGTGTTGACATTTCCCAACACCACAGCAGTAATGACTTTATGAACTACTTTACTTCTAAAATCGATACTATTAGAGATAAAATTGCAACCATTCAGCCGTCAGCTACAGTATCGCATCAGACAGTGCACTATAGACCCCCTGAGGAACAGTTCCACTCATTCTCTACTATAGGAGAGGAAGAATTGTATAAACTTTTTAAATCATCTAAACCAACAACATGTATGTTAGACCCTATACCATCTAAGCTCCTAAAAGAGGTGCTTCCAGAAGTCATAGATCCTCTTCTGACTATTATTAATTCCTCATTGTCATTAGGATATGTCCCCAAAACCTTCAAACTGTCTGTTATTAAGCCTCTCATCAAAAAACCACAACTTGACCCCAAAGAACTAGTTAATTATAGACCAATCTCGAATCTCCCTTTTCTGTCCAAGATACTAGAAAAGGTGGTATCCTCACAATTATATTCCTTCTTAGAGAAAAAAATGACATATGTGAGGATTTCCAGTCAGGATTTTGACCGTATCATAGTACTGAGACTGCTCTCCTTAGAGTTACAAATGATCTGCTCTTATCATCTGATCGTGGGTGTATCTCTCTATTAGTTTTATTCGATCTTAGTGCTGCGTTTGACACAATTGACCACAACATTCTTTTGCATAGACTTGAACACTTTGTTGACATTAATGGAAGTGCATTAGCACCTCATTATTTGAATGAGCTTCTTTTACATTATAATCCTCTACGTCCGCTATGTTCTCAAAACTCAGGCAATTTGATAATACCTAGAATATCAAAATCAACTGCAGGCGGCAGATCCTTTTCCTATTTAGCACCTAAACTCTGGAATAACCTACCTAACATTGTTCGGGAGGCAGACACACTCTTGCAGTTTAAATCTAGATTAAAGACCCATCTCTTTAACCTGGCTTACACATAACATACTAATATGCTTTTAATATCCAAATCCGTTAATGGGTTTTTAGGCTGCATTAATTAGGTAAACTGGAACCGGGAACACTTCCCATAACACCCTATGTACTTGCTACATCATTAGAAGAATGGCATCTACGCTAATATTAGTCTGTTTCTCTCTTATTCCGAGGTCACCGTAGCCACCAGATCCAGTACGTATCCAGACCAGATGGTGGATCAGCACCTAGAAAGGACCTCTACTGCCCTGAAAGACGGCGGAGACCAGGACAACTAGAGCCCCAGATACAGATCCCCTGTAAAGACCTTGTCTCAGAGGACCACCAGCACAAGACCACAGGAAACAGATGATTTTTCTGCACAATCTGACTTTGCTGCAGCCTGGAATTGAACTACTGGTTTCGTCTGGTCAGAGGAGAACTGGCCCCCCAACTGAGCCTGGTTTCTCCCAAGGTTTTTTTCTCCATTCTGTCACCGATGGAGTTTTGGTTCCTTGCCGCTGTCGCCTCTGGCTTGCTTAGTTGGGGTCACTTCATCTACAGCGATATCGTTGACTTGATTGCAAATAAATGCACAGACACTATTTAACTGAACAGAGATGACATAAATGAATCCAATGATGAACTGCCTTTAACTATCATTTTGCATTATTGACACTGTTTTCCTTATGAATGTTGTTTAGTTGCTTTGACGCAATGTATTTTGTTTAAAGCGCTATATAAATAAAGGTGACTTTGACTATAGAGACACCAACCACCATAGTCAATTGTTTACTGGGAGCCAGAGCGCCTGACATCTTGGCAAATTTAAAAGTGCTGGCTAATGCTAAATGTAAATACAGTAAGATTGTCATCACCATCACTTCTACCACAGAAGACTACTTTGTAAGTTATCTTCCTGGTTTATCCGAATTCCTTAGCATATCCAAAACCTCCGAACAACTTGATGATGTAACAAAAACTATGGGCTCTCTCTTTTCTAGCATTTTAAATACAGTTGCTCCTTTACGCTTAAAGAAGGTTGAGGAAACAGTCTGACACCATGGTATAATGAGCATACTCGCTCAAACCCTAAAGAGAGCAGCCTGGAAAATAAAGCGCAGCTGGAGGAAAACAAAACTAGAGGTATTTCGTATTGCTTGGCGGAAAAGTAACCTATCCTAAAGAAAAGTATTAAAAACTGCTAGATCTGATTACTTTTCTTCTCTTTTAGAAGAAAACAAACATAACCCCATCTATTTATTCAATACAGTGTCTAATTTAACAAAAATAAAGCCTCAACATGTGTTGACATTTCCCAACATCACAGCAGTAATGACTTTATGAAATACTTTACTTCTAAAATCGATACTATTAGAGATCAAATTGTAACCATTCAGCCATCAGCTACAGTATCGCATTAGACAGTGCACTATAGACACCCTGAGTAACAGTTCCACTCATTCTCTACTATAGGAGAGGAAGAATTGTATAAACTTGTTAAATCATCTAAACCAACAACATGTACGTTAGACCCTATTCCATCTAAGAACCTAAAAGTGGTGCTTCCAGAAGTCATAGATCCTCTTCTGACTATTATTAATTCCTCATTGTCATTAGGATATGTCCCCAAAACCTTCAAACTGTCTGTTATTAAGCCTCTCATCAAAAAACCACAACTTGACCCCAAAGAACTAGTTAATTATAGACCGATCTCAAATCTCCCTTTTCTGTCCAAGATACTAGAAAAGGTAGTATCCTCACAATTACATTCTTCTTAGAGAAAAATGGTATCTATGAGAATTTCCAGTCAGGATTTAGACCGTATCATAATACTGAGACTGCTCTCCTTAGAGTTACAAATTACCTGCTCTTATCATCTGATCGTGGTTGTATCTCTCTATTAGTGCTGTTGGATCTTAGTGCTGCAATTGACACTATTGACCACAACATTCTTTTGCATAGAATAGAACACTTTGTTGGCATTAATGGAAGTGCATTAGCATGGTTTAAATCGTACTTATATGACCGCCATCAATTCGTAACAGTGAATGAAGAGGTATCATATCGATCACAAGTGCAGTATGGAGAACCTCAAGGCTCAGTACTAGGGCCACTACTCTTTACGCTTTACATGTTACCCTTGGGAGATATCATCAGGAAACATAGTGTTAGCTTTCACTGTTATGCTAATGATACTCAGCTCTATGTTTCTCCGCGGGCCGGTGAAACACACCAATTTGATAATCTAGTGGAATGAATAGTCGATATAAAAAACTGGATGACGAGTAATTTCTAACTACTAAATTCTGAAAAAAACATAGGTGTTAATTATAGGACCTAAAAACTCTGCATGTAATAACCTAGAACACTGTCTAAGACTTGATGGCTGTTCTGTCAATTCTTTGTTCTGCACGCTTAGTAAACACACTACAGTTAGTCCAAAATGCA
This sequence comes from Carassius carassius, assembly GCF_963082965.1. Lineage (NCBI taxonomy): Eukaryota > Metazoa > Chordata > Actinopteri > Cypriniformes > Cyprinidae > Carassius > Carassius carassius. The sequence continues at coordinate 9,939,726 of NC_081789.1, forward strand.
GCAGCAAGAGTTCTTACTAGAACCAGGAAGTATGACCATATTAGCCTGGTCCTATCAGCATATCCTTTTCCTATTTGGCGCCTAAACTCTGGAATAACCTACCTAACATTGTTCGGGAGGCAGACACACTCTTGCAGTTTAAATCTAGATTAAAGACCCATCTCTTTAACCTGGTTTACACATAACACACTAATACTGTATGCTTCTAATATCCAAATCCGTTAAAGGATTTTTAGGCTGCATTAATTAGGTAAACCGGAACCGGGAACACTTCCCATAACACCTCAGAGGGAACAACAATGGGCTCCACTGGTTCAGAAAGGCCAGAAGCAAGCCCTGACACCTTGGAGGGAACATCAGGTACTGGGTGCAGCAGACATGACCTCTGATGCCCTTTGGATTGCCCCTTCAGGAGAACTGTGATAGGTCTCTGCAAATAACTCCACCCTGAAGGCTTAGCCGCTCAACTGCAGAGCCAGGTAAATGTAGTCTTCCAGCGCCTCTTCTGGGTGCCAGTATGGCATAAGGGATTTGAAGGGATCAGCTAGGCCTCCCCAGAAAAAAACAATGAGGCAACTCTTCTTCGTAGCCGACCGTCGAGCCACTCCAACAAAGTCTCTGCCGTTAATCCTCAATACTTCGGGGTCTCCCTGGCTGATGTTGAGGAACTTCCCTGCTGGACCCAAGTTTGCTGGCTGAATTCTTTTAGGCCATCCTTAAAAATATTTTGGTTTGCAGTAACAGTCAAAAGGGTCGGTAGGTCGGTCTATATTTTTTTTCAAGTTTCAATGTAAAAAAAAAAGGAAAATTTTGGTGATGGTGATGACGTAGGTATGAATTTAAACAAATTAGCATATCGTGACGTCACTGACTGGGTCTTCAACCCATGCCTTCAGAAAAGAAGCAAAAAGCTTTTCTTCACCCTAACTGAAATTATGCAATTTAAATAAAATGATCATATTTAAGTAAAAAATTCGAATTTAGTTTTCCAGCTATTTTGACAGCCCTACGCAATTCTAGCCTGAATCTGTATCTGTATGCATGAGACTGTCTGAATACCGGCAGAATTCACATTTCTGTTGTAAAAAGAGAAACATTGTGCAGAAGTATTATTTGCTGTTATGCATGTGTGTCCGAAGCTGCAGTTGCTGTGTGACGCGTGTTCAAAAAAAAAAAAACTGGACACGCTCCAAAAAAAATGGACTAAAAGCAAAAAAATAAAAATAAAAATTGAGTCGGTCCTAAATTGACAGGGTCGGTCGGGTTATGGCAAACAAGAATATTTTTAAGGATGGCCTCATGGTGTGGTAAGGGAAAACACAGTGTAAACAGGGGGCTGGGTCCAAACCGCAGGTTTATTGCCAAACAAAAACAGACAAAGTAAAACAGAAACAGATCAAACAAGATGTGGATAAACAACTCAACCAAATACTGGACCGGGATACAAATGCAGCAACTGAATAAAAATTTAAATGAACTGTAACTCCGTGAATACTCAACGAAGAGACATGAGAGAGATATCTATAGAAAGCCTGACATGTCTACTTTTAAATTAACAAGTGTTGCCAAAAATAAAGTGCTGTGATAAAGTAATCCATATGAAAACAATGCAATGTCTGTTTTTCACGTCTTCCTTCTTTATCTTCTAATGTGACCACGCCCCCGCGCTGAACGCTCTATTAAGATACTAATGTTTCACTGAATATGCCCACACAACTGAAGACAATCCAGCGAGACTGTTCTTTATGTTATTCTTATATTACTGTTTGCTTCGCGATAAGAGGAATAAGACACAATTCACCCCAAAAAGATGTGATGTGGTTGAGGATTTGAGATTTGGATTACCTCAGAAAAAAAGAATGAAGCACTTAATTCAGCAGAGATCATAAACATGAGTAAGTCTCTTTTTATTTATTAATATACTTGTACTAGGTTTCACATAACGTGTAAACATTTTACTAGTTAGACTTTTTCCAAATACTTTTTCCAAACTATAATTCCTGACTAAATGTTGTGACGAGTCCCTCGTTACTTCCACTAAGACCGGTCAGTGGGTGTGGTTGGAAGGCTCGTCAACGGAATTCTGTACACCTGTTCCTTCCCTATAAAGTTTCAGCTCTGTTTGGTGTGTGGGTAAACTCCCGGTTGTTTGGTTTTGCTTTGTCTATTTTGTGGTTATGATTAGTTTAACTCGGTTCTGTTGAATGCTTGGACCATTTGTTTGTTTGACGCAATCGTGTTTTGGTTTGTTGATTTCTTATTTTATGTTATTTATTTATATTAATAAATATCTATGTTGCAACTTACCAACCTGACTATGTCCTCCTTCCCATTTGTCACGGCTTTGAGCCGGTCGTGACAATGTATAATCAAGTGAAATATTATGAAGTTTTAATAACAATATACAATACTATACAATTCTATACTTGATGTAAATAATATACATGTAACAAATAAATGTAACTGTAACAAATGTAACAAACAATGTTGTTCTTTAAATGTATCCCCCCTAAAAAAAAAAAAAAACAGGAAAAAATATTCTCAGCTCTTTAATAATAATAATAGTTTTTTGTAGAAATTAAGATTGTTAAAAGGATTTCTGAAGGATGGTGTGACTGGAGTTATGATGCAAAACATTCTGTTTGAAAGTCAGCTTTGAGTGTTCCTAATAGACTGTTTAACTGCACTCCCAAGTGGATATTAAATTATGTTGTGGGATAATTAAATATATTCTAAATAAACTACAAACATAAAATTGTATAGATTTATTTTGTACTCACATTCTTTCTTGTAACTCCTCCCTCTAAGACACACAGCTGACTGAAAGGCTCATTATGCAGCTCATTATGCAGGCCTTTGTCTTCTCAGGTGTAAATCACAATGATATTCATGATAGTTGACGCCTACTCGCATATGACTTTTACCAACAAAAGTGTCTTAGAAAATGTAAATCAATATATTGTTTTCTGTGATTGAGTAAACAGGATGATTTTCACATAATTTAGAAAGAAAAATTCTAGGCTACAAGCACAAGGTTGCGTACTACTCAGGAAAAGATTGATGCTGCAGTCATAAGGTCAATGGGGAGGCAGAGAAGCAGCCCGGGAGCGAATGAATACTGCTCGCACATCGTGGTACTCCTTGGGAAAGCCAGATAAATCACTGGTTTCCTCCTGAAACACAGAAATAGGACACAGCAGACACAGCCAAGACAAGGCACTTAACATGATAAGATATGATCCAAGACATTATGGTCCCTTCTACCCAGTTAATTTGGGGCTTATGCTAAGTTAACCAGGGGTGCCCTAAAATGATAGGCGTTTAGGGGAGAATAATAATAAAAAAAAAATTATCGTCTCTTGGTGATTGCCGGAAATAGTGGAGGATCTTCGAGAGGATACGACCAACCAGGGCATCCCCTCAGCCCCCGAATCTACCAGGGCAGCAAAGTTAAGAGTGGAGCCCCGACAGGCAGGCCTCGAGGGAAGTATGAGTCTTGGTGGATGGGGAAAAGGTAGTCGCACTAGCCAGTACTTCCCGATCTACTGGTGAGCCCTCTCTTTTACTGGACACCTTGCAGCAAAATGCCCGTGGGCACCACAATACATGCATACTCCTGTTAGGGTCAGATACGGAGACCCCCTAGCTGCATGGGCTCAGGTTCCAATGAGGTCACTACTGAAGTTGGGATGGCAGACGAAGCCGCTCATTGATCAGGAATGGGGGTGCGAGCATGGCCGCGCATCTACAAGCATTTGTCGATCCGGATGGCCAGTTCAACCAGTCGGTCCAAGCGGGAAGGCAGATCATGTGTGAGAATTTCCTCCCCTGTCTCCCCAGAGATACGCTCCAAGGAGCGAGCAGTGAGGTCCAGCTCGTTCCACTCGCAAGAGGCTGCTAGGGTGATGAACTCGATTGCGTAATTGGCAGCAGACCACCTGCCCTGGCGAAGTGTTGCAAGTTGTCAAAATGCCTCAAAACCATAAATGGAGTGGTCGAACACATTGAACAAAGAAAAATGGGTTGCACTTTATTTTACAGTACGTGTATTAACATGTACTTCTACTGTACTTACAGTGTATTTATCTAAGAAAGTTCTGGTAATACAAGGTAACTACATGGGGTAGGGTTAGGTTTAGGGGTAGGTTCAGGGTTAGTACCTAGTTATTACATAGTTATTGTAATTACTATAATAAGTACATAGTATGTACATGAGGAACAGGACTGTAAAATAAAGTGCTACCGAAAAATGTTTGCAGCAGTCTGCCTCTAACTCCCACACTGCCGCTCCCTAGTCCTGAGCCTGCCCAGTCAGGAGAGAGAGCACGAAAGCAACCCTGGAGCAATCTTCAGAATACATGATAGGTTGGAGGGAAAAAAAAACACCTCACACTGCATCAAAAAGGCTCGAAGAGCTCTTAAAAGAACTCGGTGGGCTATCCAGAATAGCAAGGAGGATTGTTAAGGTGAAGTTCATGGGAATTACATGACTGAGGCAGCTGGCGGCTGCTCAGAGTGCAGGTTCTGCAGCAGATTTGTTAAATCTGTCACCTTGGCTGACAAGCTCTCCACAGCTTACCTGGTTGCTGAGAGTTCCTCCTCGTGTCGGCCCAGCATTTCGCCCTGCAGCTCCGCTGCTGCATGAATTTGAATCTCCTTCACTGGGTCCATCCCTTGGCCAGATTATTCTGTCATGATAAAAGGACCCAGAAGCAAAGGCAAGTCAAACAAAGGATTTATTGTCCACAAAAACAAATTAAGCAGTCTGCTGTTCACGATCTGTACTCGGTAGTCGCAGAACTGGATAAAAATACAGGAGAACTGGAACTTAAGGGTTGACTTGACTTGAGAGTTCGGGACACCATCCTGGACTGCTGGGCAAGGAGTGACTGCCTCTCTAGCTGTTAGGACTGGACAACTGCGTTTGGAGGAGAGCGAACTGCTGGCAGCTGGTAACTGGGAGACTGGGCAGAAATCCAGGAAAGTCACTTGACAGGACTCGACTTGACAATACAAGACCGGACATGATTAGATCACAAAAATTGACAGGAAAGAGACTGCAACAAGATAGAAATAATAAGACAAAAGACCTTGTAACATGGAGAGAGAAATAGGGAATAAAATCAGGGTAAAGAGGGAACAGGTGCAGATAACAAACAGCTGAGACTAGGGTAGCACAGCACAGAATAGAAAAAAAAGGAAAACTAGAGACAAACCCGGCTCATGAAACCATGTTCTTAAGAAAATTTAAAACAGAAAAAAGTCAGTGAATTGTCTTTGTACCTGAACTTTAAAGGGTACTCAGCCCTATTTTTATTGGTGATGTACTGTCTCAGTCTAAATTACATTTTGAAAGCCAAATACATTAGAATATAATAATAAAAATAATAACAATGACAGCAATAGTACTGAAAAACAATTGCACTGTATAATAAATTAAAATTAAAATTTCATAGGCAGTCCATATACATTTTGCTTTACACTACAGAAGGGAACAAAACTTTTTTCCTAATTTCTTCACTTGAAAGAGATATTTTGAATTTGGACTACATTTAAACCTTAAGCAGTCAGCAATTCATAATGCATGTTTAGCTTTATTTTGATTAAAACTGAAGTAGAGCTTTTATTTTGAAGGAAAACTCCATCTTCAGGTAAAGTTGGCATGAAACAGAAGTAGCGATTGTCTTTTTTTCTCTACAGTGACATCTATCTGATTGAAACGGCATCTGAAATGAGAGGGCGGGACTTTGAGAGGGGGGATTGGATCATTGGAATTTGGGGCGTTGCTAACAAAATAGAGGCAGATCTGAATGCTGGTTTGCAGTTAGTTGTGGGGGGATTTCTCTCCACTGGATTCACTGCCAACACCCTAGCATGAAATTTTTTTTTTTTTACTGAGGATGATGACGACAAGGACGATCAATGTCACAAAACATACCTAACAGTAAACGCGCGCACGCACGTGAGAGAGACTGCCTGAATGACTGAGCACGTTCTCCATCAGGTTAAGTCATAATTATAAAAAATAAAATAAAATAAAATAGTTTGTGATGTCCTAAATACATCTAAATGGTGCCCTAAAACAGAAAACGCACAGAATGCTTAATACCATCACTTTACTGTCATTTTAAATCAAGGTTCTTGCCATGTCACTAAACTATATTAATGGGACCAGACACTGTTATCAGTCTTTGTCATATTCATAGACTGAAAGTAAAGTGATTTGTGGGATGGCTCACACTCTGTTAAGTATGTACATAAATGTGTGTCTGTCCACATCAAGGCAAGTGTAGTAAGTCAAGCATGTACTGTGAAAACAGCCATCCCACCTGTAAATTAATTCACCTGCTTTCCCTCTCTTCCTCTAACTCGCGCCTTATACAGTGTGTCTCTCTGGTGGATGATAAACTGTGGCAGATGTTTGTTTGAGTATTGTTTGAGCCTCGTTTTGCCCCATTATCTCTGCAAAAGCTAAATGCTAAATTATATTTGCCATTTTGTTTATGTTGACATCGGACATCAATCAAGCCCCCAGCGCGTAAAGCTCCCCCCCAACCCCCACAAGCCTTTCTTGAGCACACTGGTTAAAGCAAGCAGATGAGATAAAAAAATTCATTATTCTTAGCTGTGTAGTTGGCACAAGATATATATACATAGGATGAAGAGAGGGGACCTGAGAGAAACCGAGGATGTAATGATGAAGAATACAAAACCCTTCATAGAGCTACAATGTTTTTGCAATTAGTGTGACAAAGCAAGAAAGGCAAAGAGAGAGAAATTAGTGGAAACAAACACATATGCTGTAATTGAAAAAGGAAAGATGGTGTGCTTTAATGCTGTATTAAATACAAGATTTTACAAAAAGATGATGAGAAGTAAAGTACATTACAGAGTAGTGAAAAAAAAGATTACTCTGCAAAATGTGATGCTGAGAGCTTGGAGAACTCTGAGAAAAGGAAAAACTGCAGGAGAAGGGAATCCTCCTTATAGAGAGCTTATTCATGACTGCTGACCTGACAGATCCCATCAACACACACATAAACTTTTATAACTTTTATATAAAACTTATCAAATTCCAAATTAATCCAATTAATCTAAATTCCTTAGCATATCCAAAACCTCAGAACAACTTGATGATGTAACAGAAACTATGGACTCTCTTTTCTAGCACTTTAAATACAGTTGCTTCTTTACGTTTAAAGAAGGTTAAGGAAAACAGTTTGACACCATGGTATAATGAGCACACTCGCACCCTAAAGAGAGCACCCCGAAAAATGGAGCGCAGCTGGAGGAAAACAAAACTAGAGGTATTTCGTATTGCTTGGCGGGAAAGTAACCTATCCTACAGAAAAGCATTAAAAACTGCTAGATCCGATTACTTTTCTTCTCTTTTAGAAGAAAACAAACATAACCCCAGGTATTTATTCAATAAAGTGGCTAAATTAACAAAAAATAAAGCCTCAAGTGTTGACACTTCCCAACACCACAGCAGTAATGACTTTATGAACTTACTTTACTTTACTATAGGAGAAGAAGAATTGTATAAACTTGTTAAATCATCTAAACCAACAACATGTATGTTAGACCCTATACCATCTAAGCTCCTAAAAGAGGTTCTTCCAGAAGTCATAGATCCTCTTCTGACTATTATTAATTCCTCATTGTCATTAGGATATGTCCCCAAAACCTTCAAACTGGCTGTAATTAAGCCTCTCATCAAAAAACTACACCTTGACCCCAAAGAACTAGTTAATTATAGACCAATCTTGAATCTCCCTTTTCTGTCCAAGATACTAGAAAAGGTGGTATCCTCACAATTATATTCCTTCTTAGAGAAAAATGGTATATGTGAGGATTTCCAGTCAGGATTTAGACCGTATCATAGTACTGAGACTGCTCTCCTTAGAGTTACAAATGATCTGGTCTTATTATCTGATCGTGGGTGTATCTCTCTATTAGTTTTATTGGATCTTAGTGCTGCGTTTGACACAATTGACCACAACATTCTTTTGCATAGAATTGAACACTTTGTTGGCATCAATGTAAGTGCATTAGCATGGTTTAAATCGTACTTATATGACCGCCATCAGTTCGTAGCAGTGAATGAAAATGTATCATATCGATCAAGTGCAGTATGGAGTACCTCAAGGCTCAGTACTAGGGCCGCTACTCTGCACGCTTTATATGTTACCCTTGGGAGATATCATCAGGAAACATGGTGTTAGCATTAGCATTTAGTGCATTTTTCCATCTCAAAAATATATCTTAATTACGGCCTATGCTCTCAATGTCAAATGCAGAAATGTTAATCCATGCATTTATGACCTCAAGGTTAGATTATTGTAATGCTTTATTGGGTGGTTATTCTGCACGCTTAGTAAACAAACTACAGCTAGTCCAAAATGCAGCAGCAAGAGTTCTTACTAGAACTAGGAAGTATGACCATATTAGCCCGGTCCTGTCAACACTGCACTGGCTCCCTATCAAACATCGTATAGATTTTAAAATATTGCTTATTACTTATAAAGCCCTGAATGGTTTTGCACCTCAGTATTTGAATGAGCTCCTTTTACATTATAATCCTCTACGTCCGCTACGTTCTCAAAACTCAGGTAATTTGATCATATCTAGAATATCAAAATCAACTGCGGGCGGCAGATCCTTTTCCTATTTGGCGCCTAAACTCTGGAATAACCTACCTAACATTGCTCGGGAGGCAGACACACTCTTGCAGTTTAAATTTAGATTAAAGACCCATCTCTTTAACCTGGCTTACACATAACATACTAATATGCTTTTAATATCCAAATCCGTTAAAGGATTTTTAGGTTGCATTAATTAGGTAAACTGGAACCGGAAACACTTCCCATAACACCCTATGTACTTGCTACATCATTAGAAGAATGGCATCTACGCTAATATTTGTCTGTTTCTCTCTTATTCCGAGGTCACCGTAGCCACCAGATCCAGTCTGTATCCAGATCAGAGGGTCACTGCAGTCACCCAGATCCAGTACGTATCCAGACCAGATGGTGGATCAGCACCTAGAAAGGACCTCTACTGCCCTGAAAGACAGCCGAGACCAGGACAACTAGAGCCCCAGATACAGATCCCCTGTAAAGACCTTGTCTCAGAGGACCACCAGGACAAGACCACAGGAAACAGATGATTCTTCTGCACAATCTGACTTTGCTGCAGCCTGGAATTGAACTGCTGGTTTCGTCTGGTCAGAGGAGAACTGGCCCCCCAACTGAGCCTGGTTTCTCCCAAGGTTTTTTTCTCCATTCTGTCACCGATGGAGTTTCGGTTCCTTGCCGCTGTCGCCTCTGGCTTGCTTAGTTGGGGTCGCTTCATCTACAGCGATATCGTTGACTTGATTGCAAATAAATGCACAGACACTATTTAACTGAACAGAGATGACATCACTGAATTCAATGATAAACTGCCTTTAACTATCATTTTGCATTATTGACACACTGTTTTCCTAATGAATGTTGTTCAGTTGCTTTGACGCAATGTATTTTGTTTAAAGCGCTATATAAATAAAGGTGACTTGACTTGACTTATTTTAGTTACTACAGAATATAGAAAATCAAAACTTTATATCAGTGACTTTCATGGGGTGGTGTTGGTGCAGTGGATAAGACACATGCCTTTGGTGTGAGAGACCGGGGTTTGAATCCACTGTGAGACACCAATGTGTCCCTGAGCAAGAAACTTAAGCCCTAGTTGCTCCAGAGGCGTGCGACCTCTGACATATATAGCAATTGTAAGTCGCTTTGGATAAAAGTGTCAGCTAAATATGTAAGTGACTTACAGTTTAGACTTTGTTGGGCAATTGCAATTTTATCTCACATTATGACTTTTTTCACTGATCGGATATCTATCTGATTTGTTAAAACGTTTCCATTTACACTTGGCCACATAAATGAGTAGTCGCAAAACAGATATAAATCTGATCTTCAATTCCCACGCTTTATTTAAATGTAACTTTAAATGAGATTTTACGTCAACAAAATCAAAAGATAAGTGCTGTATTTTATTAATTATCAGCTCATTTTTAAGATCAAAGCCTGCAATAGGAGAGTATGGCATCAGCTCTGGAAAGATAGGTTAGTCACACTACTTTTAATGAAGATGATTTTGTGTTGAGCGTCTTACTTTCAGTTTAATTCGTGGCAGTTTGTGCATCGGCTTGCTGAAGAGATGCTCAGCTACTCATCCACGGCAATGCGTGTTGCATTACCGCTGTCATATCTGACTATAATGTCATATAGCCTACGACACGCTTTCTCACAAGTTTATTATTTTAACGTTTTGGGAGGAGTAAAATTTGATGTGGTTTCAACAACCAGATGGATTTACACTTGTCCAGTTTCATCTGGAATGTGTCCCAGACCACCTCCTGAAGTGGTTTGAACAATCGGATTTAGATCCATCTCAAATGCGTTTTCGGAGGGCATTTACACCTGGTCTTTTCACGATCAGATAGCTATCCAATCAGAAAAAATGCATGAAGTGACCAGATGTAAACAGGCCCAATATCACTATTACCTCCATCAGGGAATGAGGGTTACGATTGTAACAGAGACCTTCCCTATATGTCTTACATTACAAGTTGTGTTGTGAAAACATTGGGGTTTGACGGAAAATGCCACAACCTGAACACAATCATAACCTCATAGCAAAATAAATGTTGACAAGCTGCATCATGTCAGACAAATTCTATGCAAAGGGGACCAAAGGTGAGTACAATGCTGCTAGAGATGGCCATGCTGCTCATCCGTCCACAAAACAATTCTTAACAGAAGGGATTTTAACCATCAGTGAATGATTGCTTAAAATCTTTTCTATTTGTTGTTACAGCTTGGCGTTAATGATGGGGAAGGAGAAGGTCACTATGGAGGCCACATCCTACCTGTAGGGAGGTGACATATGGAGACACTGGTATGGACTGACCTAAAGGTCAGTACTACACACAAAAACAGGTCTCTGATGATCTGGGTGTAGTGATGGGAGACTGACAGAGCAGGTCTGTCAAGTGAATACATGTTTACCAACCTACCTAACATTGTTTGGAAGGCAGACACACTACTGGTTTCGTTTGGCCAGAGGAGAACTGGCCCCCCGACTGATCTTGGTTTCTCCCAAGGTTTTTCTCCATTCTGTCACTGTCACTGCTGCTGTCGCCTATGGCTAGCTTAGTTGATGATTTCCAGCGATTTCATCAACTTGATTGCACATATACTATTTAAACTGAACAGAGCTGGATGATGACATCATTGAATTCAATTATGTTCACTTGCTTTGCTACAATCTGTATTGTTAAAAGTGCTATATAAATAAAGGTGACTTGACTTGACTTGGCTTGACCAAGGGGAAACCTTACCATGGGAAAATACACATACAGACAAAAATGGACACCAAACCCAGAGCAGGGGCTGACTGGGACTCTGGGCATGCTGCTGCCAGTTACTGGCCCTGGCGTCATACTGCTACACTAAGTCTGACTGCCGAGTGTACTGGAGGATCACTGTGGACCAACATGTGCTTGCCAAGCAGTAGTGGCTGGAACTGCCACAAGGCTAGAAGTGCTGAGAGCAACTCCAGGAAGTTGATGTGCCAAAGCAGATGAGGCCTTGTCGTGGAGGCATCTGTAAAGACAATGACATGCAGGGACATTTGTTCTATGGGCACCCCAGCCCAAAGAAAAGCAGTCAACCGAGGGGCTAAACACTTTGTCATGGTGGTCACATGATGTACACCATGGTGCCATGCCCATCTTGGGACTGTTTAGCCAGTGGTCTCATATAGAGCAATCCATGTGGAGTGACCATGTGAGCCTCTGAAAGTGTTTCAGTGGTACCACTGTCCTGCCTCTGAAGGAAATCTGGCAGTTCAGCACTGACTTGACGCACTTGCTGGTGAGATGTGCCATCATACTCACCGAGTCTAACTTCATCCTGAAATTCTCTACACATGGGAGAGCTTGCCCTTTTTCCAGTTAACCCGAAGACCCAGTACCGGGTCCCTGTGATCGCACAGCTGCTCTCACGACTGGGCCATGATGAGCCAGTCGTCGAGGTAGATGAGGATCTTGATGCCCACTTCACATAACAGGGGAAGGGCAACCTCAGCGACTTCTGTAAAGACACGTGGGGACATTGACAGCTCAAAGGGGAGGACCCTTTACTGCCATGCCTGACCTTGAAATGCAAACCATAGGAACGGCCTGTTTGAGGAAGAATTGAGACATGAAAGAACGCATGCTTCAGGTCGACTGCTGCAAACCAATTCTGAGGCTAGATGCATCTGATAATGCGCTTCTGCATCATCATCTTGAATGGAAGCATGTGCTGGACCCACCTGACTCGCAGATCCAGGACATTTCTTGGGCACAATGAATTGAGGGCTGTAAAACCCTGTAAAATAGACTTGATTGCATCCTTCACCAACAGGACCACAATCTCCTCATATAGGACAGGGGCGTCTTGGACTGCCACCCAAGTCTCAAAAACACACCACAGAAAATCACAGAAATCAGTTCATTCTCAGCACATAGAGACTCTTTCACCTAGATAACTCTATAGAGACTGTGTCTGTTCCCCGAACTAGAAAATACAAAACAATTTAACATATGTTCAACAAATAAAAAACAGATGTAATAAGTATAAATAAATGATAAAGCTTGGCTTATTGAATTTCAGGTCCCTTTCTACAAAAGCACTTTTTGTAAATAATATGACCACTGATCATAACCTATATGTTCTGTTTTTGACAGAAACCTGGCTTTAAAGTTTTAAATGTTGGTGATTTTAATATTTAATAATGAAAAATATGCACTGGGATCAGCATTCATAGACATTTTAAACTCTATTAGGTTTAGACAACATGTGTCAGGACCTACTTATTGTCAAAATCATACTCTAGATGTAATACTGTCACATGGAGCTGATGTTGATGGTGTTGAAATTATGCAGCCAAGCAATGATATCACAGATAATTATCTAGTCTTGTGTAAACTTCATATAGCTAAAACTGTAAATTCTAATCCTTGTTACAAGTATGGTAGAACCACCACCAAAGACTACTTTATCCATATCCAATAGCTTAGAACAACTTGATGATGTAACAGAAATTATGGATTTTCTCTTTTCTAGCATTTTAGATACGGTCGCTCCTTTATGCTTACAGATGATTAAGGAAAACAGTCTGACACCGTGGTATAATAAGTACACTTGCACCCTAAAGAGAGCAGTCTGGAAAATGGAGTTCAGCTGGAGGAAAACAAAACTTAAGATATTTTGTATTGCTTGGCGGGAAAGTACTATCATACAGAAAAGCATTAAAAACTGCTAGTTCTGATTACTTTTTGTCTCTTTTAGAAGAAATCAAACATAACCCCAGGTATTTATTCAATACAGTGGCTAAACTAATGAAAAATAAAGCATCAACATTGACATTTCCCAACAGCACAGCAGTAATGACTTCATGAACTACTTTACTTCCAATATCGATACTATTAGGGATAAAATTGTAACCATGCATCCATCAGCTACAGTATCGAATCAAATAGTGTGCTATAGATCCTCTGACAAACAATTCCACTCATTTTCTATTATAGGAGAGGAAGAATTGTATGAACTTGTTAAATCATCTAAATGAACAACATGTATGTTAGACCCTATTCCATCTAAGCTCCGAAAAGAGGTGCTTCCAGAAGTCATAGATCCTCTTCTGACTTTTATTAATTTGTCATTGTCATTAGGATATGTGCCCAAAACCTTCAAACCTTCAATCTCAAATCTCCCTTTTCTGTCCAAGATACTAGAACAGGTAGTACCCTCACAATTATATTCCTTCTTAGAGTAAAATAGTATCTTTGAAGATTACCAGTCAAGATTTAGACCTTAACATAGTACTGAGAATGCTCTCATTAGAGTTACAAACGACCTGCTTTTATCATCTGATTGTGGTTGTATCTCTCTAATAGTGCTAATAGTGCTGTGTTCGACACTATTGATCACAACATTCTTTTGAATATACCAGAAAACTTTGTTAGCATTAGTGGAAGTACATTAGCATGGTTCAAATGATACTTCTCTGACTGCCATCAATTCCTAGTAGTGAATGAAGAGGTATCACATTGATCACAAGTGCAGTATGGAGTACCTCAAGGTTCAGTACTAGGACTGTTACTTTTCACGCTTTACATCCCTGGGAGATATCATCAGGAAACACGGTGTTAGCTTTCACTGTTATGTCGATGACACTCAGCTCTACATAACTTTGCGGCTTGGCAAAACATACCAGTTAAAAAAAAACTAACATATGCATAGTCGATATAAAAAAAAACTGGATGACGAGTAATATCTTCTAAATTCTGAAAAAAAAACTGAGGTTTTATTTATTGAACCTAAAACCTCTGCATGTAATAACCTAGAATACTGTCTAAGACTTAATGGCTGCTCTTTCAATTTTTCATCATCAGTTAGGAACCTAGGTGTGCTATGTGATAGCAATATTTCCTTTGAAAGCCACATTTCTAGCATTTGCAAAACTGCATTTTTCCACCTCAAAAATATATCTAAATTATGACCTATGCTCTCAATGTCAAATGCAGAAACATTAATTCATGCGTTCTTGACCTCAAAGTTAGATTATTGTAATGCTTTATTGGGGGGTTGTTCTACATGCTTAATAAACAAACTCCAACTGGTCCAAAATGCAGCAGCAAGAGTTCTTACTAGAAGGAGGAAGCATGACCATGTTAACCTGATTTTGTCAACACTGCACTGGCTCCCTATTAAACAATGTATAGATTTTAAAATCTTGCATATTACTTATAAAGCCCTGAGTGGTTTAGCACCTCAGTATTTGAACAAGCTTTTAGTGCATTATAGTCTTCCACGTCTGCTGCGTTCTCAAAATTCTGGCAATTTGATAATACCTAGAATTTCAAAATCAACTGTGGTTGGCAGATCCTATTCCTATTTAGCACAAAAACTCTGGAATAACCTACCTAACATTGTTTGGGAGGCAGACACACTTTGTCAGTTTAAATCTAGATCAAAGACCCATCTCTTTAACCTGTCTTACACATAGCACACTTACACAGTTTCTAATATTCAAGTCCGTTAAAGGATTTTTAGACAGCATTAATTAGGACAACTGGAACTGGGAACACTTCCAATAACACAGAAGAATGGCATCTATGCTAATATTAGTCTTTTTCTTTCTTATTCTGAGGTCAATGTAGCCACCAGATCCAGTCTGTATCCAGATAAGATGGTCACTGCAGTTACCCGGATCCAGTATGTATCAAGCCCAGAAGGTGGATCAGCACCTAGAGATGACCTCGACAGCCCTGAATGTCAGCGGAGACCAGGACAACTAGATGAGCCACAGAGACAAATCCCCAGTGAAGATCTTGTATCCTAGATGGGCACCGGGACAAGACCACAGTAACCAGATGAGTCCTCTGCAAAATGTGACTTTGCTGCAGCCTGGAATTGACCTGCTGGTTTTGTGTGGCCAGATGGAAACTGTCCCCTGACTGAGCCTGGTTTATTCCAAGGTTTATCTTTTCCATCATGTCACTGATGGAATTTTGGTTCCTTGCCACTATAATACAATACAATATAATATTATATCATAGCGTACAGTCGTGGCCAAAAGTTTTGAGAATTACATAAATATTAGTTTTCAAAAGATTTGCTGCTAAACTGCTTTTAGATCTTTGTTTCAGTTGTTTCTGTGATGTACTGAAATAATTACAAGCACTTCATACTTTTCAAAGGCTTTTATCGACAATTACATGACATTTATGCAAAGAGTCAGTATTTGCAGTGTTGGCCCTTCTTTTTCAGGACCTCTGCAATTCGACTGGGCATGCTCTCAATCAACTTCTGGGCCAAATCCTGACTGATAGCAACCCATTCCTTCACAATCACTTCTTGGAGTTTGTCAGAATTAGTGGGTTTTTGTTTGTCTACCCGCCTCTTGAGGATTCACCACAAGTTCTCAATGGGATTAAGATCTGGGGAGTTTCCAGGCCATGGACCCAAAATTTCAACATTCTTGTCCCCGAGCCACTTAGTTATCACTTTTGCTCCATCGTGCTGGAAAATGCATTGTTCTTCACCAAACTGTTGTTGGATTGTTGGAAGAAGTTGCTGTTGGAGGGTGTTTTGGTACCATTCTTTATTCATGGCTGTGTTTTTGGGCAGAATTGTGAGTGAGCCCACTCCCTTGGATGAGAAGCAACCCCACACATGAATGGTGTCAGGATGCTTTACTGTTGGCATGACACTGGACTGATGGTAGCGCTCACCTTTTCTTCTCCAGACAAGCCTTTTTCCAGATGCCCCAAACAATCGGAAAGGGGCTTCATCGGAGAATATGACTTGCCCCAGTCCTCAGCAGTCCATTCACTATAATTTCTGCAGAAGATCAATCTGTCCCTGACATTTTTTTTGGAGAGAAGTGGCTTCTTTGCTGCCCTTCTTGACACCAGGCCATCTTCCAAAATTCTTCGCCTCACTGTGCGTGCAGATGCGCTCACACCTGCCTGCTGCCATTCCTGAGCAAGCTCTGCACTGGTGGCACTCCGATCCCGCAGCTGAATCCTCTTTAGGAGACGTTCCTGGTGCTTGCTGGACTTTCTTGGACGCCCTGAAGCCTTCTTTACAAGAATTGAACCTCTTTCGTTGAAGTTCTTGATGATCCTATAAATTGTTGATTTAGGTGCAAACTTAGTAGCCACAATATCCTTGCCTATGAAGCCATTTTTATGCAACGCAATGATGGCTGCACGCGTTTCTTTGCAGGTCACCATGGTTAACAATGGAAGAACAATGATTTCAAGCATCACCCTCCTTTTAACATGTCAAGTCTGCCATTCTAACCCAATCAGCCTGACATAATGATCTCCAGCCTTGTGCTCGTCAACATTCTAACCTGAGTTAACAAGACGATTACTGAAATGATCTCAGCAGGTCCTTTAATGACAGCAATGAAATGCAGTGGAAAGGTTTTTTTGGGATTAAGTTAATTTTCATGGCAAAGAAGGACTATGCAATTCATCTGATCACTCTTCATAACATTCTGGAGTATATGCAAATTGCTATTATAAAAACTTAAGCAGCAACTTATCCAATTTCCAATATTTATGTAATTCTCAAAACGTTTGGCCACGACTGTACAATATTATACTTTACATAATAATATATAATATAATTTATATACTTTATATACTTATATATTATGTTAGGTAAAAAATGTTAGCCTGGATCCTCTGTAAGTCGCTTTGAATAAAAGTGTCTGCTAAATGCATACATTTATTTAAATTTATTTATTTATATACAGTATAGAGAGAGAGAGTGAGACGTTATTTTTCGGGTCCAAAACATAGCTGGTTTCCGTGCACTTCAGCTAGTGTCATGGTTGGTAGAACAGTCATCTCTGCTGATCACTATGTGAGGTGAGGGTGGAGTGTGTGTCTCTCGTCTGCACTGATTGTTTCATGTGGGCGTCTCCGTTAATTGTTAATCAGCTACAGCTTCCACTCATTACCTGCTCCCTATTTATTGCCCTGTCTTTCATCTTGTGTTTGTCAGATCATTGTTTGAATCTCCCTGTATACATGCCTGGTTTCTCCTCCTTGTTTCTGCCAGTTCTAATCTACGCTGGATCGCTTCACTCCTGGAACCCCATCCACTCACCACTCCACTGGATCGCTCATCTCAGTTCCTTCGTCACACTCTCCTGCTGTCCAATTCCACCTCTACTTCCTGGCCACCCGTGACTTTATCTCTCTTCATCCTGTTTTCCTGTTGGTTATCCTCTCATCCTTTGTATCACAATTCATTAAATTAACTTTCACTTGCATTTGCTTCCTCACTAATTCCTTTCATTACAGAATGATCTGATCAACCATGGAAGCAGCAAGTTCAACTTCTCTATCAGAGTTAATGGATCAACAGCAGGAGGGCATCATCAACACCTGACGCGCAGTTCAAGCGCTGGTGACGCAGGTGATGCAGGTGTCCGAGCTCACCCAGCAGATCCAACAGCTAACCATTCCCGCTGCACCACCCACACTGTATGTTCCCCGGGCTGCCCCTGAGACAAGCCATCGGCCAGAGCCCTGCCTACCCATTCCTGAGAGTTATGACGGTGAGCCGAACTTCTGTAGAGCATTCCTTACCAGATGTTCCATGTATTTCTCGTTGCAGCCTTGCACCTTTGAGATGGAGGAGTCTAAGGTGGCCTTCACGTTGCTTACCGTAAGAGCAGCTTTGTGGGGAATGGCGGTGTGGGAGAATCGGGACTCATGCTGCGCCTGGTTCCATACTCTCGCGGCTGGAATGAAGAGGGTGTTCGATCGAGTGGTATCCGGCAAGGAGGCTGCCAGAATACTCGCAGATCTTAAACAGGGGGACTGTTCTGTTGCTGACTACTACATTGAATTTCGCACGTTGGCAGCCGAATGTAAATGGAACAAGATTTACATGCTGGAGTTACCACAGAGTCTGAAGGGATTGATTGACTTGGCTCTTCGGGTGGATGCCCACACTGAGCGACTGGGGCAACACACCCATTCTAGACATATCCTCGGCAACACTGAAGCTTGCAGCCAAGGCACAGAGAACACGGTCGGTCCCATCGTCGATCACAAGCCCATGCAGGTTGGAAGAGCTCGGTTTTCCCAGGAGGAGAGAGAGGTGGAGGTCCCATGGACTCTGTTTATTCTGTGGCGGCTCTGGACATTTTCTACTCTTTTGCCCAGTAAAAGGAGGTAGCTCAGTAGTAAACTTGGGGCTACTATCGGGTGGGATCTCCGCTGGGAAGTCTTCATCATCCACTCTACTTCCTGTGAGACTGAGATGGGCCAACAACACCTACTCCTGTCAGGCCCTCCTGGATTCAGGAGCCAAGGTAAACTTCATTGACACCCATCTAGCTCAACAGTTGAAACTCCCCATCACGTCTCTCTCTCACCAGATCTCCGTCAAGGCACTCAACGGTCAAGAACTCCCCAACATCACCTTTACTAATGGACCCATAACCCGGATCACCTCCGGCAATCACACTGAGACTATTCCCTTCCTTCTCCTGGACTCCCCTGTGGCACCCATTGTCCTTGGTCACTAATGGCTGGCTAAACACAATCCACGAGTGGATTGGGGTTCCAACTCCATCACTATGTGGAGTGAGCGTTGTCATGAGTCCTGTCTGGTGTCTACTTGTTCTTCTGTGTTTGGTTCTGTGTTTCAGGAGAAGGTAGCGGTTCTGTCAAATGTGCCCGCAGAGCATCTGGACCAGAAGGAGGTGTTCAGTAAGTCTCACGCTGCTTCTCTTCCTCCACATCGTCCCTATGACTGTGCCATAGAGTTATTACCAGGTAAGTCCCCGTCTAAAGGCAAACTTTACTCTCACTCAATATGACATATTGATTTTTTTCTTCGTCTCTCCAGGAACACGTTCAGCACATCAGGCGAGTAATTCAGAGGTTGCTAGAGAATGGGCTTTTTGTCAAGGCAGAGAAATGCATTTTTCATGCACAGTCTGTTTCTTTCTTAGGTTACATCGTCTCTTCTGAGGGAGTACATATGGATCCTGACAAGGTTAAGGCTGTGATAGATTGGCCAAGTCCAGATTCCCATAAGGCCCTACAGCGGTTTCTGGTGTTCACCAATTTTTATCTGCATTTTATTCGCAAACTTCAGCCACCTAGTCGCGCCTCTGACCACCTTGACCTCCCCCAGAACGATGTTCAGGTGGTCCGATACAGCCGAAGCTGTATTCACCAACCTAAAAATTTGCTTTGTTTCGGCTCCCATTGGCTCTCATCTCCCTCCCTGATCCCACAGAGGTGGGGGTAGGTTCAGTGCTTTCCCAATGCGCTTCCTCAGATGACAAGATGCACCCTTTCATGTTTTTTTCCCATCATTCATCACTCACCGCACATAACTATGACACTGGTAATAGAGAATTGTTGGCCGTCAAGTTAGCATTTGAGGAGTGGCGTCATTAGTTAGAAGGGTCGGGGGTACCATCATCTGGACCGACCATAAGAATCTTGAGTATATTAGATCTGCCAAAAGACTCAACTTCAGGCATGCTGGGTGGGCACTTTTTTTTCAGACATTTTGACTTTTCTCTATTGTACTGCCCGGGTTCCAAGAACATCAAACCCGATTCTTTATCTCGCATTTTGATCCATCCGAACGCCCGGTGACTCCTGAGTGTATTTTACCCGAGAATTTAGTTATCTCCACACTCATATGGGAGGTCGAGTCGAAGGTCAAGACAGCTTTAGAAGGGGTAACACCTCCATCTGGGTGCCCACCGAATTGGTTGTTCATTCCAGAGGGGTTATGGTCTGATGTTATTCGATGGGGTCATTGCTCCAATGTCGCTTGTCATCCAGGAGTAAGCTGCACTGGTTTCTTAGTAAAGCAACGATTTTGGTGACCACTTATGGCTCGCGAAACATTCATGATTTTGTTTTGGCCTGCTCGGTTTGTGCCAGTTGTAAGACATCTAACCGACCCCCAGATGGGTTACTCCAACCGCTGATCTCTTGGCCACTGGTGATAGGGGGCATCATGGGCGAGAGTGAGGAAGTGAAAAAGAGCAGATACCCACATCCCTGGGTTGCCAGTATCAGGGCCACTTCATCGTCTTCTGTGAAGACTTAGCAAGCCCCATGAGACATGGGGGCACCAGCTTCACTGCAACTGCTCTCTCCACGTAGGGAATGTCTATGTACCCCATTGGTGTTCCACCATCAAGGATAATGAGGACAGAGGAGGGAGACGAGCAACTCTGTCCATAAAATGGGCTGTCCACAACTTTGTCACCTCCTCATGCACCTCCGGGAAGAAAGGAACAGGGGCAGAGCGTTGAGGACAACTCGTGGCCATCATCAGAGGACAGGAACTGACCACAACCAAGAGAACACGGACAGAGCGGCATCTTTAAAAGATGTAAACCATCCACATTTGCTCTTTTAGAGGAAATTTTCTCTTTTAGTTGAAGTGCCTAGGAGAATCGCTGAAAAGGGACATCGCTGTTCATGCCGTACCGCCAACCAGAACAGACGGATGGCTTTGTGGAGTATAACAGCTTTCATACAACCATTCAGCTCTGAAGTAAAAGTCTGAATGAGTGGATGCATGCAGTCACCTTATATACCTGTATGTATGGGAAGTGGCTCATCATGCAAAATCCACTAGCCAATTTTTATTGGCATTTTTTCACTCAAGAGATGATTGGAGCTTTTAAGCTGACCCCTAATGTCATTATGAGATCATTTGTCATGAACGACAGATAGGTAAATATATTTACTGCCAGAATTTACCAGTTAAATGCAACTCTGCTAAACTAAAGCATTAATTTTGACATCTGAAATTTTGACATCTGCTAATGAAATGAGTTTGAGGCCAGACTACCTGTTTATGTAATTGTTATACAAACATTTCTGCAATTTCGGTTTGGCATCGCCAGTGTCCCAGTGTCACATTTACATTTACATTTTACATTTAATCATTTAGCAGATGCTTTTATCCAAAGCGACTTACAAATGAGAACAATAGAAGCAGTCAGGTCAACAAGAGAACAACAACAGTATACAAGTGCCATGACAAGTCTCAGTTAGTCTAGTATAGAACGCATAGGTAGGTTTTTTTTTTTTTTTTTTTTTTTTTTTTAATTAAAAGACAAGAAAAGGAAAAGTGCTAGTGTTAGTTGGTTAAGTGCAGGCGAAAAAGATGAGTCTTTAGCTGTTTCTTGAAAAAGAGTAAAGACTCAGCTGAACGAATTGAGATTGGGAGGTCATTCCACCAGCTGGGGACAGTCCAGGAAAAGGACCTTGAGAGTGATTTTGAACTTCTTTGGGATGGTACCACAAGGCGTCGATCACTTGCAGAGCGCAAACTTCTGGAGGGCACATAAGATTTAACCAATGAGTTTAGGTAAGTTGGTGCCGTGCCAGTGGTCGTCTTGTAGGCTAGCATCAGTACCTTGAATTTGATGCGAGCAGCTACTGGTAGCCAGTGTAACCTGATGAGGAGCGGAGTAACGTGAGCTTTCTTTGGCTCATTGAAGACAACCCTCGCTGCTGCATTCTGGATCAATTGCAGAGGCTTGACAGTACATGCAGGAAGGCCCGCCAGGAGAGCATTACAATAGTCCAGTCTGGAGAGAACAAGAGCTTGGACAAGAAGTTGGGTTGCTTGCTCTGACAGGAAGGGTCTAATCTTCCTAATGTTGTATAAGGCAAACAGCAATGTGGTCTGTGAAGCTTAACTGATGATCCATCACAACTCCTAGGTTTCTAGCTGTCCTCGAAGGAGTAATGGTTGATGAGCCCAGCTGTATAGAGAAGTTGTGATGAAGCAATGGGTTAGCTGGAATCAACAGGAGTTCTGTCTTCGTAAGGTTAAGCTGAAGGTGATGGTCATTCATCCAGCTAGAGATGTCACTCAGACAGGCTGAAATGCGAGCAGCTATCGTCGGGTCATCTGGTTGGAATGAGAGGTAGAGTTGGGTGTCATCAGCGTAGCAGTGATAAGAAAAGCCATGCTTCTGAATGACAGATCCTAATGATGTCATGTAGATTGAGAAGAGAAGTGGTCCAAGTACTGAGCCTTGAGGAACCCCAGTAGCAAGGTGGTGTGACTTTGAAACATCACCCCTCCAAGACCTACTGAAGGATCTGTCAGAGAGGTAGGACTTAACCCACAGGAGTGCTGTTCCAGAGATGCCCATTTTTCTGAGGGTGGACAGGAGAATCTGGTGATTAACAGTGTCAAAAGCAGCAGAAAGGTCCAGTAAGATGAGTACCGAGGATTTTAATGCTGCTCTTGCTAGTCGCAGGGCTTCAGTAACCGAGAGCAGAGCAGTCTCAGTTAAGTGGCCACTTTTGAAGCCAGATTGGTTGCTGTCCAGGAGGTTGTTCTGTACAAGGAACATAGAAAACTGGTTGAACACAGCTCGCTCAAGTGTCTTTGCAATGAATGGAAGAAGGGATACTGGTCTTTAGTTTTCAAGCAGCGCTGGATTTAGAGATGGTTTCTTGAGCAGTGGGCTTACCCGAGCCTGCTTGAATGCTGAGGAAAATGTTCCAGAGTGAAGAGAGGAGTTGATAACGTGAGTAAGCGAAGGTATGACTGAAGAAGAGATCGCTTGAAGGAGGTGAGTGGGGATCGGATCAAGTGGACAAGTAGTAGGATGATTGGACAGGAGAAGTTCGGAGACGTCCATCTCCGAGAGTGGGGAGAAGGAGGAGAAAGAGTGTGCATCGGTCATTGTGAAGTTGTCCTCAGTCTGCGGTGTGGAGAATTGGCCGCTGATGGATCTCGTCTTATTTGTGAAGAATATATATATATATATATATACAGTACAGACCAAAGGTTTGGACACACCTTCTCATTCAAAGAGTTTTCTTTATTTCCATGACTATGAAAATGGTAGATTCACACTGAAGGCATCAAAACTATGAATTAACACATGTGGAATTATATATGGAATTATGTACATAACAAAAAGTGTGAAACAACTGAAAATATGTCATATTCTAGGTTCTTCAAAGTAGCCACCTTTTGCTTTGATTACTGCTTTGCACACTCTTGGCATTCTCTTGATGAGCTTCAAGAGGTAGTCACCTGAAATGGTCTTCCAACAGTCTTGAAGGAGTTCCCCGAGAGATGCTTAGCACTTGTTGGCTCGTTTGCCTTCTGTCTGCGGTCCAGCTCACCCCTAAACCATCTCGATTGGGTTCAGGTCCGGTGACTGTGGAGGCCAGGTCATCTGGCGCAGCACCCCATCACTCTCCTTCTTGGTCAAATAGCCCTTGATGCCTTCAGTGTGACTCTACAATTTTCATAGTCATGAAAATAAAGAAAACTCTTTGAATGAGAAGGTGTGTCCAAACGTTTGGTCTGTACTGTATATATATACGGGGGCCGAAATGTCCTATTGGTTGTTGGTATTGTAGTTTTATTGTAGACTATACAGATACATTATATAAATGGTAAAACTTTGCAACAAGGATGTTTAGTTAATATTAGTTAACTAGTGTAGTTAACATGAACGAATAATGAACTTTTATTTATTTACTTTTATTGTTATACAAGTCGTCATGGTACAGGGATCAACGTTAAGGATTTTTTCAAATTTTTACTTGCCCTACCAACATTTTCACTGGCCCTGCCATCATAAATTAAATAGTTACTGTTATTATTGTTTTGATCTGTTATCTTGTATTCTAATAAATAAGCTCATATGATACCAATATTTTAGATATCAATTACATTTTACAATTCTATATTTCAATTTCGATATCACAGCAAAAATTGCTAGGCAAAAATAAACATAAATATAAAATGTAAACATTATTCAAGACAAGTGACAGCCAGTAAATAAGAAAAACATTTGCAACATTACATAAAATAACATTTCCATATTTTTCACTCTGTGTTGCACCTTGATTTTTCATAGCCATTTGAAATTAGAGGCAACCACTGCATTTTAATCATGAATTGAAAAAAGTGCAATGTTTGATTTATATTAGACTGTATAATTTGTAAATCTGACGCAAAAAAAAAAAACATCTGTATGAAATAGAAACAGCAGATAGGCTGAATGAGGTGCAGATTCAGTCTCTGACAGCAGGCGGCATTTATGGTACAGTAATACAGCGTATCCTTGGTTACCACTATAAACACAGCAGCACTGCATATTAACACTAATTTAAATGCATCATATGGAGACAAAATGAAAATGCCATTTCTGAAAACAGTCAGTTCCATTCCCCTCAGAAACACATTCATATAAAATACAATATTTGGATTTTTATCCTACAGTCGTGGCCAAAAGTTTTGAGAATTACATAAATATTGGAAATTGGAAAAGTTGCTGCTTAAGTTTTTATAATAGAAATTTGCATATACTCCAGAATGTTATGAAGAGTGATCAGATGAATTGCATAGTCCTTCTTTGCCATGAAAATTAACTTAATCCCAAAAAAACCTTTCCACTGCATGTCATTGCTGTCATTAAAGGACCTGCTGAGATCATTTCAGTAATCGTCTTGTTAACTCAGGTGAGAATGTTGACGAGCACAAGGCTGGAGATCATTATGTCAGGCTGATTGGGTTAGAATGGCAGACTTGACATGTTAAAAGGAGGGTGATGCTCCATTGTTCTTCCATTGTTAACCAGCGTGACCTGCAAAGAAACGCATGCAGCCATCATTGCATTGCATAAAAATGGCTTCACAGGCAAGGATATTGTGGCTACTAAGATTGCACCTAAATCAACAATTTATAGGATCATCAAGAACTTCAAGGAAAGAGGTTCAATTCTTGTAAAGAAGGCTTCAGGGCATCCAAGAAAGTCCAGCAAGCGCCAGGATTGTCTCCTTAAGAGGATTCAGCTGCGGGATCGGAGTGCCACCAGTGCAGTGCTTGCTCAGGAATGGCAGCAGGCAGGTGTGAGCGCATCTGCACGAACAGTGAGGCGAAGACTTTTGGAAGATGGCCTGGTGTTAAGAAGGGCAGCAAAGAAGCCACTTCTCTCCAGAAAAAAAACATCAGGGACAGATTGATCTTCTGCAGAAAGTATAGTGAATGGACTGCTGAGGACTGGGGCAAAGTCATATTCTCAGATGAAGCCCCTTTCCGATTGTTTTGGGCATCTGGAAAAAGGCTTGTCTGGAGAAGAAAAGGTGAGCGCTACCATCAGTCCTGTGTCATGCCAACAGTAAAGCATCCTGACACCATTCATGTGTGGGGTTGCTTCTCATCCAAGGGAGTGGGCTCACTCACAATTCTGCCCAAAAACACAGCCATGAATAAAGAATGGTACCAAAACACCCTCCAACAGCAACTTCTTCCAACAATCCAACAACAGTTTGGTGAAGAACAATGCATTTTCCAGCACGATGGAGCAAAAGTGATAACTAAGTGGCTCGGGGACAAGAATGTTGAAATTTTGGGTCCATGGCCTGGAAACTCCCCAGATCTTAATCCCATTGAGAACTTGTGGTAAATCCTCAAGAGGCGGGTAGACAAACAAAAACCCACTAATTCTGACAAACTCCAAGAAGTGATTATGAAAGAATGGGTTGCTATCAGTCAGGATTTGGCCCAGAAGTTGATTGAGAGCATGCCCAGTCGAATTGCAGAGGTCCTGAAAAAGAAGGGCCAACACTGCAAATACTGACTCTTTGCATAAATGTCATGTAATTGTCGATAAAAGCCTTTGAAACGTATGAAGTGCTTATATTTCAGTACATCACAGAAACAACTGAAACAAAGATCTAAAAGCAGTTTAGCAGCAAACTTTTTGAAAACTAATATTTATGTAATTCTCAAAACTTTTGGCCACGACTGTATATTTCATGTATCGTGAACAGTGATCTTGTTCTGTCTTCTACAGTATTTTCTCCTCTTTGTATCTTCATAGTCTCTGGCCTTTGTTAATAGTCATTTACAGATTAAATATAATAATAACACAATATTTCCACACAAATGGCTATTGGGAAAATTATTGCAGTGCAGTTTGTGTGCAAGCACGGAACAGAAGTCTGAAATAAAACAAAAATGGCCGGTAGATTGGTGCATCTCTACTCCAGTGTATAGATTCAATAGATCTTTTGATCAATCATTGTTAAAGCTACAAAGTTACTTACCAGGATAAGTGTACATACTTCTGAATGTATTTGATCGGTCAGGTGGTTTATGGGTGTCATAGGCGCGGCTATGTGTGTGCACACTTTTCACACAGAACACAGCTTGAGTACTGAAAGGAGTTGTCTTTCAGGCCCCAAATGCTTTTTAATCGCTTGAATTTTTAACTTAACAAGCCTTAAAAACACATACAGTTGATCAAATGTCGTGATGATGCTGCAGTGGCCCGATTGGGCAAATGAAAAAAATCTATCAACTGTCTTTCACGCTGGCTCGGGCCATCGGACAATCCTTATAGTTGAGTCCTGGTGGTAGCCAAGGCTCACATAGTCATAGGCTACTACTGTTAAGCCGGCTGACATGTTATCCAATGCTTACATAGTCATAGGCCACTAGTGTTAAGCCGATCGGCGTGGTAGCCTAGGCACAAATAGCCATGGGCCACTAGTGTTAAGCCAGTTGGTGTAGTGTCCCAGGCACACATTGATAGTAATACATGCAGTTCATATGACTCTTCTGAGCAGCAGCAGCAGAAGCATAGCAGATATATTCCACCAAGATAAAATGCATTAACATTGTCATGTACATTACCATGCCAATCCCTCCACTGCTCAACATTCAAATACTTGGCTAGTGTTAGCTGTAGCAGTAGCAGTGCACTTTAAACCCTTCACCTTCCCCAGCTCAAAATGTAATTGGACATATAAATGCAGTCATAAATAAAATGTTCATTTTTAAAATTTTGTTGAGAATCCTTTACAGGCAATGACTGCCCTAAGTCTGGAACTCATGGACATCACCAAGAGGGATTCTGCCAGGATGCTGCCAGGATTCTGTCTAGAACCAGAAAATCTGAGCATATCACACCAGTCCTCAGGTCCTTACACTGGCTTCCAGTTACATTTAGGATTGATTCTAAACTACTTTTACTCGTATATAAGTCACTAAATGACCTAGAACTGAAATATTTTGCAGATATGTTCACTGAATATAAACCTAACAGAGCACTCAGATCACTAGGATCGAGTCAGTTAGACATACCAAGGGTTCACACAAAACAAGGGGAGTCTGCCTTAAGTTACTATGCTGCCCGCAGTTGGAATCAGCTTCCAGAAGAGATCAGATGTG
The DNA here is from genome assembly GCF_963082965.1 of Carassius carassius. Taxonomy (NCBI): domain Eukaryota; kingdom Metazoa; phylum Chordata; class Actinopteri; order Cypriniformes; family Cyprinidae; genus Carassius; species Carassius carassius. The sequence continues at coordinate 9,967,553 of NC_081789.1, forward strand.
CTAAAACACTAGTCATATTTAAATCTAGACTCAAAACCCATCTGTTTAGCTGTGCATTTATTGAATGAGCACTGTGCTATGTCCGAATTGATTGCACTATATTTTCACTTTTTTTTAATGTAAAATCATTTTCTAACTGTTTTTAAATTCATTTTAAGTAAATGTTTTAATCATTTTAAAAGTTTTAAAATTGCTTGTTTTATTTTTGTTATTATTTATTTTAGATAATCTTTATGATTATCTTACTTTCTTTAATGTAAAGTTATTTGAATTACCATTGTGCACGAAATGTGCTATATAAATAAACGTGCCTTGCCTTAACGGTTCCGGTAAAATCGTTTTAAGGAAAAATGCACAATACTCTACTACTCAAAGCTCAATACTGTTTATTACTTACTGTCAACTTAATTTAAAGGTTGGCAATGTCAAACTTCAACATATATTACAGTATACAAATTTTCATGTTCCGATTCCAGTTCCATTTAAATGAACTATTATTATATTTTTTACTATTTTCCTTAACTAAATTTAGTGTTGCTGGAAAGTAGTAAGTAATGTTGAGTAATGCTAGTCCATCAATCATGTGCTTCAGCTTTGAAGTTTTTTACACTATCAATAACATTTTGCCAAATATTCCCTTGAGGTTTAAGACACTTGTTCATTTCCCTAAATTAATGAACTATAAACTGTTATACTTATAACCATGTATACACACTCACCATAAAGCCCCATGTTACAAATAATAATAAAGGCAGGAGATGGTGTGATGCAATGAGTGGTTTTCACATTTTTAAACATTTAAAATGCATGAAAATTAATATTTTCTATCACTTTGTTTATCACTCTTGAAATGACCTGTACGCTAAATTGTCTATCCCTCATACTTACATAACAATAGCAGTCTATTTTATTTAGTGGTCCAAGTTGAAGTCAGTATGTATATTAATGACAATATGCAAAAAACATCAGAACATGGGCCCAAGGCTGCTCACATCGCTTTGTCACGTGTTGCACCAGAACCGTTTTTAGAACCGAAACTTAGAAATTGCTCACGGTTCCGGTTCTTTAAAAAAAAACAGAACCGGTTCTGAATAAGAACCAGTTTTAGGTTCCCAAGCCTAACTATGAAGCACCGTCCAATCGACCTTGCTCCATCTGACTGAATCTGTGCAGAGAGTACATCCCTGTACACTTAAGATTTCTTTTGGCTGCTTTTGTGTTCTGTCACGTCATCAGTAAACACCAGTAACCCAGTGCCACTGTAAGCTATGCATGCTCATGCCATCACACTGCTCCACAATGTTTCACAGATGATGTTGTATGCTTTGGATCATGAGCTGTTTCAAGCCAAGTCCATACTTTTTCTTCCTGTCATTCTGGTAGAGGTTGATCTTAATTTCAGCCATCCAAAGAATGCTTTTCCAGAAGTATTCTGCCTTTTTTTTTTTATGTTTTTTGGCAAAGTCTAATCTGGCCTTGTTTGCACCTTGTGGTGAACACTCTGTATTTGTTTGCTTAATTGTAGACTTTGACAGTGACACCTACCTCCTGGAGAGTGTTCTTCTCTTGGCTGGATGTTGTGAAAGAGTTTTTCTTTACCATGGAGAAGATCCTCCGATCATCCAACACTGTTGTCCTCCATGGACATCCAGGCCATTTATTTTGTTGCTGAGCTCACCAGTGCATTCTTTTTTTTTTCTCTCTCTCTCTCTTTTCAGAATGTACCAAACTGCTAATTTGGCCAGTCTGAATGTTCCTGCTATCTCTCTAATGCATTTGTTTTGTTTTTGAAGCCTAAAAATTGTCTGTTTAACCTGCATGGAGAGCTCCTTTGACCTCAAGCAACAGCTTCCAAATTCAAATGGCACATTTAGAATCAACTCCAGACATTTTACCCTCTTAACTGATGCAGAGGTAACGAAGGAATAGCCCACATCTGTCTATGTAATGGCTTTTGAGTCAACTGTCTAATTATTTATGCTCCCTTTATGGAAAATGAGAATATTGTGATGAGAATACCCTCAAATTAAAGCTCAGAGTGTGCACTTTAAGCACATATATAACTGTAACTTGAATATGTTTCGGTCAGCAGCTAACATGAATAAAAAAAACGTGCCTGTGTCCAAATATATATGGACCTGACTGTACATAGATTTAACATTAAGATTAATATTCTGGATGTTTTCTCATGGAGGCAAAATATATAAAAAACACAGTTGTCTAATGAATTAAAAAAAAAACAATGGCTTTGCCTGTAGTGTCTCGCTTAAAATAATTTAAGAGAAGGTAGCTTTAATTACATTCATGATGGCTATAAATAAATGATTAGACATAGTAAAGTTGTGTAAGTTTGTGCATTTACTCACAGGTGTAGCGGAGGTACTGGTGAGGGGTCATAAATGTACCGGCCTTGTGTATGTCTATCGTCAATTGGTACTGGAGGATGAAAAGCAGGAAAGAACTGAGGTGTAGCTGTAAAATGAAAAAGAGAGGGGTTTTTTTGCATTTAAATGCTTAAACACAAAGACCATGATATACAGTTAATTGTTTAGTAAGTGTGCATTCACATAATTTATTGCAAACAAACTAAAAATATATTTAAGTACACTCAAGCAAACACAAAAATAGGTGTTCATCACCAATTCAAAGCTAATTAGCAAAAACATCTTCTGTATCCTCTATACTATGTCCTACATGTGTTTGTATTCACATACTATAGGCAGTGTTGGACTGTGTGCTGTACTGCATTAAAAATAAAAAAAATAAAACAACTTAAAAAAAATGATTCATCACAACCATCAGAGAGAAGGTGGGAAAACCTTATAAAATCCAGAGCTAAACATTAAAACGATTAGATAAAATTAGTTTATAAACAGTTCTATTTAGATCTGATAGAGGGGGTATAAATAAGTGCAATAAAGTATCAAACATCAGGGGTCCTGATCAGAGAGGTGTGAGCTGTGACATTTTTGCTAATAAAATGTTATAATAACATGGTAATCTGATACACACCCAAAGTAATTAAGAATTACAGTGGGCTCTGGCACTGTAACAAGGCAGGGTGCAGAAGCAGACATGTTTTTAGCTTGTAAACAACTGGCATCTATGTGCCAGGGTGTTTAAGGGCTGTGCCCAGGGACCAATGCCCAACATCTGTGTCCAGTGCCGCACAATACAAGCTGCCAAATGCAGCATTAACACCAGGCAGCCATGCATTGAGTGCCTCAGATTTGTAAAGTCCTGTTTTACCTCATTCCTCACCTTGAATTAAGAACTTTTATCGTTAGCGTTCCATGTGACGGCACTCAGAAAGCTAATTGGTGAAACTGCAAGTACCGCAGCTCTCATTCCAACACTAGACCTTGAGAAAATCACATCCAATAAGATCAAAAAGTCCAGAAAGCCAGAAAGAATTTGACACTTGACCCAAATGTGTTTTTGAGAGCTGTATTTCTTGTCCTTGAACTGAGAAAACAAATAAAGAACTCAAACAGGGATGCATTAGAAAACTGAATTCATGACCAGCTGCATGCTAGAAAACACATATAAACATAAATGAGATATATGTTTATGCAATATGTTTATCTGGTTTAACGTAAAAAACAAATATATATATATATATATATATATATATATATATATATATATATATATATATATTTTTTTTTTTTTTTTTTTCCCTTCTTCTTTTTTTTACATAATGTACATTATTGTTTCTCCTCTATGCCATGCCTTTCAGTAATGAGTCGATTGTTACAAAGCTCATCATTCTGAAAAGCGAGGTGTGCTCTGATTGGCCGAATACCTCAAGTGTGTGATGGAAATTTTATGCCCCTTAACCTTTTATGCCGTGTGTGCCTAAAGGGTCTGATAAAATGTCAGGACACCGGCGCAATGAGACAAAACCACTAAAAACACACTACAAATGAGCCATTTGTTGCATCAAGTGGGGACATACTGTAATGATTTCTACTGTCTTTTTATGTGTTGCGTTGCATATTGCGCTGCATAAACATAAAACCATGTCTGCATTTGTGATCGGAGTAAGGACAAACAACAAACTCTGACAGATACTCTACACTGGTTTGAATCATCAGTTGCAATCCTTCACATATCTAAACTTCCTTACAGACTGTGAGTCAGAAGTGCCAGACTGTCCTTGCAAAGTTAGATTTGCCCCACTTTATAGAAACAGACACCGGCATTGTAGGCTACTCTCAGAGGAAACAGTCCTTGTCCTCCACAAAATGCGCAGCACACATCTGAATATTTGGGTTGGACTGTTCTGGAACAGTGTTGTAAATAAAACTTAACCACTGATTTCTAGTTGTGTCCTCGTAGGACAGCCAAACAAAAAAGTTTCACTTTAACAATGAAACACAGCATCTCCACAATATGGCGCAAGCGGAAACAGCGAGAATAAAAGTTACACCTTCCTTCTTTCTGTGAAAATTTGGGTGGCCATATGCAAATCTTCCCACATCCTGATGTAGACATGTGGGGGCATGTTAGAATGAGCCGTTTTAGGTAGGAGTGGTTGATGTTTATAAAGATTATCTCTTTGAATTAACTTAAGTCTTTGCAACTTTACAGATCTTCCTTATGCACCAAGAGCTTGTAACACTCCAAAGAGAAAGGAAAAGATTTTAATCGCATCATATGACACCTTTAAACATTGAAGTTACATACAACTGCATCCTCTAGAGGTCATTTTGGGGAACTCCTTCAGCATACATCTAAACACGACAATAACATTGGCAGGCAACAGCCTGTGATGTCATCACTTGGCGCGACCACAGTATAGTCATCCTCTTCTTCGTCTTCAAGGACTATTTAGTTTAAAGAGCATTTCCGAATGCACGAAAAATTATTATTATTCTTTACTATGACGAGCACTAGTAAGGCATTTAAGAAGTGAGTGGATCCATGTCCTCGTTATTTAACACCTGACACAATCTTTGCATCTTTTGTTTGGGAGAAGAGCATGCAAGCGATGTCCTCGAGGGGGCAGCTTGCGTGCACTGTGAGCTTTTTTTTTTTTGAAAGAGCCTCACTCTCATTGTCTCTCTTCTTAAAGAAGGAGGGACAGCCATCGGTTCAGGACCCTCCGCTGCTGAGGCACGGAGGAACATGAGCATGTGGGGATTGCAGATGGACCCGGCTATGAGATAAAAAAGGGTCTTTCCTTTTTGTGCTAAGCAGTCACAGACAAGAGTGAGATGCTTGATGAAGATGCTATTTCTCTTACATAATCTGATCCAGTGGCTATTGCTCTACTGGCTCAAAGTCAGGATGAGCAGGAAATGTCAGATGAGGACGAAGCAATGGACACTGAGTCGTCCCAATCCTCCTGCTATACATATGATGAGCTGCTTGAGGTTATGGATTGCTCCACAGCGAGTGTTGACTTGCCGTGGAAGTGGGCCAAGAAAGTGATGCCTCGAGGAGGCCTCAACAAGCGTTTTCTTTCTAACCATAGTCCTCCAGCTCAGGTGACCCTTCCATTCCTTCCCGATCTTTTCTCGGGAAAGTCCCTTCTCATCTCACATCCAGATTCCAGCATACGAGTTATGCAAACATCGAAGGGATGCGTGATAATGGTTATGAAAAGATGCCCCCTTATGCTGGCCTGCTATCTTTCTATGGGGGAGACATCTTCTCTTAACCTGTTAACCTGTCCCCCCATTATGGGACTCACAGCTGAAAGTGCTCAACCTAACTTAAAATTGTAACAGTTTCCTACTTCAGTGTGTTACAAACATGATTTTAGTGTCTTTGGAGAGAAGACCCTTTGGGCTTCACTTTTATCAACCAGATTTGATAATGCTCAAAATATTAAAAGTTATAGACACTGAAGTGCCTTGAATTATTTTTACCACACTTAAATATGTTTTTATTTGATATAAAAATACATTAAGTCCTGGAGCAATCTAGAAAAGTAATGGGTTGATAGTCACATGTCTCATGAGTTTCTATTTCAAATCTGAATCAGATATCATGAAAAATGAGACTCCTGCAAATATTTTTATGAGACTAGACCCCCCCCCCCCAAATATAAAAAACTATTATTTACCAACTGTATTGAAGGCTTCTACAAACTATTTAGTCATTAAACATACCATTGCATTGTTTTTTTTTTTCAATTATAAAACATTAGACAGAAAATTACAAACTCTTGACAAACTATATACCATTATAAAGATCTGAGCCTCAAGCATCAACGAAAGATTGCTATTTTTCAATGGAAAGCTTATAAAGATCGTATTTGCTAAATTTGTGTTTTTGAATTTGTAGAATCGTCGTAATGACGAGTCATAAACACATCCACAGCTGTAAATCCTGTTTTAGTTAGAAAGGTAAGGGTCCACTGAACGACATCCCACAGAGCATGTTTAGTCCAACGAAGCAATAGCATTGTAGTATGGATGATAATTCCTTTGTTTACGTTTCAGTTCTTCAGGGACAGAACTGTTATGGAATAACTCATGGTCAGAAACTGCGTCTTAGTGGTAAAAAAACGGCATGGTTTTGTAGCGGTGTACAGTGTCACAAACAGAATGAGACGATCCACTAAAAAAGAAAGATAGACGAAAGATAGTTTATTTGAATTCTGGTGCTCTCTTGTGACGGCTTGTGACGCACCTGTCATCTGATGGAAGCGGAACTTAGCCTTTTTCTTTGTTTGTTTTATTTTTCAACAGTTTTCATATGTGTGAGTGTGTTTTATGTTGAATGTGCCTGTATCTGCATGATTACCATCTGTTTGAGTGCAAATCAGCTCGCTATTACTGTGTAATCACAGCTATCGATGTAAACACATATATATATATGAATAGAGAGTAGTTTATTGACTTTATGGCGCATTTGTGTTATTACCATCTTTATAACTGGCCATCAGCATATCAGCACGCGTTTTCATTGTTATTCATTGTAAATGTTGCATTTCTAGCAATCTCAGGATGTTCTGTAATTGGCATACAAAGTTAAATCTTTTTTATTTTTCTTAAATTATTCTTATTGTATTTTTTTAGTGCTCAAAGAAATCAATTATATGATGTCTAAGTTTCTGTCTAGTGTTTTATAATTGAAAAAAATTTCAATTTGATTGGCTAGACATAGTCTCAAAATAATGTTTGCAGGAATCTCATTTTTCATAATTTTTTCTTCAGATTTGAAAAAGAAACTCCACCTCAACCCATTACTTTTCTAGATTCCCCCAGGACTGATTTAATGTACATTTATATCAAATAAAAAATAAAAAATAAATCAGTGTGGTAAAAAAATCTGGTTTATAAAAAGTACAGCCCAAAGGGTTTTCTTTCCAAAGACTCCAAAATTATTTGTGTAAAACACTGAAGTAAGGAACTGTTACAATTTTAAGTTAGGTAGAGCATTTTCTGCTGTGAGTCCCATAATGGGGGTACTGGCTAACAGGTTAAAGGGATACTCCACCCCAAAATGAAAAATTTGTCATTAATAATTTGTCATTAACCCCCCATGCCATTCCAAACCAATAAAAATGAAAACACACATGAGGAAGTGAATGATAGTTCTCCCAGCACCCTTTTATACTGTGGTCGCGCCATATGATGATTTCACAGGCTGTCACCAGCTAATGTTATTGTCATGTTTACATGTATGCTTCAAACACCGCTCAAGCTGAAGACGTTCCCCAAAGCGACCTCTCATTGTCTAGTTCCATTCTCAGGGAACCATGGTTACATACGTAACCTGAGACATTATATATATATATATATATATATATATATATATATATATATATATATATATATATATATACAGTACAGACCAAAAGTTTGGACACACCTTCTCATTAAAAAAAAAAGAGTTTTCTTTATTTTCATGACTATTAAAATTGTAGATTCACACTGAAGGCATCAAAACTATGAATTAACATATGTGGAATTATATATGGAATTATATACATAACAAAAAAGTGTGAAAAAACTGAAAATTTGTCATATTCTAAGTTCTTCAAAGTAGCCACCTTTTGCTTTGATTACTGCTTTGCACACTCTTGGCATTCTCTGGATGAGCTTCAAGAGGTAGTCACCTGAAATGGTCTTCCAACAGTCATGAAGGAGTTCCCCGAGAGATGCTTAGCACTTGTTGGTCCTTTTGCCTTCTGTCTGCAGTCCAGCTCAGCCCTAAACCATCTCGATTGGGTTCAGGTCCGGTGACTGTGGAGGCCAGGTCATCTGGCGCAGCACCCAATCACTCTCCTTCTTGGTCAAAAAGCCCTTGATGCCTTCAGTGTAACTCTACAATTTTCATAGTCATGAAAATAAAGTAAACTCTTTGAATGAGAAGGTGTGTCCAAACTTTTGGTCTGTACTGTATATTTAAATATATATATATATATATATATATATATATATATATATATATATATATATATATATATATATATATATATATATATATATATATTAGTCTAATTATAACTCATTATCTCCATCTTTCTCCTCTTTTATCACTCCACACAAAACATTTACTCTCTGTACATTGTACAGCACTGCTTTAACCCTTTACCAGTCACCCCCCGTTTTTTGGCATGGAGACCTCACATTTTCTCTCTCATTTTTCAGCACTAGTTTTTATAGCCTCCATTCCTTTGTTCAATTGATAATAATATTCTGTTCATCTTTTATGTAAACACTTGTTGCTCGCCTTGCTCCTCAAAAGTTGTATGCTCCCATATGCAGCTTCCTCCACTCCAGCATGGCATGAGTCACCCATTCCAGAGACACTCTGCACTCTGTCAGTCCTTCTATCCCAAATACCTCTCTGTTTCTTCATCAACCTCCTCTTCCTGTTTTGTATTAACCCCAACATCTTTCCACACCTATTCTTTCACTTTTTGTCTGGTTCATTTTATCATGTGGGTCTTTGCTATTCGCTACTTTGCTTCTCTCAGCCTCACTCAAGTGCAAGTTTAGCTTCATAAAATACTGAAAAAAATCTAACTTCTTAAAATATGTAAAAATCTGGTCATGATTTGATCTTCAGTTGGATATTTAATAGTATGTATGGTTGCTAATAAAACAAGCTAGCTAGCAGAAACTTGAAATTGTTTTCTAATCGTTTCTAAAATGTTTGGTGTAATGGTAATGACAAACGTACTAGAGGAAATTGCTTTTTAAAAAATACACATTATATTAATCTTAAGTTTTCATAATTTTATTTTAAAATAGATGTAATTTTAAGAATTTTTTATATGTTTTGCATAAATTTTTCTTTATTTTTTCTTTTTCTTTTCTTGTTTTTATATCTTTTTATAATTAGCATTAAATGATAATTCAAAAAAAAAATGTCTTAATGCTTTTTATTGGTTGATATTTCTTATGTTTTGGCTGTGCAGCACCTTGGTCAGCACACATTGAGGTGCTATATAAATTAACCTGACCTGATCCGACCTAATAAATGTATTTTTGTTTAACAAAATTGTCTGGGTAGGGGACAAGTAAAATAAAATAAAATAAAATAACACCTTAATAGAAATTCTTAGGTTCTTAGTAACTTTATTTTTACATTAATTTAGAGGTTTTAATAAATGTATAAATAAATAAATTAATAAATAAATAAAAATACATAAAGCTAAAATAATCCTAAAACTATAATAACACTTTTGGTCTCCTTCATGGATATTCATGGACTTTCATGCATTGAAATGTGTTTTTCTGCATGAATGACAGATGTTTATTTGACTCGCTCTTGTTTACCTTCAATATTTTGGTACAGGTCTTTTGGGTTGGTACACAAATGTGCCGAATAAATAATTCAATTTTTCATAGGAAATTCATACATTAAAAGCTCCTTTGCCACTCTTTTATATGGCATGCCATGACATATCACTGTATAAATGCCTCAGTTCTAGCCTCAGTTCTCAGCTTGTTATTTGCTATTTTTTGAAACATTAGACAATATATTTCATTATATATTTTTTTAGAATTTAATGTTGTTTACTTTACCCAGTGATGTCTTAAATAATGTATGTAAAAATAAATATTTTATGAAAGATTTACTCTTATTTTATTTCAACAGCAATTTTAATCTGTATTTAGTTAATAATAATAATAATAATAATAATAATAATAATAATAATAATAATGATAATAATAAAAACTTCTTAAATTCTGCAATCACTGAAAATGGGAATTAAGTAGCTTTCTTTCTTAAATTTACTGGTTTAATTTAAACTATTTCAAATACATGCTTTAAATTTCAATCTACCATTCCCAGCACCCTTGCTTTTGAACTACCCCTTTTTGTATCCGTGCATAATTCAGAGGGCAATTTTTTGCTGTCATTAGTCCTTGCTGCATTCATTAAGACGCGATTATAAAAAGTTTTAATGAAAGAGATGATTAAAGGCAAACTTTGACCAGACTCATTATTTTATGGAGCACAAACATTCATTTAACAGAAAGGAGAGATTTAAAAATACCACAATTACAGCTTATTATTTTAGGATGATGATAGAGCCTGGAGCATTTACTAAAATCAGTACCATAATAATTTTATGAAGACTTACTTTTTTTATTTCCTTTTCTCATCCTCTCTCTTAAAGTTTCATTACATATGCTCTTTGGGGATTGGAGTAATGTTATGTAAACTCCCTGATTGAGAGGTAATTATATTGTGACCAACAAATCAGATTCCGAGAACAATAACTGCTTCTGTTCTTCTGTCACTTAAAAAGTCATAAGTGAAGCCAAGAAGATAAAACTTTCCCTGATTAACAGTATAACATCATTGACTATCCTCCAAACATTTCCATCTCCAATAGTATCCCTTACAACAACAAAAAAACAAAAAAACACACACATTAAAAATACTATATATATATATATATATATATATATATATATATATATATATATCTTTTATTTTTGGTTCTTGCTGATACCGAGTACCGATACCGATATTTTTATTGCATTTATAAATTTTTTAACCCTCTGATGGTCTTCGTTTCTGTCCACACTCGTGTTTTTTGAAAATAACTTTGAATTTTGTAACAAGATAATAGTTTTTTTTTTTACAAATGTAATTTTACTCTGTTTGTTAATGTTTTTACTCAACATTTGTGCAGTTTTTGGAGGATTTATGATATCTTTTAAATTTCTATAAATAAATAAATAAATATTTATTTAAATAGGCTTTTTACAAAAAAACAGCATTTGATGTAAAATTCACTTTATAAAAGACCCAGATTTCTAACTTTCATTCATGGGGATAACATGGATAATTGTAAATGATTTAATGTAACATTTATACCCATTATTTGGAAAATGCAGTTTTAAAATATAAAAAAAAAATCACTTTAACCACTAGATGGCTATAGAGCTCCACTATATGCTATTTGCTATTTGACTACCTGAAAGATATATTTTCACAAGTTGGATTCAGTTGGATTCATATCTAAATATTATAAAATCACAATTATAACAAAAATAAAATAATTTTTGTCAAAGTTTAGTATTTTTTTTACTATGCATTGTCAATGCATTGCAAATGTCAATGCATTGCAGGCAGTAAGCATGGTAAACCGCATGACTTCTGTAGACGGGGTTGGAGCAGGTTTGTGTGTGTGTGTGCGCTCTAAATTGTTTTGTCCCATCCTGTCATCTCTCTCTCACTCTCTCTCCCTCTTTGGTGGTTCTGCATTTTGCATGATTTTTTTGAAATAATTATAAGAGAGCAGTTGTTTTATATCCTCACAAGTGTGTGTGTGTGTGTGTGTACACATTGTCGGTGTCAGTGTCACCACTTTATACTTGCGTTGGCTCTGCATTTTGGATGATTTTATTTGACAAATGATAAGAGAACAGTTTTTATAGTCTCAAAAATTTATTCCTCTATATGTGTGTGTGTGTGTGTGTGTGTGTGTGTACGCGTGTTGTGAGCAATATAATTTAGCATTGTTTTTTGCATTGGTGGAAGTGTGCCACTTTATTTGTGCCATTTCTGTCGATGTGTTCTGCGTTGTTTCTGATTTTGATGATGAATTTAGTCTTATTTTGATTGCGGGGTCTCAAGACCATGAGTGTCACAAATTTTGTCACGCTAACATAAAAACAGATATCATTCCAATTTTTTTTTTTTTTTTTTTGTAGATCTAGAAAGTGTTGAGAGCCGTAGAAGGTTTCATACCATTTGGACAAAGGGAACATTTTTTTTAATTTGAGCAAAAGTCATTTGGGGTTAGAAAAGACCCCAGAAACCATACAGAAACCAAAAGAGTATGTATAAGCTGTATAACTTCATTTATTAAAAAGATAGTCAAACCAAAATCTATTCAGACACCTTCAAACTTTCTCACATTATCACAGTTTATTTTCTATAGTCCAGAAGATGGTAATAAAATATGACAAGAACTCAGAGTTAAACTTTGCCAGAACAAATTCAGCTTGATAATGTTAGATAACTGTTATAGAAAGGTATGTAATGGATTACAATCAACCAAAAATTATTCAGAGAGCTGTTAGTATGACAATATTTACACAACTATCAATACTTAGTAGGGGAACCCTTAGCCTTAATGACTGTAGTCAAGACCAGATGCCAGATTTGGCCGGGCAACATATGTTCACAGTGATATCGGTGATGCCTCCCCAGTCTCTTTAAACTTCTGTGACATCGTTCAGGTTGGAGGATTCAGATTCACCAATGTCTACAAACCTCCCAGTCAGCACTGGGATCAAGGCATGCTTTCAGCTCTTATGCATCCCGCGGCATACATGGGTGACTTTAAAAGCCATCATCTTGAGTGGGGCTTTTCAGAACCTGATGAGGATGGAGAGGCCTTGGTGGAATGGGCATCCAACAGTGATCTCGTTCTGACCCATGATAGTACATTCTATTTGGCAAGATGGCAAAAGGACTACTCACTGGACTCACTGGAGGATCACATCGACCGGTGACCTCTACTTCCTGTTGGCCTTCTGTAGCTCCGTGTAGCTGTTTTTATTTATTTTTTTCTCTAGAATCTTTATCTTACTATCACTCTCTGTTTTTTAAAGTGGTAAAATATAACTTAATTCACACCATATTTCTGAAATTATCGATCAATCTTATCAGATTAACTTTGATCATTCACTTTTATTTTATATCCGTGAGTGCAGTACACCTGCAAAGCGTTAGCACTCGTTAGCTTGTCATTAGCGTTTTCATTCGAACCTATCGCTGTTTTCTTTTCTCCTCTCGCTCCAGTTTTTCACAAGTTCATCAAACAACCGCAGTAAGAATTTTCATCAAGCACGGTGAGTAATGGCTTCTCCCGTCATTGTTACTTGCACCTCTTGCCACATGTACAGTTTATCTATCTCTGTCGCTGATGAGGGATTCACATGTGATAAATGCAGGGAAATAGTTAGGCTGAAAGAGAAGATTTCAGAATTAGAGACACGCATCCAAACTTTAATTGAGGACAGTAAGAATGTTAGGGCTCTAGATACGGCTTTGGATGCGTCTAGCTCAGGGATTCCTGTACATTGTTCGGTTCCGGAAACAGAGCCCCTGCAGCAGGGCAACTGGGTGACGGTGAGGCAGCGTAGTCGTGGGTCAAAACACCGCTCCTCTGTTCCGATCAAAACATTAAACAAAGTGCTCTAGTTATTGGTGATTCTATTGTAGGAAAAAGTGAATATAGAGACACCAGCCACCATAGTCAAATGTTTACTGGGAGCCAGAGCGCCTGACATCTTGGCAAATTTAAAAGTGCTGGCTAATGCTAAACGTAAATACAGTAAGATTGTTATTCATGCCGGCGCTAATGATGTTCGACTTCGCCAGTCAGAGATCACTAAAAATAACATTAAAGAGGTGTGTAAACTTGCAAGCACGATGTCAGACACTGTAATATGCTCTGGTCCCCTCCCTGCTTACCGTGGTGATGAGATGCATAGCAGATTGTCATCACTCAATGGCTGGATGTCTAAGTGGTGCCCACAGAATAACATAGGTTTCATAGACAATTGGATGAGCTTTTGGGGCAGACCTGACCTGTTTAAAAGAGATGGTCTTCATCCCTCCTGGGGTGGCGCCACTCTTCTCTCTAGAAATATGGCAAATAGTCTTAGTGTTTATACTTGAATAACTGGGGCCCAGGTCAGGAAGCAGACAGACTGGCTAAACCGACCGTCTGCTAGCTGCCTCCCATCACAGTGGTCAGTTAATTCTCAGCATATAGAGACTTTTTCACCTAGATATCACACTATAGAGACTGTGTCTGTTCCCCGAACTAGAAAAAACAAAAAAAACGTCCAAACCAAGTTAAGATTAACAATTTAATTGAGGTTCAACAAATAAAAAACAGAAGCAATATGGATAAACAAATGATAAAGCTTGGCTTATTGAATATCAGATCCCTTTCTACGAAAACACTTTTTGTAAATAATATGATCACTGATCATAATATAGATGTACTCTGTTTGACAGAAACCTGGCTAAAACTTGATGATTACATTATTTTAAATGAGTCCACCCCCCAAGATTACTGTTATAAACATGAGCCGCGTCTAAAAGGCAAAGGTGGAGGTGTTGCTTCAATTTATAACAACGTTTTCAGGATTTCTCAGAGGGCAGGCTTCAAGTATAACTCGTTTGAAGTAATGGTGCTTCATATAACATTATCCAGAGAAACAAATGTTAATGATAAATCCCCTGTTATGTTTGTACTGGCTACTGTATACAGGCCACCAGGGCACCATACAGACTTTATTAAAGAGTTTGGTGATTTTAAATCCGAGTTAGTTCTGGCTGCAGATAAAGTCTTAATAGTTGGTGATTTTAATATCCATGTTGATAATGAAAAAGATGCATTGGGATCAGCATTTATAGACATTCTGAACTCTATTGGTGTTAGACAACACGTTTCAGGACCTACTCATTGTTGAAATCATACTCTAGATTTAATACTGTCACATGGAATTGATGTTGATGGTGTTGAAATTATTCAGCCAAGTGATGATATCTCAGATCATTATTTAGTTCTGTGCAAACTTCATATAGCCAAAATTGTAAATTCTACTTCTTGTTACAAGTATGGAAGAACCATCACTTCTAACACAAAAGACTGCTTTTTAAGTTATCTTCCTGATGTAACCAAATTCAGAACACCTCAGAACAACTTGATGATGTAACAGAAACTATGGACTCTCTCTTTTCTAGCACTTTAAATAATGTTGCTCCTTATGCTTAAGGAAGGTTAAGGAAAACAGTTTGACACCATGGTATAATGAGCATACTCGCACCCTAAAGAGAGCAGCCCGAAAAATGGAGCACAGCTGGAGGAAAACAAAACTAGAGGCATTCCGTATTGCTTGGCGGGAAAGTAACATATCCTACAGAAAAGCATTAAAAACTGCTAGATCCGATTACTTTTCTTCTCTTTTAGAAGAAAACAAACATAACCCCAGGTATTTATTCAATACAGTGGCTAAATTAACGAAAAATAAAGCCTCAACAAGTGTTGACATTTCCCAACACCACAGCAATAATGACTTTATGAACTACTTTACTTCTAAAATTGATACTATTAGAGATAAAATTGCAACCATTCAGCCGTCAGCTACAGTATCACATTAGACAGTGCACTATAGACCCCCTGAGGAACAGTTCCACTCATTCTCTACTATAGGAGAGGAAGAATTGTATAAACTTGTTAAATCATCTAAACCAACAACATGTATGTTAGACCCTATACCATCTAAGCTCCTAAAAGAGGTGCTTCCAGAAGTCATAGATCCTCTTCTGACTATTATTAATTCCTCATTGTCATTAGGATATGTCCCCAAAACCTTCAAACTGGCTGTTATTAAGCCTCTCATCAAAAAACCACAACTTGACCCCAAAGAACTAGTTAATTATAGACCAATCTCGAATCTCCCTTTTCTGTCCAAGATACTAGAAAAGGTGGTATCCTCACAATTATATTCCTTCTTAGAGAAAAATGGTATATGTGAGGATTTCCAGTAAGGATTTAGACCGTATCATAGTACTGAGACTGCTCTCCTTAGAGTTACAAATGATCTGCTCTTATCATCTGATCGTGGGTGTATCTCTCTATTAGTTTTATTCGATCTTAGTGCTGCGTTTGACACAATTGACCACAACATTCTTTTGCATAGACTTGAACACTTTGTTGGCATCAGTGGAAGTGCATTGGCATGGTTTAAATCGTACTTATATGACCGCCATCAGTTCGTAGCAGTGAATGAAGATGTATCCTATCAATCACAGGTGCAGTATAGAGTACCTCAAGGCTCAGTACTAGGGCCGCTACTCTTTACGCTTTATATGTTACCCTTGGGAGATATCATCAGGAAACATGGTGTTAGCTTTCACTGTTATGCTGATGATACTCAGCTCTATATTTCTTCGCAGCCCGGTGAAACACACCAATTTGAAAAACTAATGGATTGCATAGTCGATATAAAAAACTGGATGACGAGTAATTTCTTACTGCTAAATTCTGAAAAAACAGAGGTGTTAATTATAGGACCTAAAAACTCCTCTTGTAATAACCTAGCACACTGACTAAGACTTGATGGTTGCTCTGTCAATTCTTCGTCATCAGTTAGGAACCTAGGTGTGCTATTTGATCGCAATCTTTCCTTAGAAAGCCACGTTTCTAGCATTTGTAAAACTGCATTTTTCCATCTCAAAAATATATCTAAATTACGGCCTATGCTCTCAATGTCAAATGCAGAAATGTTAATCCATGCATTTATGACCTCAAGGTTAGATTATTGTAATGCTTTATATGGTGTTTTTTCTGCACGCTTAGTAAACAAACTACAGCTAGTCCAAAATGCAGCAGCAAGAGTTCTTACTAGAACCAGGAAGTATGACCATATTAGCTCGGTCCTGTCAACACTGCACTGGCTCCCTATCAAGCATCGTATAGATTTTAAAATATTGCTTATTACTTATAAAGCCCTGAATGGTTTAGCACCTCAGTATTTGAATGAGCTCCTTTTACATTCTAATCCTCTACGTCTGCTTCTGTTTCTCTCTTGTTCCGAGGTCACCGTGCCCACCAGATCCAGTCTGTGTCCAGATCAGAGGGTCACTGCAGTCACCCGGATCCAGTACGTATCCAGACCAGATGCTGGATCAGCACCTAAAAAGGACCTCTACATCCCTGAAAGACAGCGGAGACCAGGACAACTAGAGCCACAGATACAGATCCCCTGTAAAGACCTTGTCTCAGAGGAGCACCAGGACAAGACCACAGGAAACAGATGATTCTTCTGCACAATCTGACTTTGCTGCAGCCTGGAATTGAACTACTGGTTTCGTCTGGTCAGAGGAGAACTGGCCCCACAATTGAGCCTGGTTTCTCCCAAGGTTTTTTTCTCCATTCTGTCACCGATGGAGTTTCGGTTCCTTGCCGCTGTCGCCTCTGGCTTGCTTAGTTGGGGACACTTCATCTACAGCGATATCGTTGACTTGATTGCAAATAAATGCACAGACACTATTTAACTGAACAGAGATGACATAACTGAATCCAATGATGAACTGCCTTTAACAATCATTTTTGCATTATTGACACTGTTTTCCTAATGAATGTTGTTCAGTTGCTTTGACGCAATGTATTTTGTTTAAAGCGCTATATAAATAAAGGTGACTGACTGACTGACTGACCATCCCCAGTCAGCTAGCCAGATGGTGTTGGAAGACTTCCCTCATAGTCAGCATAGACCTTTGCTCATCCACATAGGACTCCAATTGCTGATCATCCACGGCTCATCCAAGAAGTGCTGGAACTTCCATAAAGCTGACTGGGACTTGTATAGTAGCAAGCTGGAGAAGAGTTTTGTAACCATCCCTTCTCGCTGCATCACAATTGAGGAGGCTTACCAACGTTTCCAAGGAGCAATTTTCAGTGCTGCTGCTACAGGCATCCCCTGTGGATGTAGGCCAGTCTACACACCGTGCTTGGATGTCGCATGAAGTACGAAGGATCTGGAAACCCAGACATTGCCAACCATCTAATTGAATCCCTGGATGATGCCAGAAGTAGCCAATGGAAAGAATCAGTGGAAAAACTCAACTTCACCCACTGCAGTCGGAAGAGTTGGAGTCTGATTCGATGACTGGGTGCATTTCAATGCCCATCAGTGCCAGACACCTTCTCCAGGTGGCAAAAGCTCCACTGTCGAAACTACATTGTCAGTCTGTGTGCAACTGTGGGCAGTATCGTCGCTTGAAAACAGTCAGACTGGAGGGTGACTGCCCAGAGGAATTCACAGAGTTACAACTGGAGGCGTGCTCTGTACGGTGAAGGACAGCTCTGCCACAGGATATGACAAAATCCTGCCAAAATTTCTTAAACATCTTGGACCCAAGACTAAATCATGGCTCGCTTCGTTTTACATGTAGTCAGTTCAAGAAAAAAAGATGCCACAAACCTGGCACAAGTCATCACTATCCCGAAACCCGACAAGGACCCAAATAATGCAGCTAGCTACCACCCAATATCCTTGCTACCAGTGTATTTCAAGATACTTGAATGCTTGATCCTTCACAAAATCAGCCCAGTCTTGGAGAAATCGAATGCGATTTTCATGTGCATCTCGTCAGTAAAGGCCTGTGATTAGAAGTGCATCTCCAGCACATGCGTTCAGATCAGGATTGCCAGGTTTTCAAAACAAATCCTGCCCACTTGCCTCTCAAAAGTACTCCAAAACTAGCCCAATCGCGTTTCCAGGAGGGCAACGTGCGCTAAGCTGCTGTCGAATCACAACACAGGAACCGCTGGCACAATCAGAACTCGTTATGATTGAAGGATACGTATTTCTGAAGGAGGGACTTTATAGAACAAGGAAGACATCAGCCCATTTTAATGACAGTGAAAACAGCTGTATACAGATAAGTGAATTGTGTGAAAAATACTGTTTTTTTACACGCTAAACGTGAACACATGTTATATTGCACACTGTAAACACAATCAAAGCTTTAAAAAACACAAAAAATGTGACCTTTAAACCTCTACCCTCCCAGAAACGCCCCACATCCCACACCTATCCCATCGCACCCCAGGACCCAGATAAATACAAAAGTAAAACAATATAAGATCAAATAGATATATATAAAATATATACAAACAGAATTGGTAATAATATTAACAACAGAATGACATATTTAGACTAAATAATCAAAAAGTATTCGAGGCTATGGAAATCCAATTCTTCCACATAGATATAGAAGCAGGCTTGTGTTGTTAGACCATGCAGAAGACAGTTCCTGGTATAGTATTTCCAATAAGGAATGAATCCAGTGCTAAGCAGAAATGTCACAAGGGGGTTTCCAGCATTGAACTTGTAATTTCTTTGCCACAGTCAAAGCTGCTAGCCAAAATTACTGTTCTTTCTCATCTTTTTTCTAATACTGATATTTGTTCAAAATATTTCTTTTTAAGTCTAGCAGAAAAGGAAATGGCTTTGTTCCCTTTGTGGTCAAGGATCGTCACCAGTCCCAGATTATTATTGTTTCACTTTCACAGCACGTTAAACATCACTCTCTTACTTGATCTGGAAAAACTGTGCTTCAGTTGAAAGTTTAAAGACTCTAGCTTCAATATCTGACCAATGTTTTGATAAAACATTGTTGCAGTGACAGTTATTTAGTAATTTATGTCAGAAGTACAAAATAATAAGCGTTTTATTTGTGTTCACATAGATTCAATGAACAGCGTCAATAAGAGTTTATGGTCCAAAGATGCATGCACATGGAGATATATTGATATATTTACTCATGTTTACTTTACTATATTTCTTCTAACAGAATCATAATTTCTAATCATTTTCCACTGATTTACGCGATCTGATGATAAATAGCCTCTCCCAGTGCTCTGTGTGTGTGTGCAGTCCTGCATGCTTGCACTGTGACTCAGACTCTGATAGGTCCTTGTCAGTCTTTAGAGTGTCATAACAAGACAACGTCACATCATGTCACATGCTTCCTGTACACTTCCGCGTTGATACCTGACAACAACAACCCAGATACACCTCTGTACCACGAACAGAGGTGGGTAGTAACGAGTTACATTTGTTTCGTTACATTTACTTGAGAAATTTTTTGGGGTAACTAATACTTTTCGGAGTATATTTAAAAATGGGTACTTTTACTCTTACTTGAGTACATTTTTGGGGAAAAATCTGTACTTTTACTTCGTTACTGTGGGCGACGCTCCTCTCGTTACTTTATCTTAATGCAATAAATGTTATAAATGCTTCTGTTTATTCCAAACGCGCCGTCTACTTTTCTCTGGACAATGAGCGATGCCCATTCGCGAATGATTCATTCTTTTGAGTCAATTCTGTTCAAAGGCTTGATCAAAGCAATTGGCAAACGAGTGAATTGGTTCATGAATCAGTTTGAATGATTCGTTCAGTTCCTTGCCGCGTGCGCTGAGTGTCTGAAGTGGTTCACTCACAGTTGTAACGTTTAAGAACATCAGCAGCGTTGAAAACGTGGCTATGGAACTACACTGAAAGCAAATCTGCAAAGGCTATTATTTGCTTGCGATGGAGATCCTTATTAGATGAACACCGCATGTGCTGTCTACTGTTTAACAGGTAATAACTTAGGCTACATTAGATTACAGTACACGATACCACTGTGACATTAGTTTGTTGTACGTGTGTGGCTTATAACAGAGGTGAGTCAAGTTGAATGCAGCTTCCAAAAGACAAAAAATAGCCGATTAAGATTTTATTAATTTTAATACAATCACACCGGTGCGAGTACGTTCAGCAAGTCATATCATCAGCTGCTAAATTCAGATCTGTGATCGCTTGCTGGCGCTGAGCCAGAGATAGATGCGTTTTTACAGCGCTGCGCATTATAACCAATCACACACGATTCTGTTGAGCTTTTGATTGCAATGGCCAATCAGAGGCATTCAGATGAGTCATTGCTAAAATGCCGGTGCTTCCTTCACTCGCTCGCTGACTGAATATCTCTTTCTGGCGAATTCTCTCGTCAGAAACAACAAAATGCAGATGTGTGTACGAATCTATAATTGAGATATTGATTTCACAGTGTTAACAGTTTCAGTGATTTTAATGGGAGTTTCTGAGAGTGATTGAACTCCAGACTGTCAGTGAAAATGATTTTTAATAATGTAAATGTTATTTGCTCTCTTTCTGAACAATGAAAGATTAGTAGCAATTTTTATATCACATTAACTTCAATGTTAAATTCACATTAAATATAAAGTCAGTCGTATTAAAAAAATGTTATGGCATGACACCTATATCTGTTACTTAAGTAAACAGACAGGGTTTTTATAATAAATTACATAAATTGGAGTAAAGGCTGATGAAATATATACATTTATACACACACACATATATTACATACATTTTATCTATATATTTAAATAAAGACAGAAGGCAAAAGGGCCAACAAGTGCTAAGCATCTCTCGGGGAACTCCTTCAAGACTGTTGGAAGACCATTTCAGGTGACTACCTCTTGAAGCTCATCAAGAGAATGCCAAGAGTGTGCAAAGCAGTAATCAAAGCTAAAGGTGGCTACTTTGAAGAACCTAGAATATGACATATTTTCAGTTGTTTCACACTTTTTAGTTATGTATATAATTCCATATATAATTCCACATGTGTTAATTCATAGTTTTGATGCCTTCAGTGTGAATCTACAATTTTCATAGTCATGAAAATAAAGAAAACTCTTTGAATGAGAAGGTGTGTCCAAACTTTTGGTTTGTACTGTACATCTGAAATGCTAACTTGTGCAGCGATGTAAAAGGCTATAAATAGCATATTTTTACAACAGTAAACGACCAAATTCCACCCTTGATCGCAAAAGGAAGTTATAACAAACACTCGATCTGGGTTTAAAGTGAGTTTTGAGCAAAAGTGTACTAATCTCAATTCGTACAGCTGAGTCTTTACTCATTTTCAAGAAACAGCTAAAGACTCATCTTTTTCGCCTGTACTTAACCAACTAACACTAGCACTTTTCCTTTTCTTGTCTTTTAATTTAAAAAAAAAAAAAAAAACCTACCTGTGCGTTCTATACTAGATTAACTGAGACTTGTCATGGCACTTGTATACTGTTGTTGTTCTCTTGTTGACCTGACTGCTTCTATTGTTCTCATTTGTAAGTCGCTTTGGATAAAAGCGTCTGCTAAATGATTAAATGTAAATGTAAATGTAATAATTTCAGAAATAGTCTGATGTAGCTTGATGCTAACGTTAGTTCTAATGCAGCTAATAGCAGGTGCATTTCTCCTTCATAATGCATTTTTTTCATAATAATTCACACAAAATGTTTTTTTTTTGTTGTATTTTTATAGTAAGGCTTTTAATAAAAATGGGGTAAATGTATACTAAGATTGAAGTGAGATTGGAGCTTTGTGGTTTGATAAACCTTGAAATACCACAAGAAAGGCAAAAAAATGGCAGAATAAAAACAAAAGAATAATGATAAAAGAATAATGCGGATAATGTCTCAGGTGTGAAAGACTCATTTCGTGAGAACAATAGAATCATGAATGGGGCATTATCCAGAGCCAAACATATAGACAGAGCACATATGAGAGCTCACATGTGACTTTACATGAGATGAAAAGTGTCATACATCAATCTGATTAGCCTTCTCTAAAAACACACATGACATGGCCTTAGAAAATATTTCATAAAATTAACAGTTTTACAGATTATATTATACAATTTCAAATGAAGCATTGGTAGACTTGTGTCTTTAGCTACACCACGTTTCTAAACTCATATCCTACATCAACAATTTTTTTTATAAATTTGAAATATATGTTTTTAATTTTTTTAATGTTTGAGCTTATATATCTCTATTATCATAACAGTCTGAGTAATTCTGATTCTTGAACAGTAAACTTTGAAGTGTCAAATTTGTGAACACATGTTGATTATGTATCAAGTCAGAAAGATTCATGAGCAGAAACCTTTTTATTTTGGTTATGTCATTTCTGTCTCCATGCCAGAAATGGGGGGGGGGGGGCTGGTAAGGGGTTAAAAAGCCTTTGATAGATGCCCATAGCATATCATAAATATCCCATAGCATATCATAATTGAGTTTTGATTTAATCTGGTAAATTCAGTCAGTTCTGCTCTCAGTTGAGAAAGAAAGTCCTCGTTTTGTAGAAGCAGAGTATTAAATCTCCAACGGGACAGTTTACAGGATGTCTTGATCTGGATATGTGCTAATGTCATTGTTCAGGGTGCTTCATCGGCTTCCCTGTTGTCTGTGTCCTGTCATTGTCTGCAGCTCGTGACCTGGGCAATCAGTGCTGATACATCGGTGCTGGTGTGTGCAGATCACGAGCTGATTGCCCTCACCTGTTTCTTGTTCCCATTTTCTTTTATATTCCCTGCTGTGTCTGTCCCTTGTTGTCAGTAGATTTTGTGTTGTCATTGTGACTGGCCGTGTGCCCTAGATCCTCTCGTCTCGTTTTTCCTCAACCCGTTGGGCATTGCACCAGAGGCGGTCTCCACAGCCTGAGTCCGCAGGTGACTTTACGGACGGCTCTGGGTGTTTCACCAGTTTTTGGCTCGTGAGTGTGTCATCACATGTTGGATTATTTTTGGATTTTCCATTACCTAATAAACTGTTGCACTTATCCTCTGCATTTGAGACCTCTCTCTTCTCCTCAGACAGCAAGGCACGCTGCTGGGGAGACAGCAGGAGGAGATCACCACTACTCATCACACCATCTCGGAACTTTTGCTTCGGCTGGCCCAGCTCACTGAGTGGCTTGATCAGCTCATATTGCGCAAAACCCATCCGAACCAGAGACAGCTGCATTCCGTCATGCTGAGCCTCGTCTCAATCTATCTGCTCCTTACTCCGGTGAGCCCAACTCATGCCGTTCATTTTTATCATTATGTTCGCTGACTTTTTCACTCCATCCCTCTTGGTTTCCCACGGAGCAATCTAGAGTGGCATTCACCATCACGCTTTTAATCGGACGAGCAAGAGACTGTGACTACAAAGAGACTACAATGAACATAAGTTTTGCAGCTAGTTTAAGGAGTTTTCAGAAGAGCTCTGCAAGGTATTCGATCGCTCTGCTCTTGGGACGGAGGCGGTGCGGGCGTTAACTTTGCAGCAACAGGGAGGTCAGTCGGTGTCAGAGTACTCCATAGAGTTCCGCACTCTTGCCTTGTCATGCGGATGGAATGCCAAAGCGCAGTGGGATCATTTTCTTCACGGGCTGGCAGACTACATCAAGGACAAGATTTATTCTCTCGAACTGCCGCCCAGCCTCGATGGTTTAGTCGACCTCGTCATCCGCGTGGACAACCGAATTGCTCTCCGGTCCAGACATCAGAGGGGTGTGGCCTCTCACGAGCTCTTCTCCAGCCGGGTCGCTGGAGCGGCAGGTGACGCAACTTCTCAGCGTCTCGTCATGCCTGAGGAGAGACCCATGCAGATCGGGAGAGCACGGCGGAGGTTCACCGAGCGGTGCCATCGTCTCACTCACAGTCTGTGTCTTTACTGTGGGGGGGCGGGGCATCTGGCGGCCTTGTGTCCTGTCAGGAGGCGGCGTTTTTCGCCCAAGGAGGGGCGTACGATGAGCGTAACTAATACATTGCTGCCCTCTTGTGGTCGTTCCGTCCTCCAGGCTTCATTACAATTTAATAAAACTCTTCACCAAGTGTCAGCTTTGATCGATTCTGGAGCAGAGGGTGATTTAATGGACACTGAGCTGGCTGCCCGAATAGGTGTTCCATCAGTTCCGCTGGCTGAACCCATTTCACCAGGACTCTGTGCGGCACCCATCTCACCAGAATTACCCACTCCACCAGGTTTATTACTCTCACCCTCTCGGGTAATCATTCTGAGGAGATTCGTTTTCTCCTCATTCATTCTCTCTCTGCTCCATTAGTGTTAGGACACTCATGGCTAGTCAAACATAACCCGCACATTGACAGGACTCTTAATTCTGTTCTGGCATGGAGCTCCTTTTGTTTATCTCAATGTTTGGGTCCTGCGTTTTCCCCTGTTATGTCTTGTTTTGTGTTACAGGAGGAGCTGGTGAGCCTGGCGAATGTAGAGGAGAGCGGTTTTCAGTAAGTCCCGAGCTTCATCTCTTCCTCCGCACCGCCCGTACAACTGTGCAATAGATCTGTTGCCTGGCACTTCTCCACCTAGGGGGTACCTTTACTCTCTTTCCGGGCCTGAG
Source organism: Carassius carassius (assembly GCF_963082965.1). Lineage (NCBI taxonomy): Eukaryota > Metazoa > Chordata > Actinopteri > Cypriniformes > Cyprinidae > Carassius > Carassius carassius. Next base: position 9,992,767 of record NC_081789.1, read on the forward strand.
AGGGAGGCCATGGAGAAGTACATCAATGATTCTCAGGCAGCTGGCTGGGGCAGGGTTCTTCTTCGTGGGGAAGAAGGATTGATTGCTCTGTCCTCGTATAGATTATTGGGGGCTGAATGACATCATGGTCAAGAATCGTTATCCTTTGTTGTTGATGTCATCTGCCTTCGAGCTCCTGCAGGGGACGACCATCTTTACGAAGTTGGACCTTCGCAATCCTTATCACCTAGTTTGGATTAGGGAGGGGGATGAATGGAAGACCGCCTTTCCCCCACGGGGTCATGCCCTTTGGACTTTCTAACTCCCCGGCGGTCTTCCAGGCACTCGTCAATGACGTGCTTAGAGACATGGTCAACCGGTTTGTATTTGTTTATCTCAACGACATCCTGATCTTCTCCCAGAATGAGCGTGACCATGTCCAACACGTCAGGCGAGTGCTCCAGCGACTGCTTGAGAATCGTTTATTCGCCAAGGTGGAGAAGTCTGAGTTTCACGCATGGTCAGTTCCATTCATGGGATTTATTCTTTCACCCGAAGGAATCCAAATAGATCCTGCAAAGGTAAAAGCAGTTGCTGATTGGCCCACCCCAGATAGTCGCAGAGCGGTCCAGCGATTTCTGGGGTTTGCCAATTTTTACAGGCGGTTCATTTGGAATTTTAGCCAGGTCGCCACCCCTCTGACGGATCTCACCTCCACTCAAAGACATTTCTGTTGGTCGCCGCAGGCTTAGGCTGCATTATCTAATTTAAAGAGATGCTTTGTTTCGGCTCCCATTCTTGTTACTTCCGATCCGTCTCGTCAGTTCGTTGTGGAGGTGGATGTGTTAGAGGTGGGAGCAGGGGCAATTTTGTCTCAGAGGTCAACTTCGGACGACAGAGTGCATCCCTGTGCATTTTTTTCTCATTGTTTAACCCCCTTGGAATGGAATTACGACATCGGGAATAGGGAGTTACTGGCTGTTAAGTTGGTGCTGGAGGAGTGGCATCACTGGTTAGAGGGTACAGAGGTCCCTTTTTTAGTTTGGACCGATCATAAGAACTTAGAATACATCCGCACCGTTAAACGACTGAATTCCCGACAGGCTCGCTGGGCACTATTCTTCAGTCGGTTAAATTTTAACATCTCCTACCGTCCGGGGTCCAAGAATGGTAAGCCTGACGCACTTTCGCGGATCTTTGAGGCTGAACCAAGATCCATCCTTCCGGTGACCATTCTGCTCCCCGATCGGGTAGTAGCGATGGTCACCTGGGGGGGTGGAGTCCAGAGTCCGCTCAGCTCTGCGCAACGTCACAGTTCCCACGGGTTGCCCTGAGAGCCTGTTGTTCGTGACAGAATCGGTCCGAACTAACGTCCTACAGTGGGGTCACTTGTCCGTACTAGCTTGCCACCCAGGAGCGAGTCATACCTTTAGTTTAATCAAGCAACGCTTCTGGTGGCCTTCCATGGCGCAAGACGCTCGTCAGTTCGTGTCGGCATGTCCTGTTTGTGCTGCGGGTAAGGGCTCCAATCGACCCCCAGCAGGGTTACTCCAGCCGCTGCCTGTCCCTTCGAGACCCTGGTCACACATAGCTATGGACTTTGTCACTGGCCTACCTCCGTCTAGCGGCAACACAGTAGTCCTTACTATGGTGGACAGGTTCTCGAAGGCCGCACATTTTATTCCCCTCCCCAAATTGCCCTCAGTGAGGGAGACAGCGACTATTGTCCTGGATCACGTTTTTCTTATTCATGGCCTCATTTACGGGTTTGTCTCCCTTACAATGCTGTCTAGGCTACCAGCCACCCTTATTCCCCTCCCAAGAATCTGATGCCGTTGTTTCATCCATGCACTAGTTTATTCAGAGATGCCTCCGTACGTGGAGGTTCGCTAGAGAAGCCCTCACTCGGACTGGTGACAGGAACAAGGCGTTAGCGTACTGTCACCTTGCTAAGCCCCCACTTTATGTGTGTGGTCAGAAGGTCTGGTTGTCCTCCAAGGACATTACTCTCAAACTCCCCTCATGTAAACTGGGACCCAAATTTATTGGAACGTTTGCCATCTCTAAGGTGCTCAGTCCGGATTCGGGTTCGACTCAATTTAACCTCCCAGTTTAAGAATATTCACCCGGTGTTTCATGTCTTTAAGATAAAGCCCGTCATTCATTCCCCCCTTCAGCCCTAGACCTCTGTCCCTCCACCTCCTAGACTCATCGAGGGGTCTCCGGCTTATACGGTACGCCAGCTCCTTGATGTGAGAAGGAGGGGTAGAGGTTATCAATACCTGGTAGACTGGGAGGGCTATGGTCCGGAGGTGAGATGCTGGATTCCGGCTCGTGACATTCTGGATCGTGCTCTCATTGACCAATTCCATCGGCGTCATGGTGAGTCCTCCGGGGACGCCAGGAGGCATCCCTGAGGGGGGGGGGGGGGGGTACTGTCACAGTTCAGGGTGCTTCATTGGCTTCCCTGTTGTCTGTGTCCTGTCATTGTCTGCAGTAGAGTCATTCAGACTCCTGGGCATCACCATCTCTCAGGACCTGAACTGGGATACTCATACAGACCATTGTTAAAAAGCCCCATCAAAGATTGTACTTCCTTTGCCAGCTGAGGAAGTTCAACTTGCCACAGGAGCTGCTCACACAGTTGTACTCGGCAGTCACTGAGTCTGTTCCATACACTTCAAAAACTGTCTGGTTTGGCTACAATATCAAACATCAGAAGTCAACAGATGATGGGTCGACTGCTGAAAGGATTATTGGTGCTCCCCTGCTCACCCTTCAAGAACTGTATACATCCAGAGTGAGGAAAAGGGCTCAGAAAATCACTCTAGATCCCTCACTTCCAAGCCTTCTCCTTTTTTAACTTTTGCTGTCTGGCCAGCGCTGCAGAGCACAAAATACCAGGACAGCCAGGCACAAGAATGTACTCGGTTACTAACGTGAATTCATTTCCCTTCGATACGAGAACGAGTATAGCATCGCTAAGACTTGGTGAAGAAAACTCCCTTTCTCTGATTAATGAAGCCTATTCCAATCACAGCAGTGCATCTGCACTGCCATTGGTTAAAAAAAAATGTACAGAAATGAACCAATGATGGCCTGGCAGAGCTGCGCAAGCCGATGGTGAAGCAACACACCAGAGCCCGCCAAAAAGCAGCTTTTGACCGCTGAATGGCGCTTTAACCACAAGTTATCAAACAAACGCATCAAAGCACATATTCGCAAATAGCCGTCAGCTATGCCTCGCTGGTGTGTTACATTTGTCGGCTGCAGTTTGGGAAAATTAAAGAAAAACACTGTAGTTAAAATATTGAATATTCACAGATAAAAATTTAGTAGCCTACTTATGAAGTTATGTTTGTTTCAATCAGGACCACTTCCATCAAGTATATTTATGACAATTATAATTGCATACAGTTAGTGTTGGCGGTATGGTTTTGTTCTCGGCAACACTCCACACGCCTGTCCATGCAGCCATGCTTGGACAGTGCAGGGAGAGCAGCAAGACAAATCCCCCTTGGGTACAGAACAGAACCATTATAAGAATACATAATAACGATTCACAATTACGTGAGTTGTAAACAAAATGTTATAGAGATTGCTTCCAATGAAGAGACTGTAAAGAAAGAACAAAGTTAGATCGTATTACAGTTCAGTTGGTGGAGTTGGGGTTGGAGGAGGGAGTTAATTGCAAGCAGCGATGCGATTGAAGAGACACTGAAGAATGGGAATTTAAAAAGACCGCAGGTGATAGGTGTCAAGACTGGATTGGTACACGTCAAGAACAGCTGACTGTCAGCTGAAGCAAGCGTGACTAACGTGGCCTGACTGAACTAATGCGATGCTCGATTTCTAAGACCAAATAATACAGAATAAAACACGCAAATACTTTGTTACAGGGAACTACACTAACCTTTTCCATTGGTGGCACTTGCGCTACTAACTTTTTCAGTTACTGGCGTAAAACATGATTTGGTCGCTAAAGTTATTTATAACATCTATATATATCTATATATAACATCTATTAAATCTTTTAAACCACATGCCTTCTTGTTTTATTTCTTACAGTACACACAGTGCATTGCTCCGTCTTGGTATCTTAATCCAGGGCCGTAGCTGGGGTTAGAGGGGCCCTAGCCAGGTTGTACAGTGGGCCCAGTTTGAAATTGTTTAATTTGCACTTTATGTTCGTTCTATTTATTTATTTTTGCTATTTACACAATGTTTACGTTTTTTAAAGTTTGTTTTGTTAATTTAAAATAGCACTGCATAGTCTTCACTGTAAAATTAAATACACAGTCAAACCAAAATGTATTCAGACAACATTTCTCAAATTATCACAGTTTATTTGCTATAGTTTAGAAATTGGTAATAAAATATGACAAGAACTCAGAGTTAAACTGTGTCAGAACAAATTCCTCGTGATAATTTCAGATAGCTTTGATAGAAAGATATGTAATTGAATCAACCAAAACTTCAGACAACTGTCAGTATGACAATATTTACACAACTATCAATATAGTTGTGTAAAGCAATGCTTAATTTTGTTCAGTCTGTGGTGTGAAAAGGTTGCATTAGCAATTAAAGAAAGAAACACTTAAGCAAAACATGGTCAGGTCCCTAATTTATTATTATTATTATTATTTTTTTTTTTTTATCAATTTCACTGGTAGTCTACAGTATGAAGAATTTTGGGGTTTAATATTTCACAACCCGCTAGTAAAACAATATAATCAGTTATATCAGATTTTTGGATTGACTGTGGATAAATTCTTGTTAAAACTACAAAGTAATTCAGTCAAGAGCAGTGAGTGATTTACTTTCATTTTCTTGGATTAACATTAAAGACACCGACAGCAGAGCTAGTAAATTAGGTGCGGTCACTTTAAGAGACAGTACATCCATTATAATGATACACATCCGATTTCTTTCTCAACTCTTTACTTTCACTTAAGACATAACCACAGACTTTTCGAACACACTTTCCAAGACGGGTATTTTGACATATTTTGTATGTATATGTTGTCGGTACAAAAGCAAGAAGACTCTGAGACGCGTCTCTACTTGCGCCCTGAACACCGCGGTGCTGAATTGAGCTCTTTTGCTTTTTGCTATTTTTTTTCTGTTTGTTTAAACTGCGATTTGTATTTGTTCGTTCACGTGCAGGAGGACGCAAACATCCTGAAGGAGAGCTCGGTTCAGTGTTGCTGTTCGTGAGATGCGGCTCTCTCGTGAGCACCGAACACAGCACATGAGTAACCAGCTACTCAGTTCAGCTTTCCCGCATCTCGTGTTTGAATGCTTTTAACTCTTTTGAATGTTTAAATTGGCAAGACAACTTGATGTGTTAAATGCTCGGAGCACGTTATAAAACGTATTGTTAAAATACACATTTCTGTTTTAATAAATGCTCATATTAAATTATAGCATAACACATTGGTACAAAAATAATCAGTGATACATTTGCAACCCCATAAAAATTAGGGTCGCAATGGCATTTCAAAAGGTCGCATATGCGACCATTTTGGTCGCAGTGTAGTTCCCTGTGTTATTCGTTAGCCTACCTGTCCTTTACTTTGACAGATAACTAGGCCTACTTGGGGAAAAGATATCTGTCTGTGCAGGAGTGTATTCTATTCCTTAAAATATTAGAGTGCAAGATTTGCGTGATGCTTGCGTGATGCAAGGCACGCATGATGCTGAGTGCGACGTACACAAAATTTATTCTTATTTGTTTACATATTTTTTCTTTATTACAAAACTTTTTTTGTTTTATTTTGTATCATTGCATGTAAAAATTCTTTAATCTGTAATGCATATGCAAAATGTGAAATTGCTATTTATTTGCAGTCTATTATTTATAATTATTTGTGCAATAATATCTAACTTAACCTGCTTTGTATCTTTATTATTTAATGTAAAAGAGATTTATTAAAACAATCAAAATCAACGAATTGGAGTGACATCAGCCATTAGATCATTTTAAAACGTCAAATAGCCTTTAATTTACAGGTTATAACTGCATCTGTCTTGGTTGTAGACTTGTGAAGATTTATTTTTAATGCAGATCCCATACTGTACCTAAAAGAAATGTGCTCTATTACTATTCATATTCAAGTGTTTGTGCGGAAAAAATTATTAATGCGCATGCATGACAGGGAGGCGCCCTCACAATCATTTTTTATTTATTTTTTCTGATAATGAAATTTCACAAGTTCACCCTTACATCTAATCTGAAGGCGAATAGTAGGCATATTTTGGCATGCTGTCCTGGGGGAGGGGTCCGGGCCCGGAGCATAGCACAAACCCAAATAACTCCCCCTATCCCTGATTTGGGATAGATAGATTAGAAGTGAGGAGTTGGGGTGGAGGAGGGATGCCGAAAAACTGTTGTGGGACAGGAGGTAGGAAGACTGGATATATATATATATATATATATATATATATATACGCTTGTGTGCTAGTTAAGATGATTAGCTAAACGAGATGCACCTGTGCCAAATTGGATGATTATCTGATTGTGCTCCTCCCGAACTTTGTTAATAAAACCACATTTCACGAGTTCACCCTTACATCTAATCTGAAGGCGAATAGTAGGCATATTTTGGCGTGCTGTCCTGGGGGAGGGGGCCGGGCCCGGAGCATAGCCCGAACCCAAATAACTCCCCAAAAGAAGTTTAAAGGCATAGGACAGCAGCCAGAGAGATAAATTTAGTTGCCCCCAAAATATGTGTGTTGTGAAGAAAAATGCAGAGTGATCGGGAGAGCCCGTGCAGTGTTCGACGAGAGCTGCGGCTAGCAATGTCTTACCGGCAAGCCCTTCGTGCCGCTTATGAGAGGAGCAAGATGTGGGATATAAAAAAATGAGGGACTCTTGCTGCTTCCGAAGGGAGCTGCGGCTCTGCTGCACCGGAAGGGAGAGTCCCTCTTGCGGCTGAGTTCGAGGCGCGGTTTGGTGCATCTGATGGAGGGCTCTCACTGCGACTGAAGGGAGCCAGTGGCTGTACCCCATCGGGAGGGAGATCCAAGGGCCCCACCGAGTATGCGACATAACTCGGACGGGGGGTTCACACTGCGACCGAAGGAAGCCGTGGGTCTGCTGCACCAGAAGGGAGAGCCCCGTCAGATGCTGAATAGGCAATGAGATTCGAGCCGCGGTTTGGCGCGTCGGATGAAGGGCTCCTAATACAACCGAAGGGAGCCAGCGGCTGTACCCCATCGGGAGGGAGATCCCTAGCCACCGTTGAGCATGCAACATAACTCAGATGGGGTTTCACACTGCGACCGAAGGGAGCCGAGGGTCTGCTGCACCGGAAGAGGAGCCCTAGTCCGATGCTGAGAAGGCAAAGAGACGCGACTAATGGAGGGACTCCCGCTGCATCCGAAGGGAGCTGCGGCTCTGCTGCACTGGAAGGGGGAGTCCCCCATTGCGGGTTTATGTGAGGCACGGTTTTACGCCTCGGAGGGTTCTCCCAGTCTCCGTAGGGGGTCCGCAACTCTGCATCGGGAGTGCTGCCCCGGAGGGGAGAGCCCTGATTGACGCTAACTGGAATACGACTGTTGGAGGAACTCTTGATACGTCCGAAGGGAGCTGCGGCTCTGCTGCACCGGAAAGGAGAGTCCCCCGTGCGATGCGAGGCATGGTTTGATGCGTCTGATGGAGGGCTCTCACTGCGACCGAAGGGAGTCAGCGGTTCTAATCCACCGGGAGGGAGAACCCTGTCTGCCCTTGAGCATGCAGCATAACTCAGACGGGGGGGTTCACCCTGCGACCGAAAGGAGGCCTTGGGCCTGCTGCACCGGAAGGGAGAGCCCCGTCAGAAGCAGCAAAGGCTAGAAGACTAGAGGCACGGTTTGATGTATCGAATGGAGGGCTCCCACTGCGACCGAAGGGAGCCAACGGCTCTGCTACCCCGGGAGGGGGATCCCCCGTCCACCGCCGAGCATGTATCATACTCAGAACGACAGACTGAAGAATGACCCTGCAACCGAAGGGAGCCGATGGGTCTGCTGCACCGGGAGGGGAGCCCCATCCGATGTGGAGTAGGCAAGAAAACGTGATTGATGGAGGGACTCTCACTGCATCCAAAGGGAGCTGCTGCTCTGCTGCACCGGAAGAGAGAGTCCCCCATGCGACTGTATACGAGGCGTAATTTGATGCATCGGATGGAGGGCTGTTACAATGACCGAAGGGGGCCTGTGGCTCTGCTGCACCGTGAGGGAGAACCCCGTCCGCCGCTGAGCTAGCAGCGCAACTCAATGACAGACGAAAGGCTCACACTGCGACTGAAGGGAGCCACTGCCCTGCTGCACCGGAAGGCAGAGCCCTGTCCGATGCTGATTAGGCAAGGAGATTGTAACGATGGCTGGAGGGCCCTTACTTTGACCGAAGAAACGATAACTGAGAGGCTTCGATTAATCAAGTAACAACATGATTTAAAACGCAGATTTTTTTTTTTTTTTAATGTCTAATGAACAACAACCGAGGGCCTCTATCTAGTTATGTGAGAGGCCCATTTTGAGCTGCTTAAGTTTAGGGCTGAAACGATTCCTCGAGTAACTCGAGTAACTCGATTTCAAAAAATGATCGAGGCAAATTCCTCTGCCTTGAAGCCTCTTAATTTATTTTAAATATCACGTCAGGTTCTTTCGCAATTATTTTTTATTAATAATTTTTTATTTTTTTTTATGTGACAACGTGTTTACGTTGGCAGAAGGAGACAAGCGCTGCGTCCGAAATCGCATACTGCAAGGAGTCAGCAGTGTTTTGATTTGAGGGCGCGGGCAAACGTAAAGAGAACATCGTGGCATGTGTCCATTGCAAGATAGAGCTGGCATACCACAACTAGGGCCCTATGATTTCCGTGATGCAGAAAACGCGGAGGGAATCGCGGAATCCAGTCATAAAAATGGAATTTACTGTTTAACGAGGAATGGCACAGAATTTGCCAATTTTTGAATGAATTAATCAAAAAATAGGTCATTGCACTTACATCAAATCACAATATGGACTAATATCTGTAAATATTAAGCCGGAATAGTCTATTTAAATGTAAATCCTGCATGTTCTGTGTGTCTCTGTTAATGAATGTAGCAGAAGCACGACTTCCTTTATCACACACACTGAAGCGCGCGTGACGCTCGCGGTTATTTCAGCGTCTGCTGTCTCACTAAATAAGGACTTGAACACATTCACAACATCTCCAGAACTGCTTTGACAGTCACTTCATGAGCATTTGACCATTTGATTTAAGTAAAACTAGCGTCACATCACATACACAGAACTGTAAAGGTACGTCAAACCCATCAAAATAAAAGTCCGGTGTCCTGACATTTTATCCTACCCCTCAGATTTATTGCGCATGCGCACATCAATATCGCGTCAATATAATTAAGCAAAAACACATTTTATCCGATTACTCGATTAACCGATGGAATTTTTGGTAGAATGCTCGATTACTAAAATATTCGATAGCTACAGCCCTAACTTAAGTAGCTGCCCCGATGTGAAATGAGTGACTGGAAGATTTTCTGTGGGTATGCCTGATTGAGCAAGGATCAGTTAAGGGTATTTTATTTTTTATTTTTTTGAACCAAAGTCGTTGATGAAGAGAGGGTCCAGCGCGAATTTAGATTGAGCGTTCCGGAGTTGGACTTAAGAAAAGCGAGCCTGATGAGGTTGAATTGGAGAATAGACATTAAAAATTTTACATGTAGTGGCTTTTCCTTTCTTGGTCCACCTTTATTTAATGAAGTAAGTGATAGTTTTGCTATCAAGTATAGACGAATCAGAGATTGTGTTTTTTTGTTTGTTTTTTTATTTTAGGCTCCTGCGGGAGCGAGAACTGCTGTGGCAGTAGGGAAGGATGGAAAGGGCTCCTCCGTGAGCAGACACTGCTGCGGCAGTGGGGAGATATGGAAAAAGGCTCCTGCAGGGGCGGGCACTGCTGGGATTGCTGAAGAGGGTTCGGTGAACTTTTTTGATATATAATCGGTCTGACCACTAATAGGTCTTGGTGCCCTCTGCCTTCTGACAAATCTGGAGCTGAAGGCCATTGAACAGAAAAATGTTAAGTAGCATGAGGGAGCGGAAGAGTTGAGGGCGCGTTTAAGAATGGAGGCGGCCTCACGTTTGCTTCGGCTGCTGTAGCTGTGGGTCGTGGGAAGGGGCTGGGATGTGTGGTGTCTTGAAGAACCTGTGTAGCCTGCACTGCTAGCAAAGGCAGCCTAATGCTTATGTCTGCTACGCGAGTTGGAGGACGCTGAAAAGAAAAAGGGGTTAGAAGTAACAGGATGGAAATACTGGGATGTGCAGGCCCGTGTTGCAAGTAAAAGTAGCTTTGCTGTAGTTGTTGGCTGCGGGAAAGTAGAAGGGTTAGTAACATTTGATGAGGCAGCTAAAAATCTCTGGGTTGCCTACTGTGCTGCCAGCTTAGCAATTGGTTACCTGATTTGACAATTGCTCAAACCTTGTCTGAATTAATACGTTCCTGTTGGAAAAGCATCTTTTCCACTCATTTTTGATGTAGCATGTTTAGTTTTGTAAAACATTGTACCAATAGACATGTCTATAGCAGTAACGTTAATTGCAGTAATGTGATATTCAAATTCAAGCGGTTTCTAAAGATATTTACTTTGCATGCTTTTCATATTACAGTCCTAAACAGACAACAGAAAATTTACTCACACTTGCTGTCCTGCAGCAAACCATGAGTGTAGTTGGGTTTTAGAAATATTTTGAGTAATCATGCCAGTAAATGGTAAAATATGTCCCTAAATAAATTGATCCTGCCAGAATATTTGCATGAAACTTATGTCTGTATCATCTCAGTGAGGTTTAAACATGCACAGTAAGGCAAATGTAATGTCTTCAGACATTTCAGTGTGGATGACATCTCTGAAAAATTCCTTTGCTTCGTGGTTAAAAGTGGCATTGTCATCCGACAGAGTTAAGTCATAACGTCATTTAACAAACTTAAGCATCTTCATAATCGCATTCTATATATAAAGTCTATTTAAATTGTTCAGATGAGCAAAGCACGAGGTTTTCTTGCATAATTAGCATTTTAATTGTTTGGTCAGACAGTTCATATATTGGTCTATATATTCATGTTCATAAATCGGGGATTAAACGTGGAATTATGTTTTGTGTGCTAAATATTGAAAAAAAAAACGTATGTGCATATCATATAACTGCACTTTGCATTTTGCAAGATTGACATGCTAAATGGTTAACTGACCCGGTTTACTCTCATCAATTTTGTTTACGAACGAGATATGTACCAGTTCATGGCATTTACGAACGACATGTATCCGTTCATTCAACACAACATGTGTACTGGGTTCAGTCCTTTCGTTCATGAATGAGAGCTCTAGATCCCATTCAGACTCATATGAAACTCGCTCAGTGTGGATGACAACTGTGGAAAACTTTTCATTAATGAGAGTAAACCGAGAACGATGCATTCGCCTAAAAGATTCGTTCAAAAAGAATGATTCTTTCACGAACGACACAGCACTACAACGCACGGTCTTTGCCACTAGTGGAGGCAGCATCGAACTGCGCCACAACCGGAAAAGCGAGAGAGGCTTGCTGCGGTGAGAACTGGGGCACTGCCCGGGGCTGGTTGAATGCCTGCTGCTGGTGCAATCCAGCATTATAAGAGAGCCTGGTCTTGGGCGGGACAATTGTGTTGTCGAGTGAGGCTAGCTTGGGGGTTTGCATGATCTTTTGGCCACAACGTGTGGCTTGGCAAGAAGAGCAGCTGACGCGATGATGCTTGTTGGTGTTCAGCGGCTGTGTTTGGCGGGGTAGGAGTGATCATGGGTCCAGCAAAAAAGCAGCAGATCTGAAAAATCCCCGGTATAAATATCTTCGTCGGAAGGAAAATTGGGTCTGTGATAAGATGACAGACAGAGCGAACCGAATGCTAACAAACCGTCCATGCCGAAAAACTGTTGTGGGACAGGAGGTAGGAAGACTGGATATATATACGCTTGTGTGCTAGTTAAGATGATTAGTTAAACGAGATGCACCTGTGCCAAATTGGATGATTATCTGATCGTGCTCCTCCCGAACTTTGTTAATAAAACCACATAACTTAAAATTGGGGTGTCTTACATACATGAGAATTATATTTACAGAATGTTTGAAATGTCTACATTTAAACAAACCAATTTAAATGAAAGTAAATACTCCCTGATTATGCACATCCTGTGGAGATGAGAGCCAGCACCATGAATTTCAACTTGCAGCCAACAAGAAAACATTAGTTTATAAATAAATATTTAAAATGTCTCCTTTTTTCACAATTATTAGGTTACTTCTGCCTGTGCTTTGTGGCAAACTTAATGCATGTGTTTGAGCAGTGAATACATTAAGGCTCATTATGGATTAGACTGTATTAATTTAATATAAACGTGCTAGAGGTGTAGCTATATACCGATATCGACGATAACCGTGATATTCAAAGCAACAATTATCGATATTGTGTTAATTTAGTGTGTGACGATATACTGGTATTAGCGATAAAAGCAATATTTAAAATTAACAGTTCTCTTATGATAACACTACATGTAAATACTACATCGTCAGTACCTGGCTGAGTACCTTAACACTGACATCTGTCACACAAGAGGAAGATAGCACTAGCAGCTACTCTGAGGAGAGCCCTGTTCATCAGAGTAAGTTGCCAATATTTTAGTCATAGAATGGGAAATTTTATATTAACCTGTTAACAGCGGTTTTCTGTGTCCATATATTTAAGAAAATTGTGATTATTTTCAAAAGTGCTGCATTTTATTTACTCATCTTATTTTTGTTTTTGCAATAAATACGGCCTGAGCATAGTAACACTTTATTTATTTGATCAAATCTATTAACAGTTACATAATTAAAACTGATGAACGAGTCATTATCTGACTCGGCTCGGTGTTCATCTTCAGTTCTCTCTTCACAGCAGTTCAGTCAGTGTACTGTTTGAGTACATGAATTACTCCGGGATAATTCTTACCACAGACACGGAAGAGAAGACAATGCTGAATAAAGTCATAGTTTTTGCTATTTTTGGACCAAAATGTATTTTCGATGCTTCAAAAAATTCTAACTGACTCTCTAATGTCACATGGACTACTTTGATGATGTTTTTCTTACCTTTCTGGACATGGACAGTATACTGTACACACAGCTTTTTTGGTCCAGTTGTTATCCTATCCCAATGAGACTGCAACATCAGCAAGGAGGCAGTGGGTGATGATTTGGGTTGGAATATTGGGTTGTGAGATGTAAGGTCATTTTAGGGTGTCAAAATGAATTGTGCAAGATATGTGGAATTCATAACTGACCATTTTTAGTTGTAGAATAAAATGAAGAATAGTGTTCTCAGAAATTAAAGGATTTTCATGTAGGATAACACACTATCCCATGCTGCATAAATACCATGGTGCTAAACAGTTTGAAAATGTGTTTCTACAGCCACTGTGCAGGTAGGGAATAAGGCTCCTGGAAAGTTGAGGTGGGATTTCCAGGTTGTAAAACCTGACAAAGGTGGAAGGCGAAGACTAGCTGGCCTCCGCAAAAATCTTTGCAATGGACACATCAATGTACCACATCCAGGATGAGGCCATGCCTCTTGTGGAATGTGTTCTAACCCTGATGGAGCATTGAAGGCCCAAGGAGGAGTATGCAAGAGCTATTGTGTCAACTATCCAGTGTTGTTACCAAAAGCCCCTTGGTGCGGCCACCAAAGCATACAAAGAGCTGCTCTGACTGCCTTCGGGAGGTGGAGTGGTCAATGTAGATTTTAAACGCCCTGACAGGACAGAGCAGATTTAACTCCTGGTCCTCCTGTGAGGGAGGAAGGACAGAGAGAGTGATTACTTGTGCTCTGAACACAGTAGAGAGCACCTTAGGTATGTAACCATGCCTAGCTTTCGGGAAGACCATCAGTGTTTAAACTGCGGAAAACATGCAAACTTGTAAACAATTGTAAAAAAAAATTCAACACATCCTATATAATGCATATTTACTAATAAAAAAATCAGACTGGATGTGTGTTAGACATATGACAACATTTATAGGATGCATAGAGGAGAAGCCCAAACTACAGTCAGTGGCCAAGTGATGACATAGTTAAGGTAATTTTGGCACAGATTTTATGTATTAAATACATATTTGTGACTGTATATGGTTATCAAGTTGGAAAATACGTTTAGTTCCCTCTTTAAAGGAACCTTCGTTCCCACGACATTTACAAAAGGGATTAAAATGCTGATGCCGTAAAAGCAGGGCAGACATAAACACATAACATCAATGTATGACTGAAAAGAAAGAAAGAAAGAAAGAAAGAAAGAAAGAAAGAAAGAAAGAAAGAAAGAAAGAAAGAAAGAAACCCCAATTATTAAACTTGCATCAAGGCTGAATCTCATTGTTAGTTTTACTTGATCTTAGAGCTGCGTTCGACATAGATCGATTACAAAACTATATGGGTATTCAAGAGAAGGCTTTAAGTTGGTATAGATCCTACCTGTCAGACCATTATCACTTTGTTTATTTAAATGGGGAATGATCTAAATTAATGCCAGAAAAATATGGAGTTCCGCAAGGATCTGGGTTATGCCCTCTGCTATTTTCAATATACATGTTGACCCTTGGTAATGTTTTAAAAACAATATGGGATTGGTTTCCATTGTTATGCAATAAATATATATGACTATATATTTCACCTATATAATATATAACTATATATTTCAAAAAACCAGACTAAAATTTAAAATTATCTAAGCTAACAAAGTGTGTTAAAAATGTAAAAGATTGGATGACCAATATATATATATATATTTGTCCTTACCTGATCAAGAAAATATGACAATATTATCCCAATTTTACAGTCTCTACACTGGCTACCTATTAAGTTCCGTATCAGTTACAACATATTACTATACTACAATCCATCATGTTTCTTGAGGTCGCAGAACTCTGGACTTTTGGTATTTTGTACTTTTCGTGACTTTATGCCACAGGATCGGCATCCTGAGGAATTGCAGCTTCAGTCTGGATCCAACCCTTACAAAGATCTAAGATGACGGAACACCTGAGAAGAGATGATGCCAACCTGTCAGAGGACCTCAGATGATGCCAGCCCTAAACCAACATACAAAACTACCAAACATTACTATAAGTTTGACTAGGAAATATAATCATTGCTGTTAATAGTGTTCACAGTCTTTTTGAATAGCTAATAGCATAATTTTTACTTTACATTTCTGCCATATGGACATCACCTTGACAGTCACCACTGATAAGCTACTCCAGAATTTCATGTATAAAATGTAGTTTCCTGTAATGTTGCTTTGCAACAACTTGTATTGTAAAAAGCGCTATACAAATAAATGTTAACTGAATTGAAAAGAAAGAAAGAAAAAGAAGAGAGAAAAAAGTATTCTGTGGCACTTAAAACTTTTTTTTTGAGCCCTGTTTAAAACTTTAAAAATAAATATTTTTATACAGATTTTTTTAAATAATGATTAAGATCTCAGGCTTAAAGCAACTATATGTAGTTTTGTGTATTTTAACTCAATTTAGTGATATTCACTGTTGAAAATATATTACTTTCATAATAACAGTAAACATCTGTAAACCGGCATTTGTAGCTGCCATAAGTCAATCTGCCCTTCTCACATAACAACAACAACAACAACAAACTTATATACAGTTGCTTTAAGGGATTTTTTTTACTGCTTTTCTTCTTTTTTTCCTGTTCAAAACCAAATGAAACCAGAAAGCAAATTTCTAAGAACTTGCCTCATGTAATTCAAAAAGTTCACCAAAACACCAGAATGTGTATTATAAAACACACTGTGCACAGGTTGCTGGATCCAGCTGCGTCTGCGTGCATGTAAACACACATGAGTGCTGTTGAGCACTGCTCTGCGGGTGTTACTGTTGACTTTTGTGTATTCTGTTTAATTACAGTTCTAGATTAGTGTGACTGTAATGGGCTAATTACAGTGGTATAAATTATCCAAATGCACCAAATTTACCTGGAATTGAAGTGGTAGAGTCCAAGAAAAGAAAACAAAGCAGAGATACAGAGGGAGGGAAGGAGATAATGGTGAATAGATATTTTGGTTATTAAAGTGAGTATTTAGAGTTGGATTAAAAGAAAGAAAGAAAGAAAGAAAGAAAGAAAGAAAGAAAGAAAGAAAGAAAGAAAGAAAGAAAGAAAGAAAGAAAGAAAGTATGATCCCATATCCTATAACAATGGCCCTCTGATCTACTATTCATCAAACAAGAAACTAGTAAATTGTGAGTTTGACTACTTTTGCACTAAATAATAATCCAGAGATTTTTCAGCATTTGATTCAGTTCTGTTTTTGAATGCAAGAGCACATCTTTTGGAAATTGCCTTGAAGAAATGCATTTGATCATGGTCTCTTAGACATCAGGTTAGATGGATTAGTTTAGGCAAACCATCAACTGGTCAAGTTTGAAAATATGTTGTTCTGCACAATCACTAATGCTTTTTTGTCCATTCTTCATTATGGAAAATTATGATAATAATAATTACATAAAAACAAACAAACAAATCGAACAAAAAGATTATATAATGTTATATGTTGATCTATAGTAAAGAGACAAAATATAGGTTACTATTATTATTCCTATTCCTATTCGCTGTATGGATATAGAAATTGCATAACAAAATGTTAAACTTAGCAATGAATAAAATCTTGATTTTGCTTTCCTATAGTGCAGTGTATTAGGAGGCATCAGGAGAAAAGGAGTTGGTCAAACTGTTGCTTTATCATTAACAGAGCCAGTCACAGATCAGGTTTCTTATATTGATTTTTTGAACATTCCACAGAGGTATAATTAAGAAGGGCCAGTAATACAAAAATCCCCATGTGCTTCTTTTATACAAGACAGCAAAAGATGGGGAGAGATAATTCTCTATCGAGGTAATACGTGTAATCATGGTCAGGTCACAGAGGTAGATTATGGGTCAGTACCTCAGGGCATATTAATACCTGCATGTAACTGGCTACATTTGTCTCATTCTCAAACTCTTTATTTGTCACTAACTTTTCTCCTCCTGTTTGAAAAATTTGAAAAAATTTGTTTGAAAAGTATTTGCTTCACTTGTTCACTTTAGAACTCAAAATATATTGTGAATAAAATTCGCTTCAGTTTCAACAGCTGATGTTTTCAGAATCTTTGACTTGCTCGTACAGAAGATAAATCAGCACAACTCCCTGCATTTTCATTTTTCACATTTGTCACTTGTTCCCCTTTGTTTACACATCCACATTCTGCACTACACTCCGTCCCTAAGCACAAACCTGTATCCCTCTCAGCACCCAGAGAGTTATGGCCTAAAAACAAGCAGGAGTTGTAATCCATTTATTCTGTCCCACCAAGCAAAACTTCCCAAATAATACTCAGTGACACAGGTCTTGTTGAGAGACCAGGCCTTAGGAGAGTGAGAAAGCACAACTAAGAGAGTCAGGTAATGAACATTTCTCTTCCTGTCTCTTGCATTCGCCATCTCTTGTTCACCTTTGTTGCTTTTTTATCAAGAAAGTGGTACCCAGGGGTGGCTGCCCAGGGCTGGCAGTCAAAAGTGTATGTGTATAAACTTTAAAGCTGATTAACCTGACCCCACTGCCTTAATGAGAGCACAGAGTAGCGAGCACCTCAGAGACCTCCACGCTGAACCCTTCCTGCACCTCATACCCAGCCAGTCATCCCACTTCACACACATCAAAGAGCTTCCAACACAGAGTGCCACGCAGGAGAGGAGACATGAGGAGAGAGGGGGATGGTGGAAGACAAGGAGGGGGAGGATGGACAGAGGGATCCCTTATCTTCTCCTGAGAGGATGCTGCCCTGCAGAGTGAGATTGTCTCGAGCTGCCACCTGTCCCAGCCATCTTTGAAGGCAATGCTAAGCCTGTGATGGGCCTGACCTCCTTCAGCTCCCATTCTTTTATGTTTCTCTTCATTTTCTGCTTAGTTACCGCCTCCCCTCTACCTAGCATTCTTTCCCTCCATTCCTCTCTGTCTTGGCTTTTCTTGTGATAAGTATAGAGGGAAGGTGTGTGCCCCATATAAACTAATAGTAATAATTAGGGGAAGTAAATGTTATTAGCCCTTTCTCTCCCTTCAAATACAGGCTGAGAAATGTACTAAATGTACTAGAGTGGTGGTTTGACTAACATAAAAGAAGACTTTTCATTGCTCTTTTGAAAAATATTGTGGATGCACACAGCTGTAAGCTTCTAAATCTGTAACTTTTAAAACAGTTTTACAAAGGATGTTGAAAATGGCTATGTAAAATAAAAATATCAAATAAAAATAATGCTGGACATTATA
This sequence comes from Carassius carassius, assembly GCF_963082965.1. Taxonomy (NCBI): domain Eukaryota; kingdom Metazoa; phylum Chordata; class Actinopteri; order Cypriniformes; family Cyprinidae; genus Carassius; species Carassius carassius. Next base: position 10,011,118 of record NC_081789.1, read on the forward strand.
TGCTTGTTTAAAACAAATTCACACACACAGAAAGAAGACTGGAGCCAGTGTTATACCGTCTAAATACCCACTCAGATTATTCAATAGACAAGAGCAGCATGTTTGGATGAGAGTGAGTAGTGGTGTGATAGATTTACACAGTAATAGTCCACTTGAGAGAGAGGGAAAAAAAGAGAATGAGAGAGAGAAAGGGACCTCATAGGTCTCCCGTGACTTTAAGCCAAAGGTTTTACAGTGGGTAGTGAAGTTACTGATTACAGTACAGTTGTTTTTATCCTTCAAAACAGGCTTTCTTACCAACTTGCAAGCACGATGTCAGACACTGTAATATGCTCTGGTCCTCTCCCTGCTTACCGTGGTGATGAGATGCATAGCAGATTGTCATCACTCAATGGCTGGATGTCTAAGTGGTGCCCACAGAATAACATAGGTTTCATAGAATTGGACGAGCTTTTGGGGCAGACCTGACCTGTTGGAAAGAGATGGTCTTCATCCCTCCTGGGGTGGCGCCACTCTTCTCTCTAGAAATATGGCAAATAGTCTTAGAGTTTATACTTGACTAACTGGGGCCCAGGTCATGAAGCAGACAGACTGGCTAAACCGACCGTCTGCTAGCTGACTCCCGTCACAGAGGTCAGTTAATTATCAGCACATAGAGACTCTTTCACCTAGATATCACACTATAGAGACTGTGTCTGTTCCCCGAACTAGAAAATACAAAAAATGTCCAAACCAAGTTAAGATTAACAATTTAATTGAGGTTCAACAAATAAAAAACAGATGCAATATGGATAAACAAATGATAAAGCTTGGCTTATTGAATATCAGATCCCTTTCTACGAAAATACTTATAAATTGTAAATAATATGATCACTGATCATAATATAGATGTACTCTGTTTGACAGAAACCTGGCTAAAACCTGATGATTACATTATTTTAAATGAGTCCACCCCCCAAGATTACTGTTATAAACATGAGCTGCGTCTAAAAGGCAAAGGGGGCGGTGTTGCTTAAATTTATAACAACGTTTTCAGGATTTCTCAGAGGGCAGGCTTCAAGTATAACTCGTTTGAAGTAATGGTGCTTCATATAACATTATCCAGAGAAACAAATGTTAATGATAAATCCCCTGTTATGTTTGTACTGGCTACTGTATACAGGCCACCAGGGCACCATACAGACTTTATTAAAGAGTTTGGGGATTTTACATCCGAGTTAGTTCTGGCTGCAGATAAAGTTTTAATAGTTGGTGATTTTAATATCCATGTTGATAATGAAAAAGATGCATCGGTATCAGCATTTATAGACATTCTGAACACTATTGGGGTTAGACAACACGTTTCAGGACCTACTCATTGTCGAAATTATACTCTAGATTTAATACTGTCACATGGAATTGATGTTGATAGTGTTGAAATTATGCAGCCAAGTGATGATATCTCAGATCATTATTTAGTTTTGTGCAAACTTCATATAGCCAAAATTGTATATTCTACTTCTTGTTACAAGTATGGAAGGACCATCACTTCTACCACAAAAGACTGCTTTTTAAGTTATCTTCCTGATGTATCCAAGTTCCTTAGCATATCCAAAACCTCAGAACACCTTGGTGATGTAACAGAAACTATGGACTCTCTCTTTTCTAGCACTTTAAATACAGTTGCTCCTTTACGCTTAAGGAAGGTTAAGGAAAACAGTTTGACACCATGGTATAATGAGCATACTCGCACCCTAAAGAGAGCAACCCGAAAAATGGAGCGCAGCTGGAGGAAAACAAAACTAGAGGTGTTTCGTATTGCTTGGCGGGAAAGTAACCTATCCTACAGAAAAGCATTAAAAACTGCTAGATCTGATTACTTTTCTTCTCTTTTAGAAGAAAACAAACATAACCCCAGGTATTTGTTCAATACAGTGGCTAAATTAATGAAAAATAAAGCCTCAACAAGTGTTGACATTTCCCAACACCACAGCAGTAATGACTGTATTGAATGTAATGAACTACTTTACTTCTAAAATCGATACTATTAGAGATAAAATTGCAACCATTCAGCCGTCAGCTACAGTATCGCATCAGACAGTGAGCTATAGACCCCCTGAGGAACAGTAGAAGAAGAATTGTATAAACTTGTTAAATCATCTAAACCAACAACATGTATGTTAGATCCTATACCATCTAAGCTCCTAAAAGAGGTGCTTCCAGAAGTCATAGATCCTCTTCTGACTATTATTAATTCCTCATTGTCATTAGGATATGTCCCCAAAACCTTCAAACTGGCTGTTATTAAGCCTCTCATCAAAAAACCACAACTTGACCCCAAATAACTAGTTAATTATAGACCAATCTCGAATCTCTCTTTTCTGTCCAAGATACTAGAAAAGGTGGTATCCTCACAATTATATTCCTTCTTAGAGAAAAATGGTATATGTGAGGATTTCCAGTCAGGATTTAGACCGTATCATAGTACTGAGACTGCTCTCCTTGGAGTTACAAATGATCTGCTCTCATCATCTGATCGTGGTTGTATCTCTCTATTAGTTTTATTGGATCTTAGTGCTGAGTTTGACACAATTGACCACAACATTCTTTTGCATAGACTTGAACACTTTGTTGGCATCAATGGAAGTGCATTAGCATGGTTTAAATCGTACTTATATGACCGCCATCAGTTCGTAGCAGTGAATGAAGATGTATCATATCGATCACAAGTGCAGTATGGAGTACCTCAAGGCTCAGTACTAGGGCCGCTACTCTTCACGCTTTATATGTTACCCTTGGGAGATATCATCAGGAAACATGGTGTTAGCTTTCACTGTTATGCTGATGATACTCAGCTCTATATTTCTTCGCGGCCCGGTGAAACACACCAATTTGAAAAACGAATGAAATGCATAGTCGATATAAAAAACTGGATGACGAGTAATTTCTTACTGCTAAATTCTGAAAAAACAGAGGTGTTAATTATAGGACCTAAAAACTCTGCTTGTAATAACCTAGAACACTGTCTAAGACTTGAAGGTTGCTCTGTCAATTCTTCGTCATCAGTTAGGAACCTAGGTGTGCTATTTGATCGCAATCTTTCCTTAGAAAATCTCATACCAAGCTTTACAATCGTAATCGCGGGTTTATTATTCGGATATTTCGTGTGTACAGAGGTGTTTCAGTGTTGTTTTGGTCAGATAACTACCAGGAAGTGTACAGGAAGCATGTGACACGATGTGGCGGTGTCCGGTTATGACACTCTAAGATTGAAAACCAGAAGGACCAATCGGAGTCTGACTGACACACACGAGCTCCCAGGTCTGCACACACACACACAGAGATCGCTGGGAGAGGCTGTTTATCATCAGATCGCGTAAATCAGTGGAAAATAAATAGAAATGATGATTCTGTCTGAAGAAATATGAAGTAAACATAAGTAAATATATTTCCATATATCTCCGCAGATATGCATCTTTGGTCTATAAATCCTTATTGTCGCTGTTCAGTGAGTCTATGTGAACACAAATAAACCGCTGCAGACGTGACTGAATATGAATGAGTGGTGAATTTCTATTCAAAATGTGGCATAATACGGATTTATAATTTTGCACTCCTGACATAAATTACTAAATAACTGTCACTGCAACAAAGTTTTTATCAAAATATTGGTCAAATATCGAAGCTAGAGTCTTTAAACTTTCAATTGATGCACAGTTTGTCCAGATCAAGTAAGAGAGTGATGTTTAACGTGCTGTGAAAGTGAAACAATAATAAACTGGGGCCGTCGGCGATGTTTGCACGTAAAGGGGTTAATATCCAAATCCGTTAAAGGATTTTTAGGCTGCATTAATTAGGTAAACCGGAACCGGAAACACTTGCCATAACACCCTATGTACTTGCTACATCATTAGAAGAATGTCATCTACGCTAATATTTGTCTGTTTCTCTCTTATTCCGAGGTCACCGTAGCCACCAGATCCAGTCTGTATCCAGATCAGAGGGTCACTGCAGTCACCCGGATCCAGTACGTATCCTGACCAGATGGTGGATCAGCACCTAGAAAGGACCTCTACTGCCCTGAAAGACAGCCGAGACCAGGACAACTAGAGCCCCAGATACAGATCCCCTGTAAAGACCTTGTCTCAGAGGACCACCAGCACAAGACCACAGGAAACAGATGATTCTTCTGCACAATCTGACTTTGCTGCTGCCTGGAATTGAACTACTGGTTTCGTCTGGTCAGAGGAGAACTGGCCCCCCAACTGAGCCTGGTTTCTCCCAAGGTTTTTGTCTCCATTCTGTCACCGATGGAGTTTCAGTTCCTTGCTGCTGTCGCCTCTGGCTTGCTGAGTTGGGGTCACTTCATCTACAGCGATATCGTTGACTTGATTGCAAATAATTGCACAGACACTATTTAACTGAACAGAGATGACATCACTGAATTCAAAGATGAACTGCCTTTAACTATCATTTTGCATTATTGACACACTGTTTTCCTAATGAATGTTGTTCAGTTGCTTTGACGCAATGTATTTTGTTTAAAGCGCTATATAAATAAAGGTGACTTGACTTGACCTTGCTTGAAAGGAAACACGTCATATGGCACATTCAATGGATCTAGTTTTCAGGATGAATTTCTGATACAGAGAAGTAAAAAATGTAAAAAAAAAAAAAAAAAATCAAAGTCTGCTTTATTGCCAATTATTCCACACGTACAGCACATACATACATAGGTTATGTAATAACCTAGAACACTGTCTAAGACTTTATGGCTGCTCTTTCAATTCTTCGTCATCAGTTAGGAACCTTGGTGTGCTATTTGATCGTAATCTTTCCTTAGAAAGCCACATTACTAGCATTTGTAAAACTGCAATTTTCCATCTCAAAAATATATCTAAATTATGGCCTATGCTCTCAATGTCATATGCAGGAATGTTAATCCATGCATTTATGACCTCAAGGTTAGATTATTATAATGCTTTATTGGGTGGTTGTTCTGCACGCTTAGTAAACAAACTACAGCTAGTCCAAAATGCAGCAGCAAGAGTTCTTACTAGAACCAGGAAGTATGACCATATTAGCCCGGTCCTGTCAACACTGCACTGGCTCCCTGTCAAACATTGTACAGATTTTAAAATATTGCTTATTACTTATAAAGCCCTGAATGGTTTAGCACCTCAGTATTTGAATGAGCTCCTTTTACATTATAATCCTCTACGTCCGCTACATTCTCAAAACTCAGGCAATTTGATAATACCTAGAATATCAAAATCAACTGCGGGCGGCAGATCCTTTTCTTATTTGGCGCCTAAACTCTGAAATATCCTACCTAACATCGTTCGGGAGGCAGACACACTCTTGCAGTTTAAATCTAGATTAAAGACCCATCTCTTTAACCTGCCTTACACATAACATACTAATATGCTTTTAATATCCAAATCCATTAAAGATTTTTAGGCTGCATTAATTAGGTAAACCAGAACCTGGAACACTTCCCATACCACCCTATGTACTTGCTACATCATTAGAAGAATGGCATCTACGCTAATATTAGTCTGTTTCTCTCTTATTCCGAGGTCACCGTAGCCACCAGATCCAGTCTGCATCCAGATCAGAGGGTCACTGCAGTCACCCGGATCCAGTACGTATCCAGACCAGATGGTGGATCAGCACCTAGAAAGGACCTCTACATCCCTGAAAGACAGCGGAGACCAGGACAACTAGAGCCCCAGATACAGATCCCCTGTAAAGACCTTGTCTCAGATGACCACCACGACAAGACCACAGGAAACAGATAATTCTTTTGTACAATCTGACTTTGCTGCAGCCTGGAATTTAACTACTGGTTTCGTCTGGTCAGAGGAGAACTGGCCTCCCAACTGAGCCTGGTTCTCCCAAGGTTTTTTTCTCCATTCTGTCACCGATGGAGTTTCGGTTCCAGCTGTCGCCTCTGGCTTGCTTAGTTGGGGACACTTCATCACTTCATCAATGATGAACTGCCTTTAACTGTCATTTTGCATATTTACACACTGGTTTCCTAATGAATGTTGTTCAGTTGCTTTGGCGCAATGTATTTTGTTTAAAGCGCTATATAAATAAAGGTGACTTGACTTGACTTGACATACAGAGAACTGAAATTGCGTTACCCTCAGACCCTTGGTGCATACAGATAACACTAACAGTAGATCATAAAAATATAGATAGATACAGATTAAAATACAATTCAACTATACAAATAAGGGCATGTAAAAAAAAATATCATTATATTCCATTATCAGGCAGTGCCGAAGAACATTTCCACTCTCAACATGCTTCACCCTGAACCCTCCAGGTTAAAGAAAAATAAAAGAGGTAAGTCAAAGAAGCATAGGAATTTGATGCTACAACCATATATGGCAAAATAAGCTCTATTATTATCTGTGGTGTACTAGGCCAAGAGGGCTAAAATAGGTGAAGATTCACCCCAGAATGAAAGGATCAGGATGAATGAGTAAAAGAGATTTCTTACTAGTGCCCAAAGACAGCTCCAGGCATTTTGAGCCCTGTAAACTCTATCTGGGCAACAGCAGAGCCCCTCTTTCACAAATCCAATATGGAAACAATCATGCAGACCAGCCTTGCCCTTGAAGTGGTCAGTAGGAGTCTCTCTTAGGCTTGTATATTCAATTTGAGGCATCATTGTGTTTGTATGACTACAGAGCAAGTGAAAAACTATAGTCATGCTACATTAAAGGCATTAAAAATTCCCAGATTTTCCAGAAACTTTGGAACATAAAATAAAGTTATTCTTCAACTATGGTCCCGTTTGAGTCAGTGGACTATGAAGAAAGAAAGAAAGAAAGAAAGAAAGAATGAATGAAGGCTGACAGAGAAGGTTTCAGAATTAGAGACAGTAGGAATGTGAGGGCTGTAGAACAGTAAGAATGTGAGGGCTGATGATATGGCTTTGGATATGACTAGCTCAGGGAGTCCTGTACATTGTTCGGTTTCAGTTACTGGGTGACTATGATGTGGCATAGTTGTGGGTCAAAACAACCACTCTTCTGTTCCAAGGAAAACATTAAACAGGTTCTCCCCACTCAGTGACGCACCCACTGAGAACAAAGTACACAAAGTACTCTAGTTATTGGTGATTCTATTGAGCAGAATGTGAGAATAGATGGCCCTATTTTAACTATCTATGTGCATGGTATAAAGCACACAGCACATGTGCACTTGGGGTGTTTCTGATTCCAAAAAAACTGTCTGTGCTGCCGGTGTGTGGTCTAAAAGGGTTGTCCCTATTCTATTAATGAGTAATGTGTGTGTTTTTTGGCATAGTTTGCAATAAACCAATCATCTTCCATTCCCTTTAAGAGCGAGTTGCGTTCGCACCATGGCTTATTCATTATTTAACTCTTTCCCTGCCAACATTTTTGAAAAAAGTTGCCAGCCATAGCCAGCGATTTTGATGATTTTCACAAACATTTGATGGTCTAAAGCAGGGATAGGCAACTCCGGTCCTGGAGGGCCACTATCCTGCAGAGTTTAGCTTCAGCCCTCATAAAAACTCAGCTGCCTGTATATATCTAGTAATCCCGAAAACACTGATTGCCTTGTTCAGGTGTGTTTAATTAGGGTTGGAGCTAAACTCTGCAGGACAGTGGCCCTCCAGGACTGGAGTTGCCTATCGCTGGTCTAAAGTATATATTTTCGGTATGAATATTTGAATATGCAATACAGTACACCAAAATAAAGATCAAAGCCTCTCCTTTTAAACAAAATAAAAAAAAAATATCCTAGCTTAAAGCATTCCTTTTTTATAAACACTTAAATATAGGTAGGTTTCATAAAAAAATGTAAATTTTGAGCAAAAAGGTGAGAAAATCACATTTTTATCCAAAAACTACATCTGGATATTATTCAGTATGATTATCAAAACATAAATTCAGTAAATCGCTTCCATTAACACATCCATATACCACTTCCTGGATCATCATTTTACTCCATAACATTATGCAGTTTTCATTTATATGCTGTATATTGCTGATGATCGCATTATGATGATTGCTTATCTGTTCACATAAAAGAGATCGCTAGTTTTTCCATCCTGTTCACATGTGTTTTTGTTCAGGAGGTTTTTTTACTTGTTCAGAAGATGTGTAAGGTGCACAGACTGAACAGGTCTCCAGAGAGCAAATGGATCTGCTAATGCGCTAGCAAATAGGTAGGCTAATTCTGATACACACAGTGACTATCCATTATGACACGTATTAAATTTTTATATTCATGTAGCTTACACAATAATATTCTTTTACTTTTTTACCCTGTGTGTAATAAGCAAAACTTAATTTTTTTGCTGTTAAAATTAAGACTTTAAGTCAGGATGAAATTGTCCTGTTGGCTGCAAAGACACTTGATTATGATTGGATTGAGGCCTCAAAGAAGTTACTGTTTGAATTAATTTCCTACAACACAACGGAATCATAAAGGGCCACAGAAAGACATTAATAATATAAAAAGCTGTCTTAAAGTGATGAATGAATGTGGTGAAGACATTCCCAGATTTGTTTAACATTTTTTGGAAGAGTTGCCGCCAGTGTTCTTCGAAAGCATTGATGTTTCAAGTTTGCTTGAAAGAATGAAGCAGCTGAGTGTTGAGCTTTGTACTATGAAACACGCAATGCAATTACATGTTAATGTGGGTGAAGATCTACGATCTATCACAGTGGATATTAAATCGAAGAGTGTGTGCGTTGGAGCAAACGACGGATAGGATGCGAGGCGGCGGTATGGAAGGGTCGGCAGAAACGGTCAGAGCTAAAGTTACACGGATAGAGGCTACGGCACTCGGGGCCGCATCAGTGGAAGCTTTGGATATGGACATAGACAGCGAAAGGAGCTGCGATGGCGAGGTCATTATCTTTGAATGCTGATAGAGTGTAAAATCCTGTGACAATGGAGGGAGCCACAGGATTAACATCTTCCTCAGATTCTCTTAAGTGTAGTCGCATGGTGAAAAATGGTCATCAACAAGGTTTTGTGAATGCTGCTTTTAAAACAAGATCACCTGCTGTCATTCCCAGGCAGAAAAAGAAGTCAGTTAATGTCATGTCTGTTGTTGGTATGGGAGCTTTGGGCAACATCAGAATGGTTAAGACCAAACTGGTGAGTGTTTTTGCCTCCAAGTTTACACCTGACTTAGATGCCTTGACTTTGTCTGAGTACCTGAAACAAAAACTTGGACGCGATGTTGTTGAAACTATAGAAAGCAAATAAAGTTTATTGAAAGTATCTGCTGAATGTAATGAATGTATGACCCGCAGATCTGGCCCAAAGGGGTTTTTGTTAGACGCTATTATGAGCCGCGTAGAGTGGGAGTCAGCAGGTCAAATTCTGCCCCAGTCCTGGGGGAAAGTGTGCGCCCTCAGGTAGAATAAACAAGTGTTATACCCCCCATAGAAGTTTTGGGGTTGTGTCATACAACTTTCATTGTCTGTGTGTGGGCCAGAGTGTTGGGGATAAAGCCCGCCGTATGGTTGTGGACAGTCTGTTGGAGAACTGTGATATGCTTGCAAGAGACATGTTTAGCAATGCAAGATTTTGATAAATTGAATTCTCTTCATGATCATTTTCATGGTGCTGGTGAATCCACAGTAGATCTTGGTATGGATTTAATCAAAGGTAGGATATCTGGGGGTGTAGCCATACTATGGAAAAAAGTTAGACCCTCTAGTTAAGGTAATTAGATTGGATGTTAATTGGTGTATTTCAATACAGGTTGCTTATCAAGATAAGAATGTTATTATTCTAAATGTGTATACACCTTACTAATACCATCGTAATGAAAATGAGTATTTAAATAGACTAGCTTTCATCAGTTCTTTTATTGAAAGTTCTACTATTTCTAGTGTGTATGTCATTGGGGATATGAATGCGGATATTTCAGACAGAAAGTCTTTATTTTCCAGTCATATTGTTCAGTTTTGTCAAGATAATAAGCTAATTTTGTCAAGTGAAGTTTGTTTGCCTGTAGATAGCTATACCTATGTTAGTGAGGTTAGTGAGGAACACAACATCATGGTTGGACCTTTGTATTAGCACAGCAGATGCACATGCCTTGCTGAGGGGTATGAGTATTTTATATGATACAGTAACAACTGATCACATACCTCTGTCTTTTGTGATAAATGTTGAGTTTCTTGGAGCAATGTCTAATAATGAAAATAATATCAATGCAGCAAAAATGGACTGGTCAGCACTTACAAAGGAGGATCTTGTAGTCTATTATATGAATACAGATAGATGTCTGAGAAATATTAATTTACGTAGGGATGCAATTATGTGTATTGATGTTAACTGTAAAGATGCAAATAATCAGAGGGATATCTGCTCAATGTATAATGATATTGTTAATGCCTTGTATTTATTTGACATGACATTCAGCCAAGTAAAGTGACCCATACTCAGAATTCGTGCTCTGTGAACATACACCCGGAGCAGTGGGCAGCCATTTATGCTGTGGGTTCGATGCCTTGCTCAAGGGCACCTAAGTCATGGTATTGCCGGCCTGAGATTCGAACCCACAACCCTAGGGTTAGAAGTCAAACTCTCTAACCACTAGGCCACAACTTCCCTTGCATAGTTGTAGTAAGCCATTTTTTAAATCGAAGGGTATAATGAATAAGGCTAGGCCTGACTGGAGTAAATATGTAGCACAATATCAGGATGAAGCCCAGGAAGCTTTTAAATTATGGGTTATAGCAGGTAGACCCAGGCAAGGGCCTGAGCTTGAGTATAAGAAGTGTACAAATGCAAGATATAAGTATGCTATTCATTTTATCTGTAAAAATGAGCAAACCTTAAGGGCTGATTCTATGGCTATGAAGCTATTATATCATAATATCACTGGTTTTTGGAAAGATGTCAGAACTTTTAATAGATGTAGAGAATCTCTTCCTTGTACCTTGGATGGAGTTTCGGGGGCAGATAATATTGCAGAATTATGGAGACGGCAGTATTGTAGTCTTTTTAATTGCATCCAAAATTACTTGAATAATGTGGATGATATTCAAGTTAATGATCCAATAGTCATCATGTCATGTGAGGTGGATCATGCTATAAGAAAATGGCCTCAAAGTAAAGCCAGTGGCCTAGATAATATTTCTGCTATACATGGATATTTCAGCATATAGCCTACACTTATATATGGAAGTAAGAGGATAGCCCCTTTATTAGCTGTCTGTTTTACTGGCATTTTAATTCATGGTGTGTTACCAGACTCAATGTTGTCTGTTCTGTTAGCGCCAGTTATTAAGAACAAAACTGGAATGGCAGGCAACTTAATTATAGACCTATAGCTTTAGCTAGTATCCTGTCTAAAGTGTCAGAAAAAATCTTGCTGGATAGGTTAAATGTGTTTATTAATTCTACATACCAGTTTGGACTTAAGACTAAACATGGCACTGATCTTTTCATCTATGCATTAAAGGAAATTGAAAACAGGTATAGAGATAAAAACTCTTTAATTTGCTTCATTGATGCATCTAAAGCTTTTGATTGAATTAATCATGCAAAGTTATTTTTTAAAATGAGACAAAGAGGGGTGCCAGAATATATTGTGAGAATCCTGGTTTATTGGTATGCCCAACAGATGATGTGAGTAAAACAGGGCGATAAAGTTTCTGCCCCTTTTGGGAAGAGAAACCGTGGATTTCGAACGCCGTTGCCTAGAATCCATCTGGTGAACTTCTGCTCTCTACCCAACAGAACAGACAAACTTGTTCTGCTCTCCTGGACAATAAAGGATTTTTCACACTCTGCTGCTCTGTGATTCACGGAAACTTGGTTAAACGACACCATTCCAGACAGCGTGCTCCATCTGCTGGGCTTTCAGCTATTCAGAGCGGACCACAATGCAGAATCAACAGGGAATTCGTGCGGTGACTGGGCATGCTTTTACATCAATGAAAGATGGTGTACAGATGTAACAGTGTTACAGAAGATGTGCTGTCGTTCGATTTGCCGTGGGAGTTTCACTCCTCCACAAGCCCACATGAAACAGAAAATCGTTGATCAGATCACAGAGATAGAACGACAACACCTGTACTCTGTTTTAAACATTCTTGGGGACTTTAATAAAGTAAATCTCTCCTTTGAACTGCCTAAATACAGACATCACATCACATGTTCCACCAGAGACGGTAATATATTGAATCACTGTTACACCACAACAAAGGATGCATATCACTCTCTTCCACTGCAGCTTTGGGGCGCTCTGATAACTGTTTGGATCATCTTATACTGACATACAGGCAGAAACTGAAATCAGCTAAACCTCTATTAAGGACTGTAAAAAGATGGACTAAGAAGCAGAGCAGGATTTACAAGCTTGACCTCACTGATTGGAGTGATTTTGAAGCTGAATCCACCGATCTGGACAAGCTCACAGGGACTGTAACTTCTTATATCAGTTTCTGTGAAGACATATGCATTCCAAGACTCATCTAACTTACAAAAATGACAAACCATGGTTCACTGCAAAACTCAGACAGCTCCGTCAGGCCAAGGAAGATGCTTACAGGAATGGGGGCAATGTCTTGTATAAACAGGCTAAATACACACTGGAAAAGGAGATCAGAGTGGCAATGAGGCATTATTCTGAAAAAATAAGGACTCAGTTTACTTCCAGCGACTGGAAAAGTCTGAAGGAGATCACCAACTACAAGACACCATCCCCCAGCACTGTGGAGAATCACAACTGGCAGACCATCTGAATGAGTGTTACTGCAAGTTTGAAAAAACACCCGTCCTGAACACTTATCCACAAAACCATTTACACCTCCTGCAACCCACCTCTCCCCCACACCTGCAATTCAGATCAGAAAGGATGAGGTGCGCCAGGTCTTCCTGAAGCAGAAAAGGAAAAAAACAGCAGGTCCAGATTGTGTTACACCAGCATGTCTGAAACCCTGTGCTGACCAGCTGGCCCCCATCTTCACAGAGATCTTCAACAGATCACTAGAGCTGTGCGACGTCCCTTCATGGTTCAAACCCTCCACCATCATCCCCATCCCAAAGAAATCCAAAATTACAGAACTAAATGACTACAGGCCTGTGGCTCTAACGTCTGTGGTCATGAAGTCTTTTGAAAAACTGGTGCTGGCATCCCTGAAGGACATTACTGGACTCTTACGGGATCCTCTTCAGTTTGCCTACAGAGCAAACAGGTCTGTGGATGATGCAGTAAACATTGGACTGCATTATGTTCTGCAACATCTAGACAGACCGGGATGAGGTCTGAGACTTATGTGTGTGTGCGTGTGTTTCTGTTTCTGAGACTTATGTGAGGATCCTGTTTGTGGTTTTCAGCTCGGCATTTAACACGATCATTCCAAACCTCCTCCTACCCAAACTAACTCAGCCCTCCATGCCCACTTCCATCTGTCAGTGGATCAACAGCTACTGGCTGTCTGGTCCAATCTTAACAACCTGGAACTCAACACACTCAAAAAAGTGGAGGTGATCATGGACTTCAGGAGAAATCCCTTTGCTCTCCCCCAACACACCATCATGGACAACACTGTGCACTCTGAATGTGGAGTCATTCAGGTTCCCGGGCACCATAACGACGTGACGTGCTCTGCATTTAACCCATCCAAAGTGCACACACACAGAGCAGTGAACACACACACACACACTATGAACACACACCCAGAGCAGTGGGCAGCCATTTATGCTGCAGCACCCAGGGAGCAGTTGGGGGTTCGGTGCCTTGCTCAAGGGCACCTAAGTCGTGGTATTGAAGGTGGAGAGAGAACTGTACATGCACTCCCCCCACCTACAATTCCTGCCGGCCTGAGACTCGAACTCATAACCTTTCAATTGCAAGTCTGACTCTCTAACCATTAGGCCACAACTTCTCTCAGGACCTGAAGTGGGACATTCACATTGACTCCATTGTGAAAAAGGCCCAGCAGAGTTTGTATTTCCTTTGCCAGCTGAGTAAGTTCAACATGCCACAGGAGCTGCTGAAACAGTTCTACACTGCTATCATTGAATCCATCCTCTGCACTTCAGTAACTGTCTGGATCAGAAGACTACAGAGGGTAGTCTGGACTGCTGAGCGAATCATTGGTACAACCCTCCCTTCTATTTAAGAACAGTACTTATCCAGAGTGAGCAAAAAGGCTGGCAAAATCACTCTGGACCCCTCACATCCAACACACTTCCTCTTTGAACCGTTTCCATCTGGTCAACGCTACAGAGCTCTGAGCACCAGAATGGCCAGACACAGGTTTCTTCCCCCAGGCAATCCATCTCATGAACACTTGACAATAACTGTGAAACACACCACACTATTTATACACTCTTACACTTATTTATCTAACAGCATACTTAGTCTACACTTCAAAATTGCACATAATATACCTGTACATACAAAACTGTCTATTGTAATATACCTGCACATACAATTGTAAATTTGTATATTGTCATTCCTTACTTGTTGTATTTTTACATCTTTTATTATCTGTGTTTTTGTTCTGTCGCTGTCATTTTGTTGCACTGCGGAAGCTTCTGTCATGAAAACAAATTTCTCGTATGTGTAAACATACCTGGCAATAAAGCTGATTCTGATTATAAAGCTTGCGTAACTGAATATCAGGTCTCTTTCTATGAACACACTTTTTGTAAATAATATGATCACTGATCATAACCTAGATGTGCCCTAGATTTGACAGAAACCTGGCTAAAACAAGATGATTACATCATTTTAAATGAGTCTGCCCCCAAGATAAATTTTATAAATATGAGCCGCGTCCAAAAGGTAAAGGGGGAGGTGTGGCTACAGTTTATATTATCTGCCTCGGGGGAACTGTGAGTGGACACAGCTGCCTCGGGGGAACTGTAAGCGGACGCAGCCACCTGAGAGGGTAATGAGTGGATGCCGCCGCCTGTGGAGCTTTCGGAGCGGCCACGACAGAAAGACAGAAGACTGTGACACAGCAGGCATTGACATTTCCCAACAGCACAGCAGTAATGACTTTATGAACTACTTTATTTCCAAGATCGATACTATTAGAGATAAAATTGTACCCATACATCCGTCAGCTACAGTATCACTTCAGATAGTGAGCTATAGATCCCTTGAGGAACAATTCCACTCATTCTCTACTATAGGAGAGGAAGAATTGTATAAACTTGTTAAATCATCTAAAGCAACAACATGTTAGACCCATTCCAACTAAGCCCCTAAAAGAGGTACTTCAAGAAGTCATAGATCCTCTTCTGACTATTATTAATTCATCATTGTCATTAGGACATGTCCCCAAAACCTTCAAACTGGCTGTTATTAAGCCTCTCATTAAAAAAACACAACTTGACCCCAAAAAACTAGTTAATTACAGACCAATCTTTTATCTCCCTTTTCTGTCCAAGATACTAGAAAAGGTTATATCCTCACAATTATATTCCTTCTTAGAGAAAAATGGTATCTGTGAGGATTTCCAGTCAGGATTTAGATCATATCATAGTACTGAAACTGCTCTCATTAGAGTTACAAATGATCTGCTCTTATCATGTGATCATGGTTGTATCTCTCTATTCGTGCTACTGGATCTTAGCGCTGCGTAAGATACTATTGACCCCAACATTCTTTTGAATAGACTAGAAAAGTTTTTTTTTTTTTTGGTATTAGTGGAAGTGCATTAGCATGGTTCAAACAGATCGCCATCAATTTGTAGCAGTGAATGAAAAGGTATCATATCGATCATTATGTGCAGTATGCAGTATGGAGTACCTCAAGGCTCAGAACAAGGGCCATTACTTTTCACTCTTTACATGTTACCCATGGGGGATATCTTCAGGAAACACAGTGTTAGCTTTCACTGTAATGCTGATGACACTCAGATCTATCTTCATGAACCGGCCTACCAATTTGAAAAACTAACGTAATGCAGTCAAAAAAAAAAAAAAATGATTACTGCTAAATTAAAAAAAAAATAGAGGAGTTAATTATCTGACCTAAAACCTCCACATGTAATAACCTGCAACACTGTCTAAGACTCGATGGCTTTTCTTTCAATTCTTCGTCATCAGTTAGGAACCTAGGTGTGCTATTTGATAGCAATCTTTCCTTTGAAAGCCACATTTCTAGCATTTGTAAAACTGCATTTTTTACATCTCAAAATATATATCTAAATTATGACCTATGATCTCATTGTTGCCTGAAAAAACTACATTTCATGACACAATAACAGTAATATTTAGAAAATTGTGCTGGTTTTTGGGCAATGATGTTTCACAAGTCCACAAGAACAGACAAGAACGCATACTGAAAAACAGCTATTGTCTGTGTGAAAATAAAAAAATATGAAATACGCCCTTATATTTTTTTATTTGTGCAATCTAATGTAAATAAGCCCAACACTCATGTACAGCAGACAGAGCAAACGAGTGAAAGAGAAGCTTTATCCCCTTGTATCACACGAAAGTGATGATTCTAGTCAACCAATTAACATTCTGCAGTGTGATTAGCTCCACCTTTTAGTACCCTTTGCTGTGCTAGGTACCCCAATGGAATGGTACCAAAAAGTGGTGCAGTACGGTTCGCTATTTTGCTAACAACTTCTGACAGTGGAAACAGAAATAATTGCATACCGTGATGAACTGTACAGAACCATATCACTCAGTGGAAACGAGCTATAACATTGTTCGGGAGGCAGACACACTCTGACAGTAAAAAATTTTAAGGCAACACTAATTAGGACAACCGGAACTGGGAACACTTCTATTAACACACAATGTACTTGCTACATCGTTAGAAGAAAGGCATCTACGCTAATATTAGTCTGTTTCTTTATTATTCTGAGATCACCATAGCCACCAGATCCAGTCTGTATTCAGATCAGATGGTCACTGCAGTCATCCAGATCCAGTATGTATCTAGCCCAGATGGTGGATCAGCACCTAGAGATGATCTTGACACCCTTGAATGTCAGCGGAAACCAGGACAACTAGATGAGCCCCAGAGACCGATCCCCAATGAAGACCTTTTCTCCTAGACAGCCACCAGGACAAGACCACAGTAACCAGATGAGTCCTCTGCACAATGTGACTTTGCTGCAGTCTGGAATAGAACTGCTGGTTTCGTCTGGCCAGAGGAGAACTGGCCCCCCGACTGAGTCTGGTTTCTCCCAAGGTTTTTTTCTCCATACTGTCACCAGTGGAGTTTTGGTTCTTTGCCGCTGTCACCTCTGGCTTGCTTAGTTGGTGACATTTAATATCCTGTGATATCGTTGACTTGATTGCACAGACACTATTTAAACTGAACTGAGCTGGATGATGACATCACTGAATTCAATGATGAACTGAAAATTGAGTGTTTACTTTTGTCATTTTACATTATTCACACTCTACCTATTTAACACTGTAAAGTGCTTTGACACAGTCTGTATTGTTAAAAGCACTATATAAATAAAGGTGACTTGACTTGGCAAACAAGCAAAATAAATGGAAGTTTAAATTTAGATGAAAGGGGTAGTCAGTGTGTAGTGTGTATGTTTGGGCATAAAAAAAGATCTACAAAGTTAAAAATGTAAAAGTCTACTCCAAAGGGAGATATTTCATTTAAAAAAAATTTCCCTTTTCAAAAACTACAATGAATGGCTCATATTGTTTTCAGGGGTATTGTGATGTCACAAATTGGCCCATTAGAATATCATTCAAATAAATCCCGCCTTCGGAAATGTGAATGGTTGATGGGCGGGGAGGGTCAAGATCATGCTTAGAAAGCCTGGTTGAGTGCATCAGACAAGACGAAGACGAAGAAGGAGTGCTGCTGTAGCATCAAGTTTTTGCAAGTTATTACACATGCACCTGAATAATGATGTATGTAAATATGTATATTACAATTATGAAAACGTTTTTATAAAAAACTGCTGACAGTACAATACTGGGCAATGATGTAATCTGCAGAATTTACTCTTCAATCATGAGACTACAATGTTTCCATTATATTGAGTGCGGTTGTTTTTATATCGTTGTATTTCTGAAGGAAAATTGGATTTCATTTTCATTTTATCTTGCATGTAATGTAAATGCAGCATTTGTGAGCAGAGCGCTGCTTTGTGTACAGTGGTTACCAGGGAAACCTCGATCTCTACCACTCCAACAGCACCTCCTGCTGGCAGAGAATGAATTTATATATATATATATATATATATATATATATATATATATATATATATGCTGCCACAAATAGAAGTCTAAGTCTGTGGGAAACACTATTCTATAAATACATGTATAACAGTTTTACTGAGATTCTTGTTATAATGTTAGAATTAAAGAACAATTAACACAATAAAAATGCACTTATCTGTACATAGTAAATGCAGTTATTTTTAAGTGGTTGTTGACATCCTATCTAAAATGTGATTTAGCCCAAAAAATTAAATTAAATAAACCCAATAACATTACCTGTCTAATATGTCTTACAGTATTTTGTGTGGGGGGAGGGGGGTAACTATACCAGAGAAGAAGGAACTTGCTGCTTTGGCAAGAGGAGTAGCAGCACTGAAACACCATCTAAGCTGTTCACCAATCACAACGCAATGGGACAGCTAACCAATCACATCACATTTTGTTTTTCAAAAGGTGGGCCTTCATTAAACACAGAACTAATTGAGCCATTTGTGCCAGGCTAGGGAGAAAGGTATTGTAATAATGTAAATTATGTGAACAATAATGTGTTTTTCGAACAACCAAGCATGAGAGCATGGTACAGTTCTAGTACACCTCCAAAACTAAATCAAGACTTTGTAAAAGAACATAATAGGACTCCTTTATTTATGTCCAAGAAAAGTCCTGGTTAACCAACCAAACTCCATATATTAATTTCATACGGGTATCCAGAATACACAGTTTATTCTGGTTATGTTCATGTCTGACAGCAGATATTTACAGTTCAACTCTCAGAGAAGGGAAGCAGTGTGTTACACCCAGGACTATCCATCCAATATATCAGTCTCAAACCTTTTTCATTATCTCAGAAAGCCCTTGACAATTTCTTTGTTCTGCCAGCAGTGGCTTGGTATGCTCCACCAAGGGCAATGAAGTGGGAATATTCTCTTATATGGTGTGCACATGTGGAGCTGACCAGACAGAATTCAAGCAGTGACAGAAGTTTGAATGTGTCTGTGTGGTGGGATATCATCAGTCCCTCCTCATATGGGTTTGTCTGGACTCTGGTGTGAGGAATCAATGAGACTTTTGTAAAGGATTACAGGCTTCAGGAAACTTGGTAGATCTTTATCCAACAAGGAATGCAGAAGACTGAAACTGTAGTCCCACACAGCTGATCAAGCTAAAGGTGTGAGCCAGTTTGCTTTTGAGTGGGGACAGTACTTCACACAGAGAAGTTGTAGACCAGCACTAAGTAGGCTTAGGAGAGCACCCTCTATGCAGTAATGACACTCGTTGGCTTGAATGTCAAGGACAAGGGTGCTTCAAAGAGCTAAACTCTCGAGACTTTTAGGAAACTGTTTGTGAAAAAGGCACAAATGTTTTAAGACTGTAAGGACAGCCAAGACTGCACTGAGGAACATAAATAAACCTATTGTTCAGTAGAGTTTGCTAAGCAAAGGAAATGGCTTAGCTGGTGGAACAATCATGTGTATATCCAAGATTTTAAAACACTGCAAAACAGCAAGATTTTGTCCCTCCCTACTCGCCTTATTCAAAACATTTGCATTCCATCCTAAAAGTTCATATAAAAGGAAAACATTAATTTCAGCAAGCTTTAATTCCCCTAATGGGACATGGCTCTTACTGGCAAAGAGCACATCTGTTTAAGAAAACACAAACAAGAAGGAGAGACGACGAAGAGAAAGAAAAGAAAGGATCTTCCACTTTCTCAAGAGAGATAAGAAGTGCAATGCCAGCAAGTGCCTCTCTGTTACTGTGGCCCGATGACCTGCTAATCAGCAGACAATATAAACAGATGTCTCAATCCTAGCCGCATTTCACACTTCCACACATTTAGCGCTCTTCCCTTCATTAATCCATCTTTCAATACCGCTGTCTTATCCATACTGTGTATTAGCATGGTGCTAAGCGGAACTATGATACTCTTATCCAGTGTTTTTGTTAGAAAAGAGAATAAGGCTCAGGAACGACGGCTAATGCTAATGCTTCATCTAATGCTCACAAAGAGGGCTATTTATCCCTTGCACTCTTTATGCTAATCACGCCAGGCCTTTATGCACTTATGCAGTGGGTGTGTGGAGTTTTTGTAAATTTAGTGTTAGCGCCTTAACTCGTCAAAGCAGTAGATAGGATATTTGTGTGACTTTCTGAGAGGTTCTTGCTGTATATACTGTACCTTCCCCCTCCTCTGGCACTTGTCATTTCATGCTTTGCTCCTGACAGCCACTCCCAGGGTGCCGGGCTGTTTGTTGCCACGGTGACCAGGTGTGCAGAGGCAGCAAGTGGAGGCTCATTTAGGCGCATTAGGCCTTGACACGTGCCATAGGAAGAGTAATCATGCTTTACCTGCCTCTAGTACTAGTGCATACACAGCACAAAGAGCCCAACTCGCTCTCCATCACATAATCACACACACAAACGTGGGATCACACTTAAACTATCGCACACCTGGGACACATACAAGCTGATGGATCTCCAAAGTGAAAGAGAAAGGCAGGGAAGCTCTGTTGCACATGAGTGTGTGTATGGGGGTCAAGGTTTTTACACCTTAAATCCTGAAGTGGGTGAATGGTGCCAGCGAGGGTTAGTTAAGGGGTCTTGGCCTCTCATAATCCCCTCTGGTGAGGAGTGTACACAACATCTATGATCCACAAAGTACAATGAGCCCTTTATTCACTCATAACACTATTTTAAATATTTTTCTCAATCTAGACAAAATGGGTTAAAAAATGCCCCCCCCCCCCCAAAAAAAAAACAAGGGTCTACAAGACAATTAAATAATTTAAAGATATCTCTTATTCTCTTATTGTGTGTGTGTGTGTGTGTGTGTGTGTGTGTGTGTGTGTGTGTGTGTGTGTGCGTGTGCGTGTATGACTGAGTAATGGCATTTGCAAATTATGAGATTGTAGTTTACAAGAATTTATAAATAAGTTCACCTCCTGTTCTATAAGGCAGCTATAGAAATATGTGCTATGTGAGATGGGGAGAGGGCCTCCCACTCCTTCTAGAATTCATTCCATCATCAACTTTCTCCACTCCACAGTTCATTGCCACCCTGGTGATCCCCCATTCAGGAAGAATGGACCAACTAAGGGGCGCGTTTGACTTCTCATACTATTTTTGAACCCCTCTGTTACAATATCAGCCTTCTCCACCTGACCTCTGAACCCCACCACCCTTTCACCCCGCACCCTCCGCCCCAGCCTCCCCCTACAGACTCCAGCCACCCGGAACACCCCTATTTCATTTTTGTTCTTTCTTGCATTGCTCCTTCTGTCTGTCACTCCCCCACATTATAACTCTCTATTTTCTCTTCATGTCACTCTTAAAGGAAAACGGCACCGTTTTTCCATATTGCACTATGTTCTTCCCTCAGCTAAGACGAGTTGATATGAACCTTTCCTGTCTCAATGCGTGCACTCAATCACTGTAGACTCTGTAAAACTCCACCTCTCCCTCTAACTTCCGTCAATACAACCAATGTGAGGAGTTTTCAGGAGTGATGATATTACTGCGCCGAGGTCGAAGTACTGCGATGGAAGTGTTTAGTGGCTTCTAAATTCATCCTTGTTTGGATCCTAAGCAATGAATTGTGCTAAGCTAAACGCTAGCATCGTGGCGCCGCATACTACAGCGATTAAGTGCACACACTGAGAAGGGAGAGGTACGTATCAACTCATCTAAGTTGAGGGAATAACAGTAGTGTTTTCCTTTTAAAAAAACTCTGCCTATTTCTCTAGGTTTTTCTGTACAAATAAAGTGGCAGATTTGCTGAGGTGTTCACGCTTTTGTTAGTCAATATGTTAGGGGTCTGATGGGTTCGTTTGTGGTCTTCCTTTGTGCATTAAGATGGACAGACCAAAACTAGACCAACAAAAAGCAGGGCTGCTAATGAAAAGGTCTGAACAGTGATACATTAAATGGTTTTGCCAGATAGAATGAAGGTAAGGGCATTTCATTAAGTACTATAGATAAAAACTACACCATCAAACATAATTCAAAGCAAATTTATTGAAACTAAACAAGCCATCACACTGAACCCTCGTCCAGAGGTGATGTTCAGGCAATGGTGGTCTAAAAAATTAACCTCTTAAAAGGCTTTGACAAGCCTCATCTGTCTCTCTCTCCCTTTATTTCTCTCCTTTACTTTATCCTGTCCACTTACATGTTCTCTTGCTAAGAGTCTCTCATTAATATTAGAAAAATGACGGGGGAGGGGGGGGGGGGGGTATGGTGAGCAAGACGAGAAAGAGAGAATATGGAAAAGAACAAGGAGGGGGAGTTAGACCGCTTTCCTCTCTGTGGCATTTTGATCATGTTGCTGATGAGTGAGACTGGAGTTGTGTGCTTACACTCTGTCCCAATGAGGGAATTGGAGAGCAGAGAAGATCGGCCCCCATACTAACTTCCCCACTGAAAAAAATATATATAATAATTTAGTTGCCATAGTGAGTAACAAATCAAATTTCAGTTTGTTCCTCATACACATTTGCTGTATGCAAATTTCTTGGCACTTTCTATTTGTTACACACACACACACACACACACACACACACAAACACACACACACACACACACACACACAAACACACACACACACACACACACACACACACACACACACAGAGAGACACACACAAACACTCACAGACAGGACAATATCCTAAACATGTAATTTTGTATTTCTAATTTTTGAGTGGACTATCCCTCTAGGATTTAAGAATGTGCCTACCATATTTATAGGATAAAAGGACAAGGATGTACAGTATAGATACATTGGAACCAAAACATTAGTGAGTGGGTGTTTGTCCCAATATTGCCATAGGACATGACAAAGTAGTAACTCACTATAATGAGGGTCCAGGTATCCATTGCGAGGGTCCATGGCGAACAGTGTCCCCCGATAGGGCAGGGTGTGGTCTGCCAGGTGGAGCAGAGAGCTATAAAGCTCTTTCTTCACTAATGGGGAGCGGTCTTCTCTAGAGGTGGGTGGCTCTTCATCAAGTTTTCCTGATATGCCCAAAACCACAGCCTGCCCACTGATGGCATTACGCCTTTCACGACGATAGTGGGAAACTGAACTGTCATCCTCTAAATGAGAGAGAAATAAAAAGAAAGAATATTAGTTAATTTTTATTACTTTTTTATTTTAATGATGTGTACAGAGAGTACTATATATATATATATATATATATATATATACAGTACAGACCAAAAGTTTGGACACACCTTCTCATTCAAAGAGTTTTCTTTATTTTCATGACTGTGAAAATTGTAGAGTCACACTGAAGGCATCAAGGGCTATTTGACCAAGAAGGAGAGTGATGGGGTGCTGCGCCAGATGACATGGCCTCCACAGTCACCGGACCTCCCAATCGAGATGGTTTAGGGGTGAGCTGGACCGCAGACAGAAGGCAAAAGGGCCAACAAGTGCTAAGCATCTCTCGGGGAACTCCTTCAAGACTGTTGGAAGACCATTTCAGGTGACTACCTCTTGAAGCTCAACAAGAGAATGCCAAGAGTGTGCAAAGCAGTAATCAAAGCAAAAGGTGGCTACTTTGAAGAACCTAGAATATGACATATTTTCAGTTGTTTCACACTTTTTTGTTATGTATATAATTCCATATATAATTCCACATGTGTTAATTCATAGTTTTGATGCCTTCAGTGTGAATCTAAAATTTTCATAGCCATGAAAATAAAGAAATATATATATATATATATATATATATATATATATATATATATATATATATTATATTGCAATAATTTCACATTCAATCTTTGAATTAATGTAGAAACAACACAAAGACAGTATATATATTTTTTATATTTGTTTAATGGCAACTTTTTTATGACTGAAGGCGAGTATCACTGATACCAATACTACCGATGTCCCAATATATATATATATTTTATTCTTCTTCTAATATTTAGCCATCGACTATAGCCATAAAGTATAATATCTCCCAGTTTTCCTCCGGCTCCAAAACAGCCGGCCAATCAACGAACAGAGGGTGGGCTGAGAGCCATGACGTAGACGCTAAGCGACGAATTTAGGATTGTAGTTTAGGTAAGGGAATTCGAAAATGGACACAGAGACACGGGATGCAATTCACTCTGTTGTGGAGAATATTCCCGGCATTTGCCAACTGAAGCCAGAACAAGAAGAGTTTGTTTATTTCAAATTTTGAATGGAGGTGAAGTTGTGGCCTTACTCCCGAGTCCCGACAGGTTTTGGGAAAAGTTACATTTATCAACTGTTACAATCGTTAGCGAGAAACTGGGGAGGCTAATGTATGGCAAGGTGATAATTCTGATTGTCAACTTCCATGTTCACTCCGGTATTTCGCTCGATGGTTTTGTTTTCGCAGCATTCCTGTATTTACAGTGGAAGTTTGAGGTGGCTAAGCCAGTGAATAACACGTCATAACAAAACAAAAGATTGAAAAAAGACTATGAATTGGATTCAGAATGATAATCAGAATGTAAATGGAATTGATCAACACCACCACAAAGCTTGACAGTCATTTTTACCTCTTCATGGGTTGACCTTTTATGCCATAACTTTTACACAGTTTTGATACTGTTTTATGTCTGATGATCATGTTAAATTATTTGTGAAAGCCTTTGTTATTTCTGTTTCTCCTTCACTTGGGTTTTGGAAATTCTGTACCGAAGTTGTATAATGTGTGTATGAGCTTATTGACAGACTTTAGCCAATGATAATATCTGTCACAGTTATATCAATACTAACCTTATAGCTAATACTGTAATTGGAAAATTCATAAGACAGGTCCAAACAGATAGACAGACGGAGGCAGTAAATGAGGAAATATGTGAATATGGAATCTGGTCACACTAAGTCTTCAGGTATTGAGGGTGGCAGCGTTAGTGGTAACGTGTGCTTTAGGAAGCTCTTTATGGGCTTTGTGTGCAAAGCCTCCTGGGCTTGGCCTCTTCCAGGCAAATGTGCAGGTTCACAGTTTCAGACTAGAGCAATGGAGTGTCTCTGTATCTGCTCTTGCCACATTCTGTGAAATAAAACAGGACAAAATTCAACATTACAGCAGCAGTGAGGCAAGGATTTCCCACAAGCTTTCTCCTTCTCTCTCTCTCTTTTTTCAAAGACAAAGAATTCCATTGAGAGGGCAGCTGAGTCTTTTCCCTGCATTCCAAACTGCCCATTAAATGGCCTCATGGGTAGTATCAACGCCCACAAGCTATCCACCTCTCTCTTTCTCCTTCCTTCTACCATTCTTTTAACACTGTTCCTGCCTCTCCTCTTCACACACACAGAAAGAGAAGTACTTTCCCTATTTCTCTGTATGCAAGTAATCTGTTCTGGCTGGTAAAGTTGGACTTGCAGCCCACAGGGACAGAGTCTCAAGTGGTAAAAAATGGGGCAGAGAGAAGTAAGTTTACAGGGCCTTGCAGGATTTACAGCGTTTAGTGCTTGATCTATGCTGAAGGCATATGACCCATTATCTGACCCTATCTAGGGCCTCTCAGCCTAGAAATGGGAGTTAAGCAACCCATAATTCAGTGCTCTGGGAAAGCACAAACCATACACATCTACTGCTGAGTAACATCACTTAATGCTTTTTAATCTTAAGGAGTTCAGCTTATAACTGCAGCTGCAGGTGTCAATAATAAGGTCACCAATAATGTTATTTAAAGGGACAGTGACAATGTTTTCATTATTTGCTCACATTCATTTCATTTAGTGGAGATAATTCTCAAAGAATGGGGGAAGGGTAGGGTCACTGCTTTTAGGGTAACAGAGTTTATTGTACTCCATAAAAGTAGTCCATACATCATGTGCACTACATTCAAAGTTTTCTAAAGGTTTGATATTCCTTAAAAAATTTGACAATGTTTCTTTTTTTTTTTTTCTACACTGGTTTAGACAAAATTACTTCGTAAAATAAACACAAATATTTTGTATATGCAATTCTTTGTTTGACAAACATTTTAATAATTTAAATAATCTTATTCCACTAAAAAGAACCTTAAGTGCAATGGACAGGCTCAGTGGATATCACAGATGTCAATAAAGAATCTTTTTTTTTAAAGAGTAAACATACAGCACTGATTATGCAGCCATCCCCAACCCATCACAAGCTTCACTTATCATCACAAAATACCAACATCCCCTTATTAATTCCAACATAACTGAAAGTTAAAAACACATTTACTCCTTTTATTATTTGGCACAAAAACACATAAACACTTAATTTCCATATTTACTCTCGAAAACAAGAATTACCCTGGCCAGATTCAGTTAGTGCCAACAATATGAACTACAGTGCACATCATTAAATTCAATAGACATAATTGTGTTGCTTAAGTGTATTATAAGAAATTAAATTCAATAAAATGAAATTAATAATTATTATCACTATATGTGCAGAGAAAAATAAGACAAGCAGATCAGATGCTGATACTTAAAGATTTTTCGGATTTCTGTATAAAAGCACTTTATAAACTCAAAACTGCAGCACAGCATGCTGGGCCAAACACTAAGCAGGAGAACGAGAGCAGCACTCAACATCACCAGCAAACTGATAAACTCCAGTTTAATTACCTGTTTCACAAGTGTTCTCGTGCGCACACACACACAAACAGTCAATTCCACCATTTTTTTTTAAGCAAACTTCTAGACCAGACATCCCCAAAGAGCAAACCATGGTCCGGATCCAGACTCTAGCTTGGTTCCAACAAGACTGTGAGACACAACAATGGTAGCAACAATCAGGAAAAAACTGAACCCCCATACAGTATATACATAGGTATCTTGTCCTAACTTTCAATATTTATATCATATTGGGTTCAACTGATGATTTTTGTGTGCATGTGTGTGTGTGTCGCAGAGGGAGGGTGGAAAAATTCTCAGACACCACTGCTTTGGCTCTCAAGCCCAATATCCTCATTTTGACTGTTTAGGTGTTTTTTTTAAGCTTTAAAAGTTGTAAATTTATATTTATATAAGTACTGGCCAGACCTCTGCTGGGAAGGAAATATAGAGACTGCACCTCTTGGAACTTTAATTGATTATCCCTGTTCTAGACCATACGAGACAATTTGCAAAGTAAAAAGTGCAGGCCTTGAGAAAGCCTGAAAAAGTCAGTGAGTGCTGGTGGAATGGACTGTTTGTGTTTGTGTGTGTGTGTCTGTCTGTGTGTGTGTGTGTGTGTGTGTGTGTGTGTGTGTGTGTATGCGAAAACACTTGTGAATCAGGTCATTAAACCGGAGGAGTTTATCAGTTTGCTTGTGCTGTTTAGTGCTGCTGTCATTCTCCTGCTTAGCGTTTGGCCCAGCATGCGGTGCCGCAGCTAGAAAAAAAATAAAAATAATAATAATAATAATAATAATTAAACTTTGTGCATTAAAGGTTGTATTCCATATATCACCATGGAATACACTTCACAAACAGATGTCATGAACAAAGTCATGACATAGAGCATTCAAGGTTCCATGGTCCATGACAATGACAGCATTAGTAATAAGTCTTTAATCCTATACTGCATAGCCAGTGATCTTATTGAAGGAATAATGGCACTTATACAGTTCAATCAGGATTAATAGGCCTGCTCCCATAAAACCACAATATTAACATAAAGGGATTTAAGTATCATCCTGTTAATGTCCTCAGACACACACACACACATGTGGATTTGAAAGAGGATATGAGTATGAGTTATGCGAACAGTCCTCACAAAAACAATTATTATGCTTTTTTACAAAGTCTTGATTTTGTTTTGGGGGTATACTAGAACAGGCTCTCATACTAGATTGTTTTACTTATTTTACATTATTACAACACCTCTCTCCCCAGTCTGGCATGAATGGCTCAAATATTTCCTGTATCAAATCAAAGCCTGCCTTCTGAAATGTGCTGTGATTGGTTAGCTGGGCCAGTGTTTGTTATGATTGGCACCACCCAGTGCCTGGTCAGGAAATGTCATTCCCCTTACCATAGCTGCCTGCAGCTTCAGTGTAAATATTGCATCAAAATCAAATCAATTTGAGCATGATTTAAAACCGGATGATTGTAACCACTCTAAGTTCATCTGCCTTGGGAAAGCTTTCGTTTGGTGTTTTGGTTAACACAACAGTGCAATGACTAGATGAGTCAGTATTGCAGTCAACTTGTCAAAAAAAATGCAAAAATAAATAAGTAAATAAATAAATGAAACCATACATTAACGTTTGCATTTTTTTCAGTTAAAATTAATAATTGTCATTTTCTCTCCTTTTTTTCAGTTTACTAAATTGTGACTTAAATGATCATTTGAATAAAAATGTAAACATTTTTCTATTTTTGCATTTTTTTTTATCTTACAATTTGCGCTGTGAGCTGTACCATTAGCACGGGGGGAGTGGCCACAGACTGTTTCACAAACTCTTAACATGGCTTAATGTATCCTCCTAAAACAGTGACACTGGAGGACACACCTTATTAATTATAAACATATACTGTAGCCTACTATTTACAGACAAGCAGAATAGCCCAGAATTTGAAAGTGTTAAGTATAAAGTTAAGTGACTTTAAGTGTCAAAATATAAACAAAATGAACAAAGTTTCACATGAAGCGATTTCCTCCCATCGAAAACTATGCCATACACACACACACACACACACACACACACACACACACACACACACACACACACACACACACACACACACAACCAACCGGAGATGTGGGCTAAAGATTTATTCATAAACATCAGCCTCGGAAATCCGTCTAAATACATTTGATTATATATGTTTATAAAATATTTGCATATTTGAAAGTGTTAAGTATAAAGTTAAGTGTCTTTAAGTGTCAAAATATAAACATAATGAACAAAGTTTCACGTGAAGCGATTTCCTCCCATCGAAAACTATGCCATACACACACACACACACACACACACACACACACACACACACACAGACACACACACACAGACACACAGACACACAGACACACACACACTCACACACACACACACACACACACACAACCACCGGAGATGTGGGCTAAAGATTTATTCATAAACATCAGCCTCGGAGATCCGTCTAAATACATTTGATTAAATATGTTTATAAAATATTTGCATGTAGTTTTTTTTCAGCTGGCTACAACATTACCACAAATTATGTAACTTGGTGGCTGCTGAGGCCGCTGCTGCTGCCATTTCCAAAGTCCCACATGTCTGTGGCAGGCAGCAAAAACCGTGGCCGTAGAAAGTGATTACTGTATAAGTAATGTATGTTTTTTCAAATATATCCTTTACAGTTCAAACATTACCCTGAGATACAGCCTATGTAGACATATTTTTGAGTCTGGTGTTTATGAATAAATGTTAGCCTATGTAAATAATGTTTATTGAGTTTGGTCATTTAAAACTGTTTTAAGCCAACTGTTCTCTTGGGAGGAACACACTTAACAAGTAATACACAAACATGATGACGTGTAAAGACACGAAATGCTCAGTCTATGCAAGATACTGAATAGAATTTACATTGTTTTTTTGCGTCAAATTCTCACCGCAATGTCCGAACTGTCCTGAGCATGTTCTCAACAGCCGGCACCTGACACGGGGCAGCTATGGTCTAATGGTTAGATAGCTGGACTTGTAACCCTAAGGTGGCAGGTTCAAGTCTCGGTGCTGGCAGGAGTTGTAGGTGGGGGAGGGAGTTAAGGAACAGCGCTCTCTTCCACCCTCAATACCCATGGCTGAAGTGCCCTTGAGCAAGGCACTGAATGCCCAGTAGCTCCTGGGCTCTGGATATATAGCTGCCCACTGCTCCGGATGTGTGTCCATGGTGTGTTCACTTCTCACTGCTGTGTGTGTGCACTTGGATGGAATTGACTTTCAAAGCTGTGATTCTCATCTACTTACATTTTATGACTGACAGACTGCAATGGTTTGAGTTAAAAATCTTTGTTTGTGTTCTGCTGAAGAAACATAGTCACCTACAACTTGCCCTTGGGGTAAGCAGGTAAACATCAAATTTTCAATCTCTCTTTCTAAATCTCTTTAATACATTAAGCAACATTTTAGTATGGCTGTAGTACTCAAGTCCGGTCTTGAACTCGAGTCCGGACTCGAGACATTTTTCTATCGTCTCGGACTTGTCTCAGACTCGTTGGGTTTGCACTCGGACTTGTCCATTGGTCTCGTCAAATGTTCTCGTTGGTCTCGACCGAGTCCAGCATAAAATTAAATAAAATTATTCTTCTTCAAAACAAAACCACATTTGCATGATATCGCGACTGAAAACTTGTGGAAAACACTAGGCGCGCTGCTTTCTCCTTTTTTCCCAAAGCACTCTGTAGCCTGCACCCTACGCTTGCCCTCCAATGGTGTCTGCTGCTGCTAGGCAACCATGACCTGCTCTCCATGAAGACGCAAAAGTTTCAGCAACGGATAAATGGATTTCAAGCACTAAAAATCCCTTGCAGTAGCTCTGCTGATAAATTCATTTTAAAAATGGCTATCCTTGTACAGCTATGATCAGCTGTTTCACCATCTTGGCTTAGCTTTCAATTTTGTTACGAGAAATGATGTGCATGAACAGCAGGGCACTTGCTGCATTCTGAAAAGTTTAGAAGTGTCTAATTTAATTTTCTTAATAAAACTTGTTAGACTGTGTTTTATTTACGTCTACACCTAGATATTAAACTTACCATTTACAATAAAGAAATACTAATTAATGTTGTACAGTATAGAGGTTGCAATACTACTGATTTCTACTAGTCGATTTTTTTTAATAAAAAAAAAAATACTTGAGTTACTCGACTACTCGTGGTTCATGCTATTGTAAATGAAAACACATTAAATAGTTTATATATATATATATATATATATATATATATATATATATATATATATATATATATTAGTGGTGGGCGTAGATTAATTTTTTTTCATCTAGATTAATCTCACTGTAATCTTGGAATTAATCAAAATTAATCTAGATTAAAATGGCTCATTTGAATTCTGCCAAAGGCATTCAGAATATGTGTGCTGCCCAAATAAAATAATGACTAAAAGTAAGTCTTTTAGAATGGGTTTCTCAAGTTAAGTGGTGCATTTGACCAGGGGCTCATCTCCTGTTTCCAAAATGCATCACAACCTGCTTGAGAAAGCTGTAAACTAATTCCACATTGCACAAGGTGCAAACAACCTTACACCTGTTTCACACATAGTCTGCAGTGCGTATGCGTTTCGTATTTTTTTCCGCACTCATGTTAACGGATTCCAGCATTCATGCGGTTGCAGTCCGTCAGTGTGTTCCAGAAGCGGTGCGTCTGCAGCAGTGCAGCAATCATTCACGTACCGAGTAGCGGACTGCAAACGCATCCTGTGTGAAAGAACATCAAGTCTGTGCTGCTTTAGCACCACATACGTAACGCACATGGACTACATACACACTGCAGACAGATTGTGTGTGAAACAGGCTTGCGTCTTGTTGAGGTTTCCATTGGGAAGCTTCTTAAATAAAAAAAATTCCTTGAAGCAAACCCGGCAGCTTCAGCTGCATCCATGTTAGTACGTCACGTTTGATGTGATAATTTCACAGTAGGCATACACACAGGTTTAAAGACTCGTTCTCGCCCCCTACAGTGCAATTCGGCTAGGTATACATCAGCGCTAAAATATCAAGGTGAAAGTCATCATAGCTCGCCTAGTATAGACCCAGCTCCCAACCCAACTTTGAGAATAGATTAACGGCGATATTTTTTTTATCGCCCGATAACGGCCCACCACTAATATATGTATCAATAAACGCTTATAATGTATAGCCTTATGCAACAATTACATATGTAAATTTAAAAAACTTTATAATTATATCACATATAAAAAATTTAATGTAAAAGCCAGTATTTGTATCTGTAACAATTACAACATTTTTAGTATCTGTATTCGGATACAACGTTGTACAGTTACTTGATAAGACTGTTATTACTTTTTTGTAGTTATCACTGAACAAGTATGTCATGTTAAACTAAAATAATTATTAATTTCTAAAATAATATTTATCAATCAAGCAGAGAGATGCCATGACAAACGTTTAGTGATCATTTGAACACGACTGAATCAATTCAATGTGAACATTTTCATTACGCAGAACTCTTTAAGCTAGTATAATGTTTAGTGAACTTGTGTACATGCCGCGCAAACCAGCAAAAGATAAAGATGCAAACATGTAGGACAAGTAGAAAATGTATCTGTATCTAAGCTGATTATTAGCCTATTCTTGAGAGAGAACTGGTTTGGTTTTTGAGAGACTAAGACTCGCAGTGCAGCTGTTTGATTGGTGAGCGCGCTGTGCTTATTCCTTTCATTCGTATCATATCGTAGCCTAAGCTTTAAATCATTGCCTTTTAAATACATAAAAATATTAAAACATGTATGATGTATAATAATAGGTGAAATTACTCTTGCAAAGCTCTGATTTCTGAGAGATGCACGGAGAGGCAACAGCAATGCAGTGTTTGATTTGCGCTTTTTTCATTCATAAAATTTACAGTCATTCACTTCACACTTGTGACTTTAGAGGTCTGTCTATAATATTTCATTGATCTCATGACTCAACTGTAATCTAGCAAACACCAGACTGTGCCACCTTCAGCCAAGTATTCAGGCAGAATTATTCCTTGTCCGTTATTCGTTTTGAAGCCATTATCCGTGCCATTCCGAATAAGGTATTCGGCTTCAGGCACAACCCTAATTATTACATTACATATTTTATTTTTACATGCAACATAGATAAGGTCATAGAAAGTAACAGCTCCACGCAATATTGTAATCCTAAAATTCACTTCGTACTTGCAAACACTTTGTATGCATTATGGTTAATGCATGCTGGAGTAGTGGATTGTTTCCGAAAATGCCACTAGTTTATGCAAGCCCTACAGTATGACAAAAATTTTGCTGTATTTATTTGCGCATGCCCAGTAGAGCCAAACGTATCCTTTCTAGCCTTAACCGTGTGCATGCGTCATGCGAGCTTTGTGTTTGCGTGTGGGTGTGTGTGTGTGTGTGTCTGTGTGTGTGTGTGTGTGTGTGTGTGCTGCGCCAAGGCATCAGTCATTTAAATTTTTGACCACAGACATAATGTCAGCAACAGTAGCATTATAAAGCAAATTAAATGTAAAAAAAAGTACATAAAAATAATTTGACCCTACAGCTCCAAACTCGGTTCTAGAGGGCCAGATACATTATCAGTAATTAAGTATGTGGTCTTGAAGAGGATC
This sequence comes from Carassius carassius, assembly GCF_963082965.1. Taxonomy (NCBI): domain Eukaryota; kingdom Metazoa; phylum Chordata; class Actinopteri; order Cypriniformes; family Cyprinidae; genus Carassius; species Carassius carassius. The sequence continues at coordinate 10,044,540 of NC_081789.1, forward strand.
CTTTTTTTTCTCATTTGGACTTGGACTTGACTTGGACTCAAACCTCTTTGGACTCGGTCTTGACTCTGTCTCGACTAGTCCTGGACTTGGACTTGACTTGGACTCGACAAAGCTGGACTTGACTACAGCTCTACATTTTAGAATATCCCCTGATGGAAAACCACAGACTTGGAAACAATGGAAGGCAGATGGGAGCACCAGCTAATTTTCTATGGAAAATATCTCAATATGCGATCACGAAGGGAGCTTTTAGGTGCATGCTTTGGCTGTGAGCACACAGAAAACTGCCTCTGGAGTGTGTGATGCAAAAATGGTAAGATTAGGCAAGAGACAGTTCTGTCAACTGTCCTGGAATGCAAGCGAAAGTCTTGTATCGCAGCGTGGAGCAGCTGTTTTAGTGCAGACGAGATGCACCGATGAGAAACCGCTTTAAGAGTGTAAAAGACGCGGTAGCGGTGGTACAGCTGAATAGTTCACGCTGTTTTCAAATGACAGATTTACTCTGATAGTTTTTATGGATTTATTCTTGCCTAATATATTGAATAAATGCTTGCAGGAATTTCCTTTATTATAAACTTGAAAGTTGCAGGAATGAACAAAACTATGTGATATACACACAATCACATTGTTGTTGCCGCCTGCCTGCCGGCTGCACCTTTCCCAGATGTAGATAAATGCACTATTAGGCACATATCCAGTAGTTTGTGCAGAGAGTGGAAGCTGAAGCGCTTTCTGCAGGACATGAAGCCGCAGAAGCGATCACTTAGATAACAGTGGAAACAGCTTAAAATACGCTGTCATGTTTGCTCATAAAGTAATACATAATTTGGAATTGTTAAGGGTCTTCTTTTATTTGTGTGCACTCACAATATTAACAAAACATTGTGGTTTTATGAAAATAAAAAAAAGAAACAAACCTGATGCGCTTTCTGCCATCTCAGTCTGAAAAAGAGCACTTTCAACTGAAATCAACCTCCTCCCAGGCACTTCTCCATCCCGGGGTCGCTTATTTTCCCTGTCAGGTCCTGAACGAGAGGCTATGGACACATACATTCAAGAATCCTTAAAAGCCAGGCTCATTCGCCACTCATCTTCCCCTGCTGGCGCTGGGTTCTTCTTCGTCAAGAAGAAGGATGGCTCTCTGCGCCCTTGCATTTATAACCGAGGTTTAAATGACATCACTATAAAGAACAGGTAACCCTTGCCAATGATCTCACCTGCCTTTGAACTTTTGCAGGGAGACAAGGTCTTCACTAAGTTAGACCTCCGAAACGCCTATCATCTCATCCGCATTCGTGAGGGCGATGGGTGGAAGACAGCCTTCAATTCCCCCACGGGACACTATGAATACCTGGTCCTTCCATTCTGGCTTACTAACGCTGTCTTCCAGGGCATGGTCAATAGCGTGTTTGGAGACATGATTAATCGAATTGTCTTTGTGTACCTCGATGATATTCTCATCTTTTCTCCATCCCTTCAAGTACATGTGCGCCAGGTCCTCCAATGGCTGCTGGAAAACCAGCTTTATGTCAACGCGGAGAAGTGCGAGTTACACGCCTAGTCAGTCTCGTTCCTGGGTTTTATAGTCTCAGAGGGGGAGATTAGGCCGGATCAGGTCAAGGTTGAGGCTGTTGCCAAGTGGCCAGTCCCCAACTCCAGGAAGGCTCTGCAGCGTTTCTTGGGCTTCGCCAACTTCTACCGGCGATTCATCAGGAATTTTGGCCAGGTAGCTGCACCCTTAACAGCGCTAACCTTCAAGGTACCGTTCACCTGGAATGCTCGGGTTCAGGAGGCCTTTGATAATTTAAAGTCCTGGTTTATCTCTGCTCCTGTTCTCTCCGTTCCAGATCCTGAACTGCAATTCATTGTTGAGGTGGATGTGTCTGAGGTTGGGGAAGGGCGCAGTCTTGCGTTAGCACTCGTTAGCTTGTCATTAGCGTTTTCATTCGAACCTATCGCTGTTTTCTTTTCTCCTCTCCTCTCTCTCGCTCCAGTTCATCAAACAACTGCAGTAAGAATATTTCATCAAGCACGGTGAGTAATGGCTTCTCCTGCTATTGTTATTTGCACCTCTTGCCACATGTACAGTTTATCTATCTCTGTCGCAGATGAGGGATTCACATGTGATGAATGCAGGGAAATAGATAGGCTGACAGAGAAGATTTCAGAATTAGAGACACGCATCCAAACTTTAAGTGAAGACAGTAAGAATGTTAGGGCTCTAGATACGGCTTTGGATGTGTCTAGCTCAGGGATTCCTGTACATTGTTCGGATCCGGCAACAGAGCCCCTGCAGCAGGGCAACTGGGTGACAGTGAGGCAGCGTAGTCGTGGGTCAAAACACCGCTCTTCTGTTCCGATCAAAACATTAAACAGGTTCTCCCCACTCAGTGATGCACCCACTGAGAAACCTAATGAAAGTGCTCTAGTTATTGGTGATTCTATTGTACAGAACATGAATATAGAGACACCAGCCACCATAGTCAAATGTTTACCGGGAGCCAGAGCGCCTGACATCTTGGCAAATTTAAAAGTGCTGGCTAATGCTAAACATAAATACAGTAAGATTGTTATTCATGCCGGCGCTAATGATGTTCGACTTTGCCAGTCGGAGATCACTAAAAATAACAAAGAGGTGTGTGAACTTGCAAGCACGATGTCAGACACTGTGATATGCTCTGGTCCCCTCCCTGCTTACCGTGGTGATGAGATGCATAGCAGATTGTCATCACTCAATGGCTGGATGTCTAGGTGGTGCCCACAGAATAACATAGGTTACATAGACAATTGGACGAGCTTTTGGGGCAGACCTGACCTGTTGAAAAGAGATGGTCTTCATCCCTCCTGGGGTGGCGCCACTCTTCTCTCTAGAAATATGGCAAATAGTCTTAGTGTTTATACTTGACTAACTGGGGCCCAGGTCAGGAAGCAGACAGACTGGCGAAACTGACCGTCTGCTAGCTGCCTCACGTCACAGAGGTCAGTTAATTCTCAGCACATAGAGACTCTTTCACCTAGATATCACACTATAGAGACTGTGTCTGTTCCCCGAACTAGAAAATACAAAAAACGTCCAAACCAAGTTAAGATTAACAATTTAATTGAGGTTCAACAAATAAAAAACAGATGCAATATTGATAAACAAATGATAAAGCTTGACTTATTGAATATCAGATCCCTTTCTACGAAAACACTTTTTGTAAATAATATGATCACTGATCATAATATAGATGTGCTCTGTTTGACAGAAACTTGGCTAAAACCTAATGATTACATTATTTTAAATGAGTCCACCCCCCAAGATTACTGTTATAAACATGAGCCGCATCTAAAAGGCAAAGGGGGAGGTGTTGCTTCAATTTATAACAACGTTTTCAGGATTTCTCAGAGGGCAGGCTTCAAGTATAACTCATTTGAAGTAATGGTGCTTCCCATAACATTATCCAGAGAAACAAATGTTAATGATAAATCCCCTGTTATGTTTGTACTGGCTACTGTATACAGGCCACCAGGGCCATACAGACTTTATTAAAGAGTTTGGTGATTTTACATCCGAGTTAGTTCTGCCTGCAGATAAAGTTTTAATAGTTGGTGATTTTAATATCCATGTTGATAATGAAAAAGATGCATTGGGATCAGCATTTATAGACATTCTGAACTCTATTGGGGTTAGACAACACGTTTCAGGACCTACTCTTTGTCGAAATCATACTCTAGATTTAATACTGTCACATGGAATTGATGTTGATAGTATATGTGAAAAAAAAAAGTATATGTGAGGATTTCCAGTCAGGATTTAGACCGTATCATAGTACTGAGACTGCTCTCCTTAGAGTTACAAATGATCTGCTCTTATCATCTGATCGTGGGTGTATCTCTCTATTAGTTTTATTGGATCTTAGTGCTGCATTTGACACAATTGACCACAACATTCTTTGGCATAGACTTGAACACTTTGTTGGTATTAATGGAAGTGCATTAGCATGGTTTAAATCGTACTTATATGACCGCCATCAGTTCGTAGCAGTGAATGAAGATGTATCATATCGATCACAAGTGCAGTATGGAGTACCTCATGGCTCAATACTAGGGCCGCTACTCTTCACGCTTTATATGTTACCCTTGGGAGATATCATCAGGAAACATGGTGTTAGCTTTCACTGTTATGCTGATGATACTCAGCTCTATATTTCTTCGCGGCCCGGTGAAACACACCAATTTGAAAAACGAATGAAATGCATAGTCGATATAAAAAACTGGATGACGAGTAATTTCTTACTGCTCAATTCTGAAAAAACAGAGGTGTTAATTTTAGGACCTAAAAACTCTGCTTGTAATAACCTAGAACACTGTCTAAGACTTGATTGCTGCTCTGTCAATTCTTCGTCATCAGTTAGGAACCTAGGTGTGCTATTTTTATCGCAATCTTTCCTTAGAAAGCCACGTTTCTAGAATTTGTAAAACTGCATTTTTCCATCTCAAAAATATATCTAAATTACGGCCTATGCTCTCAATGTCAAATGCAGAAATGTTAATCCATGCATTTATGACCTCAAGGTTAGATTATTGTAATGCTTTATTGGGTGGTTGTTCTGCACACTTAGTAAACAAACTACAGCTAGTCCAAAATGCAGCAGCGAGAGTTCTTACTAGAACCAGGAAGTATGACCATATTAGCCCGGTCCTGTCAACACTGCACTGGCTCCCTATAAAACATCGTATAGATTTTAAAATATTGATTATTACTTATAAAGCCCTGAATGGTTTAGCACCTCAGTATTTGAGCTCCTTTTACAATATAATCCTCTACGTCCGCTACGTTCTCAAAACTCATTTGATAACACCTAGAATATCAAAATCAACTGCGGGAGCCAGATCCTTTTCCTATTTGGCGCCTAAACTCTGGAATAACCTACCTAACATTGTTCGGGAGGCAGACACACTCTTGGAGTTTAAATCTAGATTAAAGACCCATCTCTTTAACCTGGCTTACACATAACATACTAATATGCTTTTAATATCCAAATCCGTTAAAGGATTTTTAGACTGCATTAATTAGGTAAACCGGAACCGGGAACACTTCCAATAACCCCCTATGTACTTGCTACATCATTAGAAAAAAGGCATCTACGCTAATATTTGTCTATTTCTCTCTTATTCCGAGGTCACCGTAGCCACCAGATCCAGTCTGTATCCAGATCAGAGGGTCACTGCAGTCACCCGGATCCAGTACGTATCCAGACAAGATGGTAGATCAGCACCTAGAAAGGACCTCTACTCTCCCTGAAAGACAGCCGAGACCAGGACAACTAGAGCCCCAGATACAGATCTCCTGTAAAGACCTTGTCTCAGACGACCACCAGGACAAGACCACAGGAAACAGATGATTCTTCTGCACAATCTGACTTTGCTGCAGCCTGGAATTTAACTACTGGTTTCGTCTGGTCAGAGGAGAACTGGCCCCACAACTGAGCCTGGTTTCTCCCAAGGTTTTTTTCTCCATTCTGTCACCGATGGAGTTTCGGTTCCTTGCCGCTGTCGCCTCTGGCTTGCTTAGTTGGGGTCACTTCATCTACAGCGATATCGTTGACTTGATTGCAAATAAATGCACAGACACTATTTAACTGAACAGAGATGACATCTCTGAATTCAATGATGAACTGCCTTTAACTATCATTTTGCATTATTGACACACTGTTTTCCTAATGAATGTTGTTCAGTTGCTTTGACGCAATGTATTTTGTTTAAAGCGCTATATAAATAAAGGTGACTTGACTTGACTTGTCCCAAACGTTCCAGTAAGGATGGGAAGTTGCACCCCTGTGCATATTTTTCCCGTCGCCTTAACCCTGCAGAACGAAATTATGACATTGGCAACCGTGAGCTGCTGGCAGTGCTGTTGGCCCTAGTTGAATGGCGTCACTGGTTGAAGGGGTCGGCGCTGCCCTTCCTGGTCTGGATGGATCACAAGAACTTAGAGTATGTCTGTTCGGCCAAGAGGCTGAGTCCGCGCCAGGCTCGCTGGTCACTCTTCTTTGGTCACTTTAACCTCACCCTTTCGTATCGGCCTGGTTCTAAGAACGTTAAACCCGACACCCTATCCCATCAGTTCGAGCGATCGTGAGAGGAGGCCCCTGCAGAGAAAATACTCCCTGAGGGAGTGGTGGTAGGGGTCCTCTCCTGGGACGTTGAGTGACGGGTAGAGGAGGCCAGACGAGGGGAGGAAGTACCAGTCAAGTGTCCGGCGGTTCGGTTGTTCGTGCCGGCAGAGCTACGCCCGGAGGTCCTTCAGTGGGGTCATGAGTCTAGGATCGCCTGCCATCCAGGAGTCGGGAGATCTCTGGCTGCCATCCGCCAGCAATTCTGGTGGCCCGCCATGGGCCAGGATGTCAGGCAGTTTGTATTGGCTAGCTCTGTTTGTGCCCAAAACAAGGTCTCTAATAGTCCCCCCATCGGTTTACTTCAACCCATGCCCATTCCCTCTCTTCCCTGGTCATACATTGCCCTAGATTTTGTCTCTGGCTTGCCCACTTCGAGAGGTTACACTGTTATTCTCACGGTGGTGAATCGCTTCTCTAAGGCGGTTCATTTTGTGCCCCTACCCAAACTCCCCAAGACTATTTTTACCTTGCCTTCAGAGTTTTTTGAGTTTTTTTGTCACTTCCCCTTGCTGTTGTCTGGCGGATTCGGGTGAAGTTTGCCCGCTGGTCTTCCTGACGGAGTGCTGGCGGTCTCGTTATCCTTCTGATTAGTCCTCAGCATAAATAAAGGCTATATTCATTCATCCACTGTTGGATCCTGGTCTTGTTTTCACAGTCAACCGGTTAGCCTGCCATTCACTTTTCCATCCGCATTTCTATTTGCGTCTATTACCATTTTCTTTTCTCTCTCACGCTATTTTTCATGAGTTCATTAAACAACAGTGGTAAGTCTGAATCATTCTTCAATCCCGGAGTAATGGCTTCTCCTGCTATTGTTGTTTGCACCACTTGCTTATGTACAGTTTAGCTCTCTGTCAGCAACCAGGGATTCAAATGCGATAAATGCAGAGAAGTAGATAGGCTGACAGAGAATGTTTCAGAATTGGAGACACGCATCTAAACTTTAATTAAGAACAGTGAGCATATGAAGGCTGTAGATACAGTTTTGGATGCGACTAGCTCAAGGAGTCCTGTACATTGTTCGGTTCTGGCTACAACACCTCTGCAGCAGGGCAACTGGGTGACTGTGAGGCACAGGTCAAAACACAGCTCTTCCATTCAAATCAAAAAATTAAACAGGTTCTCCCCACTCAGTGACACACTTACTGAGAAACCTGATGACAGTGCTCTAGTTATTGGCGATTCTTTTGTACGGAATGTGAAAATAGAGACACTACCCACCATAGTCCACTGTTTACTGGGATCCGGAGTGCCTGACATCTTGAAAAGTGCTGGCTAATGCTAAACACAAATTCAATAAGATCGTTATTCATGCCGGCACTGATGATATTTGACTTCGTCAGTTGGAGTTCACTAAAAATAACATTATAGAGGTGTGTGAACTTTCAAGTACGATGTCAGACACTGTAATATGCTCTAGTCTCCTCCCTGCTTACCGTGGTGATGAGATACATAGCAGAATGTCATCACTCAATGGCTGGATGTCTAAGTGGTGCCCTCTGAATAACATAGGTTTCATACACAATTGGAGGAGTTTTTGGGGCAGACCTGACCTGTTAAAAAGATATGGTCTTCAAACCCCCTGGGGTGGTGCCGCTCTTCTCTCTAGAAATATGGCACATAGTCTTATAGTTTGTACTTGTCTAACTGGGGCCCATTTAAGGAAGTAGACTAACTGGCTTAACCGACCATCTGCTAGCTGCCTCACCCCAATGAAATCAGTTAATTCTCAGATATCACACTACAGAGACTGTGTCTGTTCCCTGAACTAGAAAATACAAAACAAACGTGCATACCAAATTAAGAGTAACAATTTAATTGATGTTCAACAAATGAAAAACAGATGCAATACAATGATAAATTCCCTGTGATGCCTGTACTGGCTACTGTATATAAGCCACCAGGACACCATACAGAATTTATTAAATAATTTGCTGATTTTATATCTGAGTTAGTGCTTGCAGCAGATAATGTTTTAATTGTTGGTGATTTTCATGTTGATAATGGAAAAGATACGTTGGGATCAGCATTCATAGATATTTTGAGCTCAATTGGGGTTAGACAACATGTGTCAGGTCCTACTCATTGTCAATATCATAATTTTAATGTTTTAATTATTTAATTTAATACTGATTTAATACTGTTACATAGAATTGATGTTTAAGTGTTGAAATTATGCAGCCAAGCGATGATATCACAGATCATTATCTAGTCTTATGTAAACTTTATATAGCTAAAACTTTTAATTCTACTCCTTGTTACAAGACCATCAAATTTATCACAAAAGACTGCTTTGTAAGTAATCTTCCTGATTTATCTCAATTCCCTAGCACAGTGGTTTTCAACCTGTGAGCCGCGGCTCCCTAGTGGTGGTATTGCAGGTGGGCCGCCAATTACTATTAAAAGGAATAATAACATTGTTAATATATGTAAAAATGTCTAAGTCATAACATAATAACATCATTTCATATATATAATTAAATAACAAAAAATAAATATTAAACTGTAACTATGCTTCCACTATTCGAGCTTGCTGATTGGTTTAAGAATAAACCACCAATTTATATGTTTGCTGCATATGCTACAGAACAACAAATTCAAACATGCATAAATCAAGGCTGTCAACAACGTCAACATAAATGGCTGTCAACATGTTCCCTCCTGACTGCTTGCTCCGCTGACTGTCTACCCGCTGCCGAGCTCTGCCTGGATCTGATTTTCCCATATTGCTGAGCACTGCCAGCCCGAGTTATTTTCTGTTCATTGCCAGTTCATTCTAGAGCTGTGTGATAAAGAAATCGTCATAAAATCACGATTTGAGCATGCGTGATTTCTAAATCGCCTTATAGCACGATTTTCCATGGCTCTGTCCTCCCGCAGTATGCTATGCGATCCAATCAGAACGCAACGTGCCTAGCGCGAGAACAGAACAGACTGGGCATATGCCTAACTCCAGGTTCACACACTGTCTGTGATGCGCCTTTTTTCCGAGCCCATGTTAACGGATCAGAGCATTCACAATGCACACGGTAAAAGGCTAGAAATAAAGCGTGCGAAAATAATTAATATCTAGCACATGAACATAGAGAGAATTGTGAGTGCACAAGACGCAGTTTGAGTGAGAGGAGACACATTTTAAGTGCACACACTCTCTCCGGACGAGAGCAGCGTGTATCTGAGCAAGCACGGTTTTGTGACAGAGCAAAGGAAATCTGCATGCGAACAGAGAGATTCACGCTCATGCATTATTTTAATGTGCTTTCGCGTTATAAATAACGCGCTCTCGCTGCTGCTTCTGCACCGCATACACAGACTTACTGCAAACTGCAAACAGAGTAGGCCTACGTGTGAACCTGGATAATGTATAACAAATCTATTTCAACACCTGAGGCACCGCTACAATGAGCTCTATGAACAATGCATGGCAAAAAAGAAAAAATGTCCTGGACATGGACATAGGTTTTTTTTATTTATATAAATATTTGTTTTTTGCCAAAAGTCAATAGGCTGTTACCAATTAAATCAGTATTCAGAGATGATACTTTTATAGATGTATTTACAGTTTAATGCTGATCAGACATATTTTGCCATTAAATTTAGTTTCACCTTTTTTCTTTACTATAGTGATTATTTTGACTTATATCTGTTCTAGAGACGTTACAACTTTTTGATAAAGCTCTTATTGGTTTTCTTTTGGAAATATGTTTCAAATCCATCCTGAATGAATCTATGACTGTAAAGCATACCTGTGTGTTTCAAAATTGTGATTAAAATCGAAATCGCAAAATTGATCAAAGAAATCGCGATAGTTTTTTTTTTTTTTCATATCGCACAGCCCTAGTTCATTCAATAAATACAGTTAACAATCTAGCTTCTGAGTACTAAGTTATTAACCCAACAATAGCGGGGTCAGTTCATTTTTTTGCAGTGGGCCACGCAAACATATGTGTTTGGTTGTGTGGGCCGCGAGTTGAAAAAGGTTGGAAACCACTACCTTAGCATATCCAAAAACTCAGATAAACTTGATGATGTAACAGAAACTATGGACTCTCTCTTTTCTATCATTTTAGATACAGTGGCAACAGTTGCTACTTTACTTCCAAAATTGATACTATTAGATATACTGTTGTAACGATGCAGTCGTCAGCTACAGTATTGCATCAGACAGTGCACTATAAATCCCCTGAGCAACAGTTTCACTCATTCTCTACCATAGGAGAGGAATAATTGTATAAACTTATTAAATCATCTAAACCAAAACAACGTACAGGTGCATAACAATAAATTATAATGTCTTGGAAAAGTTCATTTATTTCAGTAATTCAACTCAAATTGTGAATGTCGTGCATTAAATAAATCCAATGCACACAGACTGACGTAGCTTTAGTCTTTGGTTCTTTTAATTGTTATGATTTTGTCTCACATTTAACAAAAACCCACCAATTCACTTTCTCAACAAATTAGAATACTTCATAAGAAGCCCAGGTTTCTTTGACAGTGGCCTTCAGCTCATCTGCATTTTTTTTGGTCTCTTGTTTCTCATTTTCCTTTTGACAATACCCCATATATTCTCTATAGTTTTCAGGTCTAGTGAGATTGCTGGCCAGTCAAGCACGCCAACACCATGATCATTTAGCCAGCTTTTGGTTCTTTTGGCAGTGTGGGCAGGTGCCAAATCTTGCTGGAAAATGAAATCAGCATCTTCAAAAAGCTGGTCAGCAGAAGGAAGCATGAAGTGCTCCAAAATTTCTTGGTAAATGGGTGCAGTGAAATTTTCAAAAAACACAGTGGACCAACACCAGCAGATGACATTGCACCCCAAATCATCACAGACTGTGGAAACTTAACACTGGACTTCAAGCAATTTGGGCTATGAGCTTCTCCACCCTTCATCTAGACTCTAGGGCCTTGGTTTCCAAATGAAATACAAAACTTGCTCTCATCTGAAAAGAGGACTTTGGACCACTGGGCAACAGTCCAGTTCTTCTTCTCCTTAGCCCAGGTAAGACACCTCTGACATTGTCTGTGGTTCAGGAGTAGCTTAACAAGAGGAATACGACAACTGTAGCCAAATTCCTTGACACGTCTGTGTGTGGTGGCTCTTGATGCCTTGACTCCAGCCTCAGTCCATTTCTTGTGAAGTTCCCTCAAATTCTTGAGTCAATTTTGCTTGACAATCCTCATAAGGCTGTGGTTCTCTCGGTTGGTTGTGCATCTTTTTCTTCCACACTTTTTCCTTCCACTCAACTCTCTGTTAACATGCTTGGATACAGCACTCTGTGAACAGCTAGCTTCTTTGGCAATGAATGTTTGTGGCTTACCCTCTTTGTGAATGGTGTCAATGATTGTTTTCTGGACAACTGTCAGATCAGCAGTCTTCCCCATGATTGTGTAGCACAGTGAACCAAACTGAGAGACCATTTTGAAGCAGGTGTTTTAAGTTGATTAGCTGATTGGCATGTCACTATATTCTAATTTGTTAATAGTGAATTTGGGTTTTTTGTTAAATGTGAACCAAAATCATCACAATTAAAAGAACCAAAGACTTAAACTACTTCAGTCTGTGTGCATTGAATTTATTTTATAAAAGTTTAACAATTTGAGTTGAATTACTGAAATAAATTAACTTTGCATTTACCAATTTATTGAGATGCACCTGTATGTTAGACCCTATTCCATCTAAGCTCCTAAAAGAGGTCCTTAGATCCTCTTCTGATCATTATTAATTTGCAGACATGGGGACTTGTGACTTGGTGACTTGGACTCGAGTCGACTCGAGTCGCTATTTTTATGACTTGTGACTTGACTTGACAAAAAATAAAATACTTGAGACTTGACTCGGACTTGGAAGGTAAAGACTCGGGACTTGACTTGACTTGAGACACGATGACTTGAAGGACTTGAGTGTTAATCACATTATGTTTTCAGTTTGAATATAAAATATATAAATTATTTTTTTTTTTTAATAAAATTGATTACTCAGCTGGAGCGCAGGCTGAGAATCGCGTCGTCATGACTGGACCAGGACACTCATCAGTAATGCCCTCTCTACCTTACGCAGACCACGCCCACTTAGATCAGATATCACATCACATCTACATCTCAGCTTGAGGGGTACCGAGGGTCATCGCTTTTGTCGTCAATAATTCGCGCCTAAAAACGCGTGGAAATCGCTAGTCGCACCACTGTCTCATTGTTTCCAAAGCGCTCGGGCAGTTGCGCCCCTGAGGCGTCGAGCGTGTCTCACCGCGTGCGCGTCGCGACCGCGTTGCTTCCATTATGAGCGCGCATACCGGTGGCACATACATGGTGGGATAGGCCACATCATGCTTGGCTTGCAGACAAGACTCTCGAATCTTATATTTCGCAAGTGCAATACCCTTGTAATAGAGGTAATGACTTACGGATGTACTCTGAGAGAGATATTGTGTGTGTGTGTGTGTGTGTGTGTGAGAGAGAGAGAGAGAGAGAGAGAGACACACACTCGTGCTTCACCTGATGAAGGAAACCCAAACTGAGTCTGACTCCAATCACAACCCCAACATTCAGAAACTAATTGACAAAAATCTGAAGTATAATTATGATGAAAAATTAAAAAATGAATTTGAGCTCCAAACCAAACTCCAGTGTTATTCGGCCCTAAACAGAACCACAAAACTGGCCAATTACTTATCACTCAAGCAATTAAAAGAAAGACAAATCCTTTCAAAATATGAACTCAGTGATCATGATTTGGAAATAGAGATTGGTAGACATAATAGATCCTGGCTACCGAGAGAAGAGAGGCAAACACTGTGAGCTGAATCAAACAGAGGATGAGAAACACTTCCCAAATACAGCACTACAAGAGAAACATTCTTCCCACAGTTTGAAGCTTTGAATCCTTCATTCTTGTCTCTAAATGACTCAGAGAAACTACTCTATATACTTGGAGAGAATGAGACGGCAGTCACAATAGCTGCTAAATATTTATACACCATACACACCATACGAAAGGGATAATTTATTATATTCAACTGTTTTATTTGATATTCTTAATTGTATAGAATTACTATTATTAATATTAGAAATATTATCTGCTGCTGCTATTTTTATTGTATTGTATTTTATTGTAATCATATTTTATTCTGTATCTAAATTTGGCAATACTGTAACTCAAATGTCATGCCAATAAAGCAACTTGAACTTGAACTTGAGAGAGAGAGAGAGAGAGAGAGAGAGAGAGAGAGAGAGAGGAGAAATGTAAGAAAGTTTAATGTTGTATGTAAATTGTGTTTGAAGGGAAGTCGTGGCCTAATGGTTAGAGAGTCGGACTTGCAATCGAAGGGTTGTGAGTTTGAGTCTCGGGCCGGCAGGAATTGTGGGTGCGTGCATGTAAAGTTCTCTCTCCACCTTCAATACCACGACTTAGGTGCCCTTGAGCAAGGCATCGAACCCCCAACTGCTCCCCGGGCGCCGCAGCATAAATGGCTGCCCATTGCTCTGGGTGTGTGTTCATAGTGTGTGTGTGTGTGTGTTCACTGCTCTGTGTGTGTGCACTTCGGATGGGTTAAATGCAGAGCACGAATTCTGAGTATGGGTCACCATACTTGGCCGAATGTCATGTCACGTCACGTCGTTTGAGAGAGAGAGAGAGAGGGGGGTGTTCAGAGAGGAGTCTGTTGGATGTTTAGCTGTTATTTGTTTTATGGACTCAATGTTGAAAATGTAAAACATTTCAAACACTGTTGGCAGAAGTGAAAAATAAATAATTTTATGAAGTTACAATTTTGTTTGATTCCATGATGTATTTTACTGAACATGAGTATTTACAATGCAAATCCAAATTATTTTAGTTTACTGTTACTTATATCTTGTCTTTTAACTTTATTAAGATCAGATTCTGCAGGTAAAATTACAATAATAAGGTGACTTGACTTGGACTTGACTTGACTTACTACAGGACTTGACTTGACTTGACTTGACATAACTTGTGACTTGACTTGACTTGACTTGCCCAAGAAAAAAATACTTGGGACTTACTTGAGACTTGAAGGTTAAGACTTGAGACTTACTTGAGACTTGCACATGTGTGACTTGGTCCCATCTCTGTTAATTTGTCATTGTCATTAGGATATGTCCAAAAAACCTATTATTAAGCCTCTCGTAAAAAATAAAATAAAATAAAATAAAAAAAACCTAGGCCCCAAAGAACTACTTAATTAGTTCTTTGGCATATCTTGAATCTTTCTTTTCTGTCCAAGATACTAGACAATGTAGTATCCTCACAATTACATTCCCTCTTAGAGAAAAATGCCATCTGTGAGGATTTCAAGTCAGTATTTAGAGTGTATCATAGTACTGAGACTGCTCTCGTTAGAGTTACAAATGACCTGCTCTTTTCATATGATCGTGATTGTATCTCTCTTTTGGTGGTATTAGATCTTAGTGCTGCGATCGACACTATTGACCACAACATTCTCTTGAATAGACTAGAAAACTTTGCTGGCATTATTGGAAGTGCATTAGCATGGGTCAAATCATACTTATCTGACCGCCATCAATTTGTAGTGAATGAAGAGTTATTATATCGATCACAAGTGCTGTATCGAGTACCTCAAGGCTCAGTACAAGGCCGTTACTTTTCACACTTTTCATCATTTATGTTGAAATATTTTATTTTGATTGCAGACTTTGCAAAAGAAACATTTAAGGGCCCTTTTCTCAGGAAAAGATAAATCTGGAAAGCTGATTTTAACATTAGCAAAAGTCACCATTAGCTCACAGTTTAATATTATTGAAGAAATAACTGTGATATTAAAGAACTCATTTGTGGGTTCTCCTTTCTAGGGGACAATTAAAGGGAATGGATCTTTTCATTTAGGCAGCTTCCTCATAAATGGATTTCCGTTTGAGCCACATTAGAGAGTTAACATTTTTCCTGCAGACTTTTAGATGAAGGAGAGTGTGCTACTGCACTCTGGGCTCAGTGAGGCTCTGATGTTGAGATTACACATGTCAGGAGGCAGATGAGAAGGATTTCCATGGCCCTGACCATCAACCCTTTTATTTCCTATTTTATTTTCTCAGCATTCTTTTATTCCTTTTGCATTTTTGGCTCCACCATTGCTCCACAGATTCACCGGTCTATTCACCCTTACACAAAAACAGCAAGCTTGTTCTCTGTGGACTGAGGGGAAGCACGCTCCAGCAAAAAAAAAAAACAGAAAAAAAAAATGGGGAATGAGAGGGAGAGAGAGGAAAAATTATTGTGCTCCCTCTCTCTCTCTCTCTATCTCTCTCTCTCTGTAGTGACTGAATTTCTTAACATCTTTTCAAAAATCGCTTAAATGCCTGGAGGCGAGAGGAAGAAACAAGCTAATGGTGGATGGGGAGCACTGAACAAATTTCAGAGCCCTTTCCTGCTTGCGTTTGAGGTTTGAAAGCAAACGCCCTGCCTTTCAAGTTTCAAAGTCCTCCTTTCTCCCATGGTGTCACTGAAGGATTTGAAAAGAAGGTAATTGTGCTCACTGCCGCCCTGATCAGAGGCACACGGCCCAGTCTCTAGTATTTCACCAGCTCTCAGTACCACAGGAATAGACTCAGCAGCTCGGATTCAATTTTTCTTTTCCTGTCTCTCTCTCTCTCTCTCTCTCTCTCTCTCTCTCCTCTGTTCTTTGTTTGTCTCTTGATCTCTGTCTCTCACTTGTATCCACTCACTTTCGCTGATTCTTGATCTAGGCTTCTCTCTACCAACTGGTTCTCCCTCTTTCGTCCCCAATGTACATGGTCTTCCTCTGACAATCTCTCTGCCCTTTATTGCCCAACTCTTTCTTCCTCCCATCTTTACCACAATATTATATATATATATATATATATATATATATATATAATAGTGTTGTAATATATTAATGTAATGTATGTTATAATACAACTGTATATATATATATGTATGTGTGTGTGTGTGTGTGTGTGTGTATTACTTTGCAAAAGACTTAGGCCACTAGTATTTTCACCAACAAAAAAATGGTTTTAAGTCAGTTATTTTTATCTTTTGCTGTAATGTGTCAGTAGTAGATAGCCGTTTACATTCCCAAACATTATTTTTGCCATTAATTGTAAGAATCCAGTAAGATTTCTGTTTCCACAGGGAGTCTGACAACAGCCAGTGCTCCACACAGAGATATGATATCACCATTATCCAGTCTGTCTGGAATAACATGAAGAAACAGAACAATTATTAAACAGCATTATTTTTGACAGCATCCTAACTTTACAGCATGTTTAAATGCCTAAAACTTTGCACAGTACTGTAGCTTTGCAGGTTTCTTGAAGTCTTTTGGAGACATTCAGTTCTTCTGGATTTAGTCTGTCTCGGTTTGTTCTGTTTCTTCGTGTTATTCCAGACAGACTGGATGATGGTGAGATCAGATCTATGTGTGGAGCACTGGTTGCTGTGAGCAAACAAAAATCTCAGATAATTTTTTGAATTAATGGCAGAAATTATGTTTGGAAATGTTAACTGATACTGACACATTACTGCAAAAGTTAGAAATAACTGACTTACTAGTGGCCTAAGAGTTTTGCACAGTACTGTATATTAGGGCAAAAATTCTAAAGTCTGCTAAAAACCTTTAAAAAACATAAATAACACTTTTTTTGGGGGGGGGGGGGGTTGTAGATTGTCTTTATTCTACTCAAAAGGCGAGTCATTACTTGTGAAGTGTATAGTTTCTGGATGTTAAGATTCACTATGACACTATCAAAATTTTACTCTTCATGTGTAAGAAGCACAACCAGCCCCAAATAACTCAGCCAATAGTAAAAGTCTGGGGCAGGGTTATCTGTTTCTTCAAATACTCAATTTGGCATAGAAGTTACACACTTCACCTTAAAATACTGTTAAACCCTATGGTTAATTTGAGCAAATTAGTCAATTCAGACAGACAAGAATGAGAGAGAGACATTCAGAAAAATGTGTTTGATCATTGCCTCATATTGCTCATTAAAGGGATCCTATTATGCTTTTTCAGTCAACTTTATTTAGTGTGTAATGTTGCTGTTTGAGAAAAAAAGAAAAAAATATCTGTTTCAAAGCTCAAACTCTCACTAAAAGGAGATATTCTCTTTAACAGAAATCACTTTTCAAGAAATACAACAAACTTATTTTGTAAATTGTGAGGTCACAATGTCACTCATTAAAGTAATTCCTACCCACATAATATGCAAGAAAAAGAGGGCGAGAACTGGTTGAACTGGGCTAGAGAAAATGATGAAGAAGAGCTGCTTTAGTAGAGTGTTGTCACTATGGCAGAGAGATGCTGTTTTTTCCACCTCGGTTCCAAAACCGTTTTTTTTGGCCTTCCTAACTAAGACAAACATAAAAGGGCATTATAGGTTCCCTTTAAAGAACTATACTCAAAGCAATGTACCTTGAAAACCAACAAATGTTGTGTTCTGCACTGTAACCCTATGTATTGAGAACATTTGTCATTATAAATAAATAAATAAATAGCAAGTTTAAAAATAGCAAGTTACTGCCACACTTGTGGTTAAAGGGTTAGTTCACCCAAAAATGAAGATTAGCACATAAATTACTCACCCTCAAGTCATCCTAGGTGTATATGACTTTCTTCTTTCAGACGAATCTAGTTGGAGTTATATTAAAAATAGTATTTTATTTTTCAAGCTATTTAATGCCACTCAGTGGGTGTTGCATGCATCAGTCCAAAATAAGTTAAATAAAAAGTGCCCATCCATTAAAAAGAAGTGCCTCACATGTCTCCGGAGGGTGAACAAGGCCTCCTGTAGCGAATCGATGCTTTTTGTAAGAAAAATATCCATATTCAAAACATAATAATCACTTTAATATAGCTTGTGCTCACTGTTGTAAATGGAAGCAGATCTGGGCAGATGATGTATGAGTTCGGCTTTGTGCATGTGCAGCTCAGAAGTGACACATGCAGAAGTGCAGGGGAGAGATCAAAACAAAACAAAACAACGGTCACTGATTGGAAGTAAAAAAAAGAGGTTTCTTGAAGGAAAAAAGAATGACAGAGGATTTTGATATATGCCAAGAGAAGTCTTTGCTTCCTTTGCTCCAGTTAACAAATGTTGGTTTTCATGAGACTCCCCGGCAAATGCGCAATGCCGAGCACATATGTCATCAGTCTGGAGCAGCTTCCGTTTACAACTATTGGTGCAAGCTACATTAAAGTGATTATTTTGTTTTGAATGTGGCCTTTGTTCTACCTCCAGAGCCATTTTAGACACTTTTTTTATGGATCTGCTCTTATTATTTAATTTCTTTTGGATTGATGCATATATCACCCTAAGTGGCATTAAACAGCTTGAAATATCAAAGATAAATTTTTGTATATAACTGGATTCATCTGAAAGAAGAAAGTCATATACACATAGGATGACTTGAGGGTGTTATTTATGGGCTAATATTCATTTTTGGCTGAACTAACCCTATAAGTTACCACTAAATGTTCGTTTAATTACGGTACAGGACAGAGCACATAAGTTGCCTAAAATATACAATAGAGATCATGAGGACAGGTAAGAACATTGTTCTTGGGACCAGTGAGGTTTGTTTCTGTCTGTGGAATGGAAGCCTCTAAAGTTGAGGGCTACTCTAAGGTTGAATCCAAAGGCAGAACCATCTTCCTCTTTTCCTCTAGCTCTCTGCCCTTCTTCAGCGTATGCCAATCATTTTTCACCTCTCTCAAAGTTGAACTGGCTCTCCCACTGCTGAGTGGTCAGCTCATGCCAGTCAGAATGCAGCAGGGTAGTGCAGAGGCCATTCATGTCAAAGTTGCACAATGTTGCAGTGTTTCCGGCGAGGGAGAGGGCTTTGTTGAGGGGGAAAAAATAAAGAAAGCAAAAGGTTAAGACTGAACGTCCTCCTGCAGATATTTTGAAAAGTTTGCTGTCAATTGTTGAGTTGAGGTTGGTTAAGCTGGGGAACCTTTTTTGTGGTGGTGGTAGAGCTGACGTGTGGGGAGTTACAGTGGAGAAAAAGAGGAGCTTGTGGTAAACAACAAAACGTTTCTTCAAAGCTTCTTCCTCCTGTGAAGTAATCCCTCTGTCTTTTTCTCTCCTATTTTTTCTTTCTCTTGCAAATCAACTTGTAGGAGAAGCTGCAATTAACAATGCGAAAAGGATGCAGAAATTCCTGTGTTTGGCACGTGCATAATAATGCCACCTCTCCAAAAGGCTTACCTGATTCATCAGCCTGGCACCTGTGCTAAAGACAGCAGAAATGTTTGTAAAAATACCCAAAGAGAGATTGAAACGGGGAACTAAACAAAGAAAAGGACAGTTTCATCAAACTCGGTTGTAAGAGAAGAGCAAGAGGATTACTACAAGTGTGTGGGATATTCCTCGTTTTTGGCTCCGCATGCAGCAGGCAGGGAAAAGGTTCTCAAAGACCTTTAATCCTTTAACCCCCAGTAGTAGAGGTTTAATGCCAAACCAACACGTCCTCAGAAATGGGTTCAACTTCCCATTGTAGAGGCCAATAATCTATGTGAGTCAAAACAGGGTAAAACAAAATATCTAATTTCCACTAATATTTTCTACCATTTTGATTTGTGAAATGCATATGAATTTTTTTTTTTTTTTTTTTTTTATGACTAATGATTTTTATCAATATATGAATATGAATAAATTTAGTAAATTGCATAAGCAACATGATACTAACTTGCTATAATATCAAATTCATTATATATATATATATATATATATATATATATATATATATATATATATATATATATATATATATATATATATATATATTATGACTAATGATTTTTAACTTTCCAAACAACTCCAGAACAACCAAAACATGGTACAAAAAGGATATATAAACAGATTTAAAAGCAAGCTGCAAATAGGAGATGGCTCCTGAATGCCTACACCCTTTGTAAATATAGCCTAAGCATTGCCAACGGGAAAATCAGATTATATCTTCAAATGAAAATCACAGAATGTTTTATCTTGAGCCACATAATTCAGGTTATGAGAGTAAAAACAGAAACAGAAATGATAACAGCATAAGGGATTTAAACTGCAAGATCAGAGAAAATATTTTTCTGTGATGCAGAATGCTTATATTTAAAACAAATTCCCCACAGTGATGCAGTGCCGAAACATAGCAGTGAGAATAAATGATGTCATTGTGTCTGTCAGCTCCTGATAAGAATCTTTGCTAAATCGACAGCTTCCACACATCTCAGTTTGATTGTGCACAAGTACGCAATGAATCCCAAAGTCTCATCTAGCACATTCTGCCGCTAGGCCTCTACAGAGACGTGGGAATGCTGGAATTCCCTGATTCCCTTCCAAGCAGTAGTGGGAAACTGGGATGCAATGAATCAAAGTCAAGGCCTCTACCTTTTCTCCATGTTCACCTCAAATCAGCATCACAGAGAAGCTTGAAATCACCCTAGGATCCTTGTCTCTCTCCTCCCCCTGGTCTTCTGGATGCAGCACTAGCATTCTGAGAGGCCAGTCTCGATACTCAGACATGTTCAAGAGCACATGATTGTGCTGGAGAAAGCATGTGCCAGCTGCGGAGCCAGAAGTGCTATCAGAGGGGGGACAATGGTGCATTTGGGCTATTCAGAGTTTTCCTTTTCTCTGAAGCTGCTGACGCAGCGCCCATATTCACATCAAACTCTGCTAAAGCTTTTGACATGCCATACCGAGACCTTGATCAGAGGACATAATGGAGTGTGATTGATGCTATCAGGTATGGACCAAAACCAGGTAAGGTGCTGAGAGCAGGAAATGGCCACACTTTTCCTGAGAAGTGCATGAGAACCAAAATGTAAAAAGTATCAAGGTCATGACACTTTTGGCTTACTATTGATCCAATGGCTTTGGATTTTACAAAAATGTATATTTTTGTAAAATCTTGTCTTCAAAACAATAGGACAGGGGAAAAGAGAGAGAGAGATAGAGAGAGAGAATATTAGGAAGAACATCTGAAATTATTGTGATACATAAATATGACAAAATGCCTGAGCAATAACAAGATTTCTTATCTAGAGCAAAATAAAAGAGCAACCGCTAAACAATAAACATTTTTTTTCTTTGTTCACACATAAATTAAACTTGTTTAAAACTTTAAAACAACTTTAAACTATATTCACTCCAGTAAAAAAAAAAAAAAAAATAGATAAATTAAAAATAGACAAACGTACATCTTATTAAAAAGTAAATTCAGTAAATTCTGAAACAATGTTTACTGTGGTTTCTGGAGGGATCACCATTGCTGGCTGAGATGTTGGTCTGCTTTGGGTGGACTGAGGCTAATGACCTGTGTATATGCCAGCTTTCTGCTGTGCCGGACTGTTAGCATATCCCTCCATTCACTCAGCAAACAAATCAAGGCCAAGCCTGAGGCTCTTAGATAATGGACAAATCACCACAAATCAGCCAAATTTTACACTCGGCCCAGACCACATCCTTTTCACAAGGCTTTTAAACTGTTAAAGGTCAAGAAAATATCTTCATGTATATTGTGAACATTAAACTTGTTGTAAATGTAGCAAAGTTGAATCTCAGAGTATCTGAGACCAACAAAAATTATAGATGTTGTATTTGTTAATCCTCAGTAGCTGTTTTGCTCTACACCTCAGGATCGTGGATAAATGCATCCTAGTTAGTGAGACTGGGATGGTTCAGGCTTTATTAAGACAGTTAACAGGAGTGGGATAATTAGACAGTTCAAAGGCACCTGCCTGTTGTCCCACAGGGGCTGGAATTCTCTGGCCCCTTCCCCTCCCCTCACATTTAAAAGCATGTTAACTCATATCAGGGGCTAGCAGGCTAATTTAACTTCTGACATTTGATATCTGAGGAATGAGAAGGATCAGCCATTTATCCGGAACGGGATTACCCTTCCATCCACCCCCACTGCTCACTGCTCCTCGCTCTCTTCCGTCCCCCATCCTGATGAGAAAACTGCTCTCAGTCAGGCAAATTCATTAATTTGCTTGCCGCTAAGCACTTTATCAATGATGGTGAAATTCTGTTGTATAAAGTGGAGCAGCATCCCCTATGCTAGCAACTGAGTGGCAGAGATTGTTTTAGGTCTTACAGGATTATTGGTGAATAGTTATGATATAAAAATAAAAAAATAGTCAGATGTCAAATGGGTTCAGATGATATAAAAAGCTTGGGAACATCTCGTGTTTTGTGCTGGATGGCAACTTTTGGGTACCTTTGCAAAGACTAAAAGTTGAATAATTCAAACAAGCTAAATTCAGGCAAAAAATTAAAAAGAAAAAATGTGCTCTCTTTAGAAAGACAAGTTCCTGGTGGACCAAGCAGGCATAGACAAATTAGCAGAGGTATTTGAGCATGTTGGGCTCCTCTGATGAATGTCTGAGCTTCGGTGTGAATGGAGACGACTTTGGGTGAAACAGTGTAACACACTGCAGCCTTTGAAGGTGCAGCTGTTGATGCTTACAATTTCTCAGCTGTCCAATTCAGACCCTTTTACAACCCACCATGACAATCAGAATTCCAACCTACAAGCCAAACCTCATAAAAATAACATGACAATCCAACCCCCACGTCTAAAACCATTAAATAACATAATGTATTTGCCAAAACAGCAGAGCATAACACCACATTGCTGTTGACCTGTTCAACTAGCTACATATGTGACTGATAAAGTCATCTTACAGTGTTCACAATAAAATAATAAATAACATATTAAGGAAATCGATGAATTTAGAATTTATTTATTAATTTCATTGGATGATGATTTTAAGAAATATGTGAACCATAACTAAATAATTACATTCTTTACAATTCCCATACCAACTAGAAATACATATGAAGATTTGTGTTTGAAGTTTATTTGTAAGTGTATTTACCCTATTCTGACCAGGTAAGAATACATTTGACCCTTTGCAAAGCCCTTTGATTATTATTGCTGACTCAGACAAGCTGTTAAATAAGCTCAGAAAGTCATCCTTATCATGCTCAGATATTCAACCCAAACCCAGATCATTAATTCAAGTTACTTTACATCCTCCCTCTTAATGTAATGAGATACACTCCTGAACATTACAGACATCACTAAATCAATCATTCTATCTCCAAAGACACAGCATTAAACTCTCCTAAATCTGCTCCCTGTGAGGTTCTCTCACTGCTTTTATCTCTCTTCTTTCTCTCTGTCAAAAAAGGATGTGCTTCTTGGTCAATTATATTATACAGTTTGTATCATGTGCCTGTTTTTATTTGTTTTATTATTGAGTTATGAGAGCACGTGACAGTGTAAAATAAAGAAATGGCACAAATCGCACAGGAAAATATGTTGCTGTTTTCACATAAAAATCACAGTGGTATAACGGAAAGACAAATGTTTCTTAAAAGCAATGTTTCTCTCTCTCTCTCTCTCTCTCTCTACTTCTTTCCTGGTCTCTCGTTCTCTCTTTGGACCCATGCTGAGCAGAGTCAGACCCAGAACCACACAAAGGTCCCATTGATGAGGATATGGGTGTAAAACAGGCCAGTCTGCTCCTCTCATACACAGTCATGAGGTTGCCAAATTATACCCAGGAAAGGCTGTGTGTCTTATTGAGTTTCAAAACTAATTTGAAAACCTGTTTTATTTATATTATTTTGATTTCATTTTCTTTCCTAAAGGATCACAGATTTACATCACATCATGATGGAACCATAGTCTTGTTTATTACACTACATCATAAATCTTTAAGTGATCTAAAAACTAAAAAGTCTTAGGTCCTTTCCCAAATCAGTTGCTCTCTCCTCTCTTATGAATTCCTGCCTGTGACTCAGTTGTGCTGTTCATTAAAGGCAACAAATGACCAAACTACTGATCAAAAATTTGAATCCAATAACTTTTTTAATTCAGCAATAATACATTAAATTGATCAAAAGTGACAGTAAAAACATATAATTTGACTTAAATTTACTGTGTTCAAATAATCGCTGTTATTTTGTCATTTCTATTCATTAAATAATCCTGAAAACAATGTATCACCATATCAACAATTATATTAATTTTACTATCACGTGAATAAATTACATTTTAAATTTTTTAAATAAAATCTTTTATTGTATTTTGTATTGTATATTTTTTTTCTTATCGACCCCACACTTTTGAATGGTAATATAACCAAATAAAATTCTAAACTGAAATGACAACCTATTTATTGTTGGTGTTACATAACATGATTAAATATAGATGGAAATATAGCTTCGCAGCTATATTCACCTTGTACAAGTTAGCAACCAGGGCCTGCACTGGTTCAAACTATACGTCCTTACAATGTAATCACAGCCTGTCTGACTGCCTGTTAAAAATATGTTTCTTTCAAACATCTGCTCCCCCAAGCCAACTAGCTTCAGTAGGCTGCACACTCACTTCTTAGATAAATCAGTGTCTTTTAAGGTTATCGGTTAGCTAAATGAGTGTTGGCGTATCAGGGCTGGCAATTATGAGAGCCAAGCTCTTATCCAATGAAGACAACAAATGAATGGCCGGAAACTCCCTAACTCAGCTGGATGAGAGAAGAGAGCTTCTTGACTAACAAGGATACAGCTCACCTTATAAACTCACTTCACTAACTGTCAATAATGATTGTGGGTCACACACACACACACACACACACACACACATATATATAATAGTGTGGTAAAGATGGGAGGAAGAAAGATTTGGGCAATAAAGGGCGGAGAGATTGTCAGAGGAAAAGTTTTTGTGAAAAGTGGGGACATCTCATAGGCGTAATGGTTTTTATACTGTACAAACTGTATATTCTATGGCCCTACACCAACCCTACACCTAACCCTAACCCTCACAGGAAACTTTCTGCATTTTTACTTTCTCCAATAAACTCATTCTGTATGATTTATAAGCGTTTTGAAAAATGGGGACATGGATTATGTCCTCATAAGTCACCCTCTCCTTGTAATACCTGCGTCATGTAATACATGACCCATGTCATTATACAGAGTTGTGTCCTGATATGTCACAAAAACAAGAGCACACACACATATATATATAATAGTGTGGTAAAAATGGGAGGAAGAAAGATTTGGGCAATAAAGGGCGGAGAGATTGTCAGAGGAAAAGTTTTTGTGAAAAGTGGGGACATCCCATAGGCGTAATGGTTTTTATACTGTACAAACTGTATGTTCTATGTCCCTACACCAACCCTACACCTAACCCTAACCCTCACAGGAAACTTTTTGCATTTTTACTTTCTCCAAAAAACTCATTCTGTATGATTTATAAGCGTTTTGAAAAAATGGGGACATGGGTTATGTCCTCATAAGTCACCCTCTCCTTGTAATACCTGTGTCATGTAATACATGACCCATGTCATTATACAGAGTTGTGTCCTGATATGTCACAAAAACAAAAGCACACACACACACACACACACACACACACATTTCATGAACCATTTATTGCAGAGATGAAATATGGAAGGAGGATGGTAATCAACCTCTGTTTCTAATGAATCATTGAAAATCTAGCTACAGTGAGACAAGAAGTGACGGACAGAGCCACAACAGTAAAACAGCAAGTGATGTGTATGTTTATGTGCTGAACTTGATAGAAAGCACTGTTAAATGCACTATAAACTTATTTATAAATAATAAACAGGCTTTTGTGATCCAACATAAACAGTGTAATAATAATAAAAAAAAAAAAAAATTTTTTTACTAAAGACTGTGTTAAGGAGAATATATGAAGAGTGGCATGACATAAAGAAAGCCAGAGACAGAGATACATACATAGTGTGAGGGATACAAGATTCTATTAAATTTACTTGGCAGGGTCAGAAAATGTTGTTCCTTTTTGTGGGGTGACAGATGTTCGCTAACCAATAAAAAAGACTCCCCTGGTTCTCTTACTACCCACCAACTTACTTACCATGTCTCTTCTAGTAATCTTGTTTGAACATTTAACTGGGTTACTACAAGAGGAACATTTCAGAGATTGTACCTTCATAGCTCAAGAGTTCATAGTTAAATTTTACTTAAAGACACTGGACTGCTATGATCACTGTTTATGAAAATCACACATATAAATTAACAATATCACTGCTACAGCGCAGGAACAAAGAGCAAGGAACGAGGAGACGAGGAGATCAGATCCAAGGAGTTCACATGTAGCACACAGGGATGACAAACAATACCGGACAGAGAACTAAACTCAGGGAATACTATTTATAGACATGTCTAGATAAGGGTAGGACGAGGAACACCTGGTACTAATGAACCTAAACGGGAAACAACTGGAAATTAATCAGAACATGAAAATCAAAACACAGAAAAAACATGGGACAGAGTATGACATCACGCTCCCCTCTGGAAGGCGTGTCCTCATGCTGTATAACATCAAATGGGGAGGGGAGAATGGAATCTGGAGGTCCTTCAGGACAGGCACAGGACAGTGGGCCTCCAGAGGGGTACCCGTTCAGGGTGCCATGGTAATTCAGGGGATTTGGGGGGCCATGGCAGTTCTGGGGACTTGGGAGGCCATGGTGGATCTGGGGACTCGGGAGGCCATGGCGCATCTGGAGGTTGGAGCTCTGGGTTACACTCGGGGACAGAAGCCGACACTGGGTTAAACTCGGGGACAGAAGCCCTCCCTGGGTTAAACTCTGGGACTTGAGCCCTCCCTGAGCTAAATAAGCAATCAGGAGCCCTCCCTGAGCTTAATTAGTAGTCAGGAGCCCTCCCTAAGCTAAACAGGGTATCAGGAGCCCTCCATGGGCTATACTTGGGAATGGAAGCCCCTCCTGGGCTTGACTGGGGATCGGGAGCCACTCCTGGGCTGGACTGGGGATCGGGAGCCCCTCCTGGTCTGGACTGGGGATTGGGAGACTATCCTGGGCTGGACTGGGGGTTGGGAGCCCTCCATGGGCTATACTCGGAAGCAGTCCACCTGTCCAGTTAAACCGCCAAGAGGAGGGGAGGAATTCTTGCACGTACTCCTCCAGAGAATGGACATTCTGATAAACACCACATAGACGGTCGAGGGGATCCATCGAAAACAAACTCAAAATAAAACACTATCAAAACTGGGAAGAAAAGGAAAACACAGTATTCTGTCACAGGCTGCTACAGTGCAGTAACAAGGAGCAAAAAAACATGGAGACCAGGAAATCAGATCCAAGGAGTTTAATTGACGTATAGCGGGGAATCACATGTAGGACACGGGGATGACATAAACAATATCGGACAGAGAACTAAACTCAGGGAATACTATTTATAGACATGACCATGACCATATAAGGGGAGAATGAGGAACACCTGGGACTAAGTACATAAATGGGAAACAACTAGAAACAAATCATAAAACAACATGAGGAGCAAAACACAGACAAAACATGGGACAGAGTCTGATAATCACAACAACAAGTATCCGTATATGATTTTTTTTTTCATAGCAAAACTGCAGAAGTTATCAAAACATTACAGTCACTAATAAGAGAGTTGTTGTAAACTAAGAGTATATAATTATAAAATTAATGTTAGTAGAACAACCCAGAATATTTGGTACTAGATGGATTTGAAGAAAAATATCCATACTGAAATCTCTAAATTTGTTCGCACATATGTTATCCATTTAACCTGATGTCAAGGTGAAAAATAATTTAATTAATTAAAAGTGCTGTAAACAATGTTTAGCTGTTTGTCTAGCTTCAACCACACGCCTTTTCCACTATATCTACATCATTTATTATTATTATTATTATTATTTATTTTTGTTCATATAAATGCTTTGACAACACTGTCATTTGTCATGCCAATAAAACAAATTTTTAATTTAACTGAATATTACCTCTGAAAATACATCTAAACCACCTGAAATGTGTTGCCAATAATTCCAGTCTTCCTACAAAAACGTATGTAGGTTTGTAACACATCTGCATAATTAGCTGACTGTGAACAACTTGTACTTTGTTTCTCCCAACACAGAATTTATTGGTTAAAATTCATTTTAACATTAACACTACAGAAATATAACTCCAATGTTTCGCTTTGTTCCTGTCATTTACTAATAACTGTTTTTCAAATCTTTCCAGGTTGAATGCAGGGTTTGCAGAACACTTACTGTATTAATTATGGGGCATGGGGCAGTACCCACTTTATTTAAGCCATCAAATAAACCTCAAATATATAACCTCTGGATAACAAGCACATAATTTGGGTTTACAAACTGTAATGCTACATCATATAGTAATTTACAGTAGTGCTTGGTTGACACTTGTACCATTATCGTTTGGGCAAGTGCTATTTAGCTTTCATTACTTTTTGCAATGATGTGTTAACACATGCTGACATAGCCTCTGGTGCTAAAATTTAGATATGGTAATGGGTGTTTTGTTTTCTACAAATGCTGTAAGTGGTAGACCAATCAAAACAGACAGGGTTATCTGACAAATCAATGCAGGGTGGGCTCTCAGAAAGGAAGGTGTAAATAGACTGGATCTTTGAACAAATTGATCTAGACAATGGGGGAAAAATTATGACGCTACAATGCATATTACAAGACAACTGACGTCATCGACCAGGAAGCTTAAAAGCATGTGCAGTGGAGCCGGCATCAGCTTTCTGTCATTCAGCAAGCACTCTGTGTGTGTACATTTTATCAGTCTGTCTTGTGATTCTTATTTGGTGTTGTCTGTCCACAATAAGCTCCATTATGTCTAAAGCAAGTACTAAGACATAAGGGCAAAAGCAGATCAGGTGTCAGATTGTGTGCTCCTCCCTGCCCACGCTACATTATGAGCGGGATACAGACAGTTTGTGTGTGGTCTGCTTGGGAGCAAAGCATGTGGAGATGGCTCTCAAGTGAACCGACTGCCCGCATTGTGAGCGGCTTCCTCTGCGTAAGCTTTGCTCTCAGAAGGCTCTCTTTGGGAAGGGAGTCATCACCAGTGTTCCCTGCAGTGCTGGCCCCACCTCTGCCGAGGCAGAGTGGCAGCTGCACTCACGGGGTTCCCTGATTTTTCCCCGATCTACATGATAAGGTTTCGAGATCACTGACTCTGCCATTCTCAGCCTGGCTCTTCATCCCTGCCTCAGATTACTATGGCAATGTGGGGCGATAAAATGAGTGTGGTTACAGAGTGATGCCTCGGGTGGAACAGCGAGCTATCTGTCCCCTGGCTTGACTTCGTCTCTGAAGGCTCTGTGATTGGCACTGCACACCAAGCCACTACGTACGACATCAGCACTGGTGGGCAAGGTGTATGCATTGTGTAGGTCTGGCTGATCCATGTTTGCACACCATGGGAGTGTTACAGGCGTAACAGGCCGCCCTGCTGAAGGATTGGACGAGAAGCTTTCTGGGGAGGAGAAATCACGTCTGAAAATATTTTGGAGCTGAGAAGGACCGCTGATCTCTCCCTCCGCACCACCCAGAGACTGTTTGCGCCATCGGGCAGTCCATGGCAGTAATGGTGGCAGCTGAGAGGCATTTGTGGCTGACACTTTCAGATATGAGAGAAAAAGACAGGGACTGCGCCTTTTGGCCTGTTCGGCGATGGCGTCAACTTGGTTGTCGACAGGTACCAGGAGCCCTGTAAACAAGTGGCGGCGTTCCAGCAGTTCCTCCCTCAGCAGCCCCCTCCGCATACAAGCTTTGCATATCAGGAGACTCAAAAGCAGAGCATCGCCTCCCGTGCTCCCCTGCTCTGGGATGAGGTCTTAGAAGCAAAAACAACATCTTAGAGCTATCCTTGAAGCTAAGAAGTTCTCAGAAAAGAAGTCCTGATGCTGAAGGCTACCCCTAGTGGGGTGGATCACTGCACACCGCATTGCATGGTGCCTATTTTGCCTTAGTGCCCTCAGGAGATCAGTCTGTCAACCCTGCCAGAGTTCCAGAACACAGCGATCTCCAGCTATCATTCTCTTCCGCCTGGGAACATAGGGGAGCTGAGATGGAACAGGAAGTGAAGACTATGTTGAGAAAGAAAGCCATCGAGGTGGTCCCTCTTTATGAGAGAGAATCCGGGTCCTACAGCCGGTACTTCATAGTTCCAAAGAAAGATGGGGCAGTTGCGTCCGATTTTAGATCTACGCCAGTTGAACCACTCAGTCATGCAACTGAAGTTCAAGATGGTCACTATCAAACAAGTCATGACTCAGATCAGGTTTGAGGACTGGTTTGTCACAATAGATCTAAAAGATGCATATTTCCATGTCTCCATCCTTCCTCAACACAGGAAGTTCCTGATGTTTGCTTAGATGTGTGGAAAGAGACTTGGTTCTTGTCCCAGGGCCTGGTGTTGGGAGCTCCTTGTCGCCGTGTACCGCTAGCGATAGACACTTCCCTCGCCAGTTGGTAAGTGGTCATGAGTGGCCACCCTGCCCGCAGACTGTAGAGTGGCCACCATATCACATGACATATCAACTGCCTGGAGATGCTGGCAGTGTTTTGAGCACTCAAACACTTTCTCCCAGACCTGAGAGACTGTAATGTGTTGGTGTGCACTGACAACACAGCGTTGGTCTCTTACATCAACCACCAGGGAGGTCTGCATCACAACCCTTGTACAAGCTGTCCCACCAGATCATTGTGTGGTCCCAGGGAAAATTCATCTTACTGAGAGCAGTGCATATTCCTGGGCATTTTAATATGGGATCAATCATCCTATCAAGACAGGGGCCGAGGCCCGGGGACTGGATGCTTCAAGCCTAAAGTGGTGAAGCAGATATGGAGAGTTTTTGGACAGGCTCAAGTGGACCTCTTTGCGATTCATTCGACATCACAATGTCCCCTCTGGTTCTCTCTGACTCACCCAGCTCCTCTGGAACTGGATGCTATCGTGCAGACTTGGCCAAAGCTTTGTCTGTATGCTTTTCCCCCGATCGCTCTGCTCCTGGGAGTTCTGGAGAGCGTTAGCCGGGACAGGGTCTGTCTACTGCTAGTAGCCATATTCTGGCAGGGCGAGTATGGTTCTCGGACCTGATCTCAGTCCTTAACTGCTCTCCATGGGAGATTCCCATCAGGAGGGATTTCCTCTCACAGACAGGGGGTACGATAATTCATCCCTGCCCGTAGTTGTGGAAACTGTGGGTGTTGTCCCTGAGGGGGCACAGCTCATAGCTTCCAGTCTCTCAACCCAGGTTGTTAAAACCACTCTCTAATCCAGAGCTCCCTCTAGTGAAGTCAAGTCAAGTCAAGTCTGCTTTACTGTCAATTCTTCCACATGTACAGTACATACATACAGAGAATTGACCCATGGTGCATACAGATGGCTCTAAAAGTAGAGCCAAAAAATCTAAATCAAACATAAAATACAACTATACAATAAGGGCATGTAAAAATAAAAATAAAGTTAAATAAAAGAGTGCAAGGCACATGGCAGATAGAGTGCAAACTAGTGAAGTGAACAAACAGTACAACACCAGTAGAGTACCAACACCAGTAGAGGACATGAAACCCCAAACCATCTCTGACTGTGGAAACTTTACACTGGACCTCAAGCAATCTGGATTGTGTGCCTTTCTTCCTCCAGACTCTGGGACCCTGATTTCCAAAGGAAATGCAAAATTTACTTTCATCATAGAACATAACTTTGGAACACTCAGCAGCAGTCCAGTCATTTTTGAAGTGAGACGCTTCTGACGCTGTCTGTTGTTCAAGAGTGGCTACACAAGGAATGCGACAGCTAAAACCCATGTCTTGCATACATCGTGTGCGTAGTGTTTCTTGAAGCACTCTTTGTGAATCTCCCCCACATTTTTGAATGGGTTTTGTTTCACAATCCTCTCCAGTGTGCGGTTATCCTTATTGCTTGTACACTTTTTTCTACCACATCTTTTCCTTCCTTTCACCTCTCTATTAATGTGCTTGGACACAGAGCTCTGTGAACAGCCAACCTCTTTTGCAATGACCTTTTGGTTGGACCATGGTTGAAACATGAGGAGCCAAATTCCTCAAAAAGGTAACAGGATGTTGTAAATCAATTCCTAGTGCCACAAGTCAGAAGCAAGTCTACTAACCAACCAACTCTTTCACAGAACAGCTTTCAACATTAACACCATTAGAACAATTATTGACAATTTCACTTCAGAAAAGAGATTGTCAAATTTGGGGCAAGTAATCAAGATTGATCGTCAAAGAGATGCACAGCCTGGCCATCACATGTAAACCCATGAGAGTAAACAAGATCCTTGGATTGACTTCCTCCCACCTAGCAGAACCAGACTGAAATTCCTAAGGGGACCTTTTAATCTCTGGTTTCCACAGAACATCCTTGTGACAGAGAATGGCACGGGAACTGTCTTTTATAGAGGTACATGAACCAAAATGAACTCAAAAAGACTTCTAAATGAATATCATCAGTCCATTGCTTAAATCCATATTCATTTATATGTGTGGCAGGGGGAACGTGGTTTAGCGAAGTCTGCAGCGGGAGAGAGAATCAGGAGACGAGTGGTAAGTGAGTGGTTTGGGCAGAAATTATCATCACCTGTTTCTTGAGGGGCGGGGCTTGTGCCTGCCGGAGGGACAGTGCTTCCGTTTCTCCGCTCTCTCCGTGCCAATTCTCAAATCCACTCCCTGCCACTGGGGCGGCGGGTAGGTCTGGGCTGGCCTATTGGCGTTGCGGGGACCCAGAGCATTTCGTGGACAGGTGTCCAGTGATGGAGGTGGGGACAATGATCCGGGTCCCGGACGTCCCACAGGTCACCCCCAGTCAGGCTGGCGAGTACCAAATACCTGTGAGTATCAAGGGGGGTACATATCCAGCCTTGGTGGATTCAGGATGCAACCAAACCTCAATCCATCAAAGCCTGATTCAACCAGGGGCATTGGATACAAGCCGCGTGGTTAAGGTGCGTACACGGGGATGGGGTGGAGTATCCGGTCGTCCCAATTATTATTAAATTCCGGGGACAAAAGCATAGTGTAGAGGTGGCGGTTAGTCCCCACCTCCGGCATACGATAATTTTGGGAACGAATTGGCCTGCGTTTACGGTTTTATTGGGGTCGTTATGTGCGGATGCCTCTTGGGGAAGTAAGGCATGGAAGGAGACCGCACGGGTACAGGTGGGAGAAACTGAGCCGGGACCGCTGGGGTCTGCCTCAGGGGAACCGAACGAAATCGGGAGACTGATTCTCTCCGAGCGTGATGACTTTCCTCTGGAGCAGTCTCAGGGTGAGACTTTAAAGCATGCATTTCACCAGGTCCGCTCCATCGATGGCCAGCCTCTCCAACCTGCCCTCCCGCTCACCTATCCGTATTTTGCCATTTTAAAAGACCGGTTGTATCGAGTGACCCAAGACGCTCGAACAAAAGTGAATACAACCCAATTGTTAATTCCGAAGAGCTGCAGGGAAATGCTTTTCCATGCGGCTCATTCTAACCCTATGGCAGGCCATTTGGGACAGGCAGCAACACTAAATCGCCTCATGACCCGTTTCTTTTGGCCGGGCATTCATGACAATGTGTGCAGGTGGTGCGCGTCTTGTCCGGAATGTCAGTTGGTGATCCCACTGGCCGCCCCAAAAGCGCCTTTGCACCCTCTTCCCTTAATGCAGGTCCCCTTCGAGAGAATCGGTATGGACCTCATCGGGCCATTAGAGCGATCGGCACGAGGACATCGCTTTGCATTGGTCATAGTTGATTATGCAACACGATATCCTGAAGCGGTGGCCCTCCGCAACATTTCCGCTAAAAGTGTTGCGGATGCCCTGTTTCGTCTTATCTCCCGGGTGGGGATTCCAAAAGAAATCCTCACCGATCAGGGCACGGCGTTTATGTCACGTATGCTATGAGAACTGTACGGATTGTTGGGCATTAAATCGATTCGAACTAGCGTCTATCACCCACAAACCAACGGCCTGGTCGAACGATTTAATCGCACTCTTAAATCCATGATCCGTAAGTTCGTTCAGGAAGACGCCAAAAATTGGGATAGGTGGCTAGAGCCCTTGTTATTCGCTGTGCGAGAGATCCCGCAAGCCTCCACAGGGTTTTCCCCCTTCGAGCTTCTCTATGGACGCCAGCCCCGGGGGGTGCTCGACGTTCTGAGAGAAACTTGGAAGGAGGGACCGTCTCAGGGCAAAAACGAAATTCAGTATGTGCTGGACTTGAGAACAAAACTCCACACATTGGGGCGGCTATCAATGGAAAATTTGTTACAAGCCCAGGACCGCCAGAGCCAGCTGTATAACAGGGGAACTAGGTTACGCAAATTTGCACCGGGAGAGAAAGTACTTGTATTACTCCCAACGTCGAGCTCTAAATTAATGGCTAAGTGGCAGGGACCGTTTGAGGTCGCACGACAAGTTGGAGATCTCGATTATGAGGTAATACGGACCGATAGGAACGGGACACGTCAGATCAACCACCTCAACCTCCTTAAAAAATGGAATGAGGCAGAATCAGTGATGTTGGCAACGTGATTGGGGGGGAGGATGATCTCGGACCAGAGGCGAATATCAAACCACAATCCCTCACCCTGGCTCCAGGTGGAGATCACCTCTCACCGTCCCAACTCACTGATTTAACAAAATTACAGGCAGAGTTTGCCGACGTCTTCTCGCCCCTACCGGGCCATACTAACCTGATTCAGCACCATATCGAGACCGAGCCGGGCGTGGTAGTTCGCAGCCGGCCGTATCGCTTACCTGAGCACAAGAAAAAAGTAGTTCAGGCAGAATTAGGCGCTATGCTTGACATGGGGGTAATAGAAGAATCCAACAGTAACTGGGCGAGCCCGATAGTTTTAGTTCCGAAAACGGACGGCTCAGTCCGGTTCTGTGTGGATTATCGCAAGGTGAATGCTGTGTCGAAATTCGACGCGTATCCAATGCCGCGGGTTGAAGAGTTGCTTGATCGGCTAGGCACGGCTCATTTTTATTCGACATTGGACTTAACAAAGGGCTATTGGCAGATCCCCTTGTCTCCATTATCCAGAGCAAAGACAGCTTTCACAACGCCGTTTGGATTACACCAATTTGTTACCCTTCCGTTTGGCTTGTTCGGGGCACCTGCTACCTTTCAGCGCCTCATGGATAAGATCCTGCGGCCCCATGCTGCATATGCGGCTGCCTACCTGGATGATATCATTATATTTAGTAATGATTGGCAGCGGCATATGCAGCATCTGAGGGCTGTCCTGAGGTCGCCGAGGGGTGCGGGGCTCACGGCCAACCCAAAGAAGTGTGCGATTGGGCGTGTGGAAGTAAGGTATCTGGGCTTCCACTTGGGGCATGGACAGGTGCGTCCCCAAATTGATAAGACAGCCGCTATTGCGACCTGCCCACGTCCCAAGACCAAAAAGGAGGTAAGGCAGTTCTTGGGGCTGGCGGGATATTATAGACGGTTTATTCCTAATTATTCGGACATCACCAGACCTTTGACTGACCTTACTAAAAAGGAGGTGCCAGATACGGTCCAGTGGACGGAGCCATGTTAGCAGGCCTTTACCCAGGTCAAGGCTGCTCTGTGTGGCGGGCCGTTGTTACACTCTCCTGATTTTTCTCTCCCTTTTCTGTTGCAGACAGACACGTCGGACAGGGGGCTGGGGGCAGTCCTGTCCCAGGAGATAGAGGGGGAGGAACAGCCGGTGCTGTACATTAGCCGGAAGCTCTCGAAGAGAGAGGCTAAGTACAGCACCATAGAGAAAGAGTGCCTTGCCATCAGATGGGCCGTCCTCACCCTCCGCTATTATCTCCTGGGACGGGAGTTCACCCTCTGTTCGGACCACGCTCCGCTGCAGTGGCTCCACCGCATGAAGGATACCAACGCACGGATCACTCGTTGGTATCTAGCTCTTCAGCCTTTTAAGTTCAAGGTGGTCCACAGGCCGGGTATTCAGATGGCGATGGCCGACTTCCTCTCCAGAAATGGGGAGCCGGATGGCTCCCCGGCCTGAGTCGGGCGGTGGGGGTATGTGGCAGGGGGAGCGTGGTTTAGCGAAGTCTGCAGCGGGAGAGAGAATCAGGAGACGAGCGGTAAGTGAGTGGTTTGGGCAGAAGTTATCATCACCTGTTTCTTGTTCAAGTAATTGGCGTGGAGAGAGTATAAAACGCTGACCCGAACCGGAAACCGAAACCGGAAAGAGTAAACCGAAAATGTTGTGCCAACGTGTCAGAATAGAAGTCACCATTTGGTGTTTGTGAAGTTTCATTTATATTTGTTAAATAAATATGTCAGCAGTCCAGCCGACCCCTTTGTCCTCTTCCTTTCCTCCAACGAACTTGCTACAATATGTAACCCACACATTTGACATTTGACTATCATGTTTCTAATCATTTATTGTGTATGTCTTTTTAGTAACTATTGGATAGTTTAAGGATTCATATTCATTTTTAGTATGTATGTGTTTTAATCTGGTTGCTTGAAAATTTTCAGACCATCAGTTATTTGTCAAATGTATCACATTAGGAATGATGTCCAAAATTATACCCTGCAGGAGCGGGGAAAATTCGGAACACGTGCTTGATAAGATAACATATGATTTATGATTGCCCGAGCAAAGACAATATCTAATTGGTCAAGACAATATTTGAGGTGTGGCCAAAAGGCCAGTATAAATACTCAGGATACCATCAGTCTCACATCTGTACTGGTGTATCTAATATAATTTTAACCTCTAATTAATTTTAATAAAGTTAATTAAGTGATTAATGGCTGTTCATGTCTATGCAATTTCATGTATTGCTGTAACTTGGGATTTCACATTTTAATTCTCTTAAACTCATTCTTCCCTAACTTTCTATCTTCCTGCAACTTGTGTGAATGTGTGAGTATGTGTGCTTATGTATTAGATTAGTTTATATGTCTTAGATGTATCTAATTAAGCATATTTATATTGAAAAGAGTAGTGTCTTGTGTTTTGTGCTTACAAGTTAATGTCTTAAACTGCCGATCTTGTTACTGTGCTAATTGATAGTGTTTTCACTATAATTTTTGATATTAATATCCATTGCAGAGTTGATATTATACGGCTCGTTCAATGAATCGCTGGCCATTTCAGTGATCAGCCGAGAAACAGTGATTCTGTTCAAATTCCCTTTAAAATCACAAATGATTCCCTTTGAGCTAAATTGACCTGCTTCCCTTAAAGTTGTCAGTTATAAACATCAAAATTAAAAGAAATAAACATTTGAAATACATCAGTATGTGTGTAATGAATGAATATAATATACAAGTTTCACTTTTTGAATGGAATTAGTGAAATAAATCAACTTTTTGTTGATAATCTAATATGACCAGCACCAGTACAGTACCAAACGTTTTTTTTTTTTACCTTAAACTGCATAAACGCATTGTATTATACCAAATACACAAAATAATGTTCTTTTTAGCAACATCATATGACCCCTTTAAAATAGCATAATAGGGGCACATAAGAAGTTCAGTGCAGTGTTAAAAAATATTTTCTGCTCCTGAATGTTTCTGTGTGCAGCAGTACATCTGATCTCTGTTTGCACGTGATGTGCATGGGAATGCACACCTTTCAGCAATTTCCTAAAGCAATATTTTCAAAATAGTCAAAACCCAGTCATTTGTAAAGCAATACATGCAACCAGGATTAATGTCCAGATTTCAGAACAGGTTCAAGTTTTCACCCTGCTGATCAACAGAAATCTGTTTGGTTTGAAATTCACTTCTGTGTGAGCTGTGCTTCATGTATAATTACACTTTTGACAAAAGACCTTTTCTTGCCTGCAAAATATTGCTAAAGACACATTTTCTAATTTATTTATTTTTTTCCATTGGAAAAGAGTAGCTTGGACATTCTGTTTTAACATTGGGTGTCACAGAGAAAAATAGAGAAATAAAAAAATGGTTTTGCAACATGAATTTACATTTCTGGGTAGCTATTCCTTCTTCCTAGGACCCCTAACTAGATATTCCAGATGCAAACCCTGAAACTCTGCAGCTCATCAGTGGGTTCATGGAAACCATCTGACTAAGAGAGCTCTCGTAAGCTCTGCTTTCTGTGACAACAATCAGAACCTTTTGAGGAGCCAGGCCAATAGCTACAGAAACCATATCAAACCCAGAAGTGTATGTGTATAGGGCAGGGTAACTGAAGCCCTCTCCACCTCTGTACCAGCCGGGCCTAAACTAATCCCTGTCCTGAGGTCCCAGAAAGATGTCACCCTCTGCCAGCCAGCTGGTTGTCTCCCTGCTGCTTATCCCTCCACCAGAGCTACAGGACTGTGACCCCAACAATGCTAAATAATTTTTTGCCACATTTTCTATTTCCCAGCCAGAGAGAAGAGAGAGGGTATGTGTGAGAGAGTGAGGGACTTGATTTTAAAAATATCCTTATTAATTCAATACAACTTTGGATATTTATATCTATAAAAAAAATTGTAAGCATTAAAAATATATATTTTTCATAAATTAGTATATATATATCCTCATTAATTAAATTAAACTATTTAAATTAAAAGTCGTGGGCCCCTATAATCGTCACCACCTTTCACCCCTCTAGCGATGGCCCTGTTAACCTCCAGAAGCCACGTGGAGCACTTTATGGATGGATGCACTTTATTGGACTTTATTTTAACTTTATATATATATATATAACTCTGACTGTATTCATTTGAAATAAGAAAGCTGATTATGGTTGTTGCCAGTAATTCTGTGTGTGGTTTTTAAATTCCAGCCCATTTTAAGCAAGCAATATAATAATATTTGACTTAAATAAAACAACCCAGCATGTTGGTTAAAAACATTTAATCCAACCAGCTGGGTCAAAATAACCAAGCATATGTTCTGGCCAATATTTACCCAGTGCTGGGTTGGCAAATAAATAAAATTGGGTAGTTTTTAACTTAGGATTTTTTGAGTGTATGCACCCAGTGATGCAGAACAACAAAATAGTATTAGCAGCACTTTAAGACATCAAATAACAAATTGAAAATTCACAGAACGTAAAAAGTGTGTATTTTCTGAGTGCTAAGCTGCTATCATATTGATTGATAGATAAAAACATTAAAACTTGTCATCTAAAAAACAATACATGTTTAGGTTTCGTTGATTTGCAGCCCAAGGAAACCACTTTTACAATCTGACCTCTTTTACAATCACTATTACAATCTAACCATCTTTCCAATCTGAGTTTATTATTGTACTTCTTTGAAAAGAAGGGGCACACTGAAATGGTCACTTTTGTAGCTAGAGCAAACATAAGTGTTATGGGTAGTTTTTAACTGTGAAAAAGTTTTACAAATTTTCATTTTCACACGTGCCTCTCACACAACATGCTCAATCCCAGAATGCTACCTAAAAAGAAAGAGGGAGGAAAAGAAAGAGATAACAGTTGGAAAAAGACAAAATAAAGAGTGGAAATATAAAAAGAAAGCATGTGTGAATACAAGTATTTCGATCGACATTATGAAAATGAAATGCATTCCATAAACTTACACTTAAAGAAAGAGCCCAAACCATATATGGAAACTAGAATATTATAGACATGGGCCTGTAAGCAATGACCTTTCTGCCACCAAGTACAGCAAGCACCCTTAAAGCCAGAACACATTTCACCTTAATCTGGTACGAAAACCTTGGTAACCATTTACATCAAACTTGCAACAACCCTGAAAGCTAGGGAAAACTCTCTTGTGTACGCACATATGGCAGTTAACTGAAGCAAGAATTTATAGTTTATAAAGTTATAAATATGGATGTTTTTCTTACACAAATGTATCGCTTCACTTCAGAAAGCCTTTATTAATATAATTAAAAGAATTAATTAATTTAATTAATATAATTCATAATTAGCTTTTATAGCCTGTTTCATAATAGAAATAAAGGTGACTTGACTTAACTTAACTTGACAGGAAGCCAGAACCAGATTTGTCCTACCAAAATGCTGAGATGAACCAATGAACAGAGTGCAAATGACTGGGCTTATGTACACTAGAGAAAAAGAGAAAAGTGGTGGTTGGAGCTCAAGGGAGGTGGAGAACAGCAGGACAGAGTGTCGATTATGAGTCCCATGAAGTGATCAATGATTTCATTAATAAGACGGATCATATGACTGTCACCAAACTGACATTGGTATGAGAAATTATCCTGCAGCACATTTACCAAACCCTTCCACTTGGGAATATCGGGAATAACCCCCCATACACACACACATATCTGCACATCTATTCAATAATTCCCTGTTTGTGTAACAGCCCTGCACAAAATGGAGAAAAAAGGGGGGCAGGCCAGCAGGATGGGAAAAAATGAAAATAACGTCAGAATGAACAGCTCTGAGAGGGGGAGAAACAGGAAGAGGAAAGGACAAAATCCATTTTGAGGCCCCATTTTCAATTAGGCTCCACAAGCTGTTATCACAGGTGTCGCAGAATAGGGCCGAGTGAGGGAGAGTGGCTGCTATCCGCCTGCTGAAATGAACCCTTATCTGAACGCCACAAAGATGGGCTGGGACAGACTATCTGTAAATTACTTTCCGGCCATGATGCTAACAGGAACTTTATTTCTGTCAGATGACATTCGCCTCTATTTGCTGCTGATCATTTAAATGGCTGCCTAAAAAAAGGGATGTCAACTCTGCCTCTCTCTTTCTGTTCACTTGGGCTCTCTTTTCATCTATTTGATTGGCCCATCTTTTTTTTTCTTGTGCTATAAAGGCTTATTGCAATCTTTTAACTTTAAACTTTAAAGGGGTCATATGATATGATTTAATTTTTTCCTTTCTCTTTGGAATGTTACAAGCTCTTAGTGCATAAAGAAGATCTGTAAAGTTGCAAAGACTAAAGTCTCAAATACAAAGAGGTATTTATAAAATGTAACAGTTAACCACACCCACCTAAAATGTCTCATTCTAACACGCCCCCCTCTACGTCACTATGTGGGAAGATTTGCATAACAGTGCCCAAATGTTCACGCAAAGAAAGAAGGCATAACTTTTATTCTCTCTGGTGCCACTGCTGCCATGTCGTGTAGTCGT
The DNA here is from genome assembly GCF_963082965.1 of Carassius carassius. Lineage (NCBI taxonomy): Eukaryota > Metazoa > Chordata > Actinopteri > Cypriniformes > Cyprinidae > Carassius > Carassius carassius. The sequence goes on from NC_081789.1 coordinate 10,085,633, forward strand.
GGAGTGTTTTTTGTTGTGAAATTGAACCTACTTGTTTGGTCTTCCAAAAGAGGACATGACTAGAAATCAGTGATTAAGTTGTATTTCAACACTGTTCCAGAAAAATCCAACCCAAATATTCAGATGTGTTCTGTGCATTTTATAGAGGATGAGGACTGTTTCCTGAGCCAGTAGCCTGGAATGCATCTGTGGCACAATGGCTGTTTCCATAAATTGGGGCTGTTCAAACAAAGACAGTCTGGTGCTTCTGACTCACAGCCTGTAAGTACATTATTTATATTTAAATAATTTGCCAATGATGATTCAAATGCGAGTTTTGCCCAGTGTAGAGTAGGCTTGTTTGTTGTTTCTCAGAGCACAAATGCAGATATGGTTTCATGTTTACGCAGCGTGATACGCAACTCGTATATAAGTCATTATAATCAGTAATTACTGGATGCCACAAATGCCTCATTTGTAATGGGTTTTATTGGTTCCCTTTCGAGGGAACTTTGAACTGCGTCCTCTAGGGGTCGCTTTGGGGAACACCTCGTCGTGACCCGTGTCTGAAGCATACATTGAAAAAACACCAACTTGTTGGCCAGCGACAGCCTCCAACGTCACTACTGGCACGACTATAAATAAGCACCGGGAGAGCACGTCATCATCTTCTTCATCTTCACTGACTGTTTTGTTTGAAGCGTGCAACTGAAAGAACCGGTAAGGGCGATCTTTCTCTGTTTATCATGGCGACAACTAGCAAGCGTTTAGATAATGTGTGCATCCGTGTCGGCGTTATTTGACACCCGATGACACATGCGATATTTGCGTCATCTGTTTGGATGAAGAAACGCACGCAACGTCTTTGAGGAGGCAATCTGCGTGCATTGTGAGCGTTTTTTTCAATGGAAAAAGCTCCGCTCTCGTTCGTCTCTCTTTTGAAAGAAAAGGAAAAATAAAAGGCAGCCATCTGCTTCCCGCGGTTCAGGACCTGTCCGCGCTGAGGTGTGGAAGAGAATGAGCTCGTGAGAATACAGGTGGGTCTGAATGGTTTAAAGAGGGGCTTTCCCTTTTGCGCTCGTAAAAAAAAAAAAAAAAAAAACGGCGGCGGACGAGAGAGAGCCTCGGTAGGATGATGTTATATCTTTAACACTTTCTGATACTGAGGTTAGTGCTCTGCTGGGTTTTTACCCAGGAAAAGCAGGAGATATTTGAGGATGGTGAAAAAGCTCAAGCTGAGCCTTCTCAATTCTCCTGCCCTGCGTATGTAGAGCTGTTGGAGGTTATTGAGCGAAAATTACCTTTTGACCATAACCCTCCAGCTTAGGTGAGCCTTTTATTTCTGCATGATCTCCATACAGAGATTAAAAAGAAATGAAAGATGCCGTTTTCTTCTCTCATCCATCGGTTTCAGCATGAATGTAATCTGCCGACATGGAGGTGATGCGCGAAAGCGGCTATGAGGGAATGCCCCCTGTAGAAAGAGCAAATTTTTTTAATAAATATTTTATACATATTTATCTGTGAATTTTTTTTCTTTCTGCAGGGGAAACATCTTCTCTTAATCTCCCTCCTTGCCATTTAAGCCCCTTCAGAAAATCATCTTGCTTAAATGGCAAGTCATACGCAGTAGCAGGTCAGGCTGTGGCTTTATTACACACAATGCTGTTACTTCAAGCATATCAGACTGATCTGCTAAGAGACCTGGATAGAGGCAGGGGCCTTTTTCTGATCAGGTAGCTGAGCTGCGCCGCACCACGGATCTCTCTCCGTGCTACCAAGCAGGCAGCTTCCGCCAAGGGCAGGACTATGGCGGCCATGGTGGCAGTGGAGCGACATCTGTGGATGAACCTGGCAGACATCGGGAGGAAAGAAAATGCTTTCTTCTCGATGCTCAGGTTTCGCCTTCTGAGCTTTTCGGTATTTCCGTTGAGACGGCGATTTGAGAAGTTCAGGGAGACGAAGGCGCGCTCTGCTGCTTTCAGATCCTTCGTTCCACGAAGGTCCAGGTCTGAGCCCGAACAACATAAGGGTCCTGGCTTGTCTCGATCTGAGGATCAAAGACAGGCACAGAAGGCTAGTGTCACAACTCGCGCTCCTCCCCCACCTGCGGGCAGGGATTAGAGGAATCGTGGGTCACGAGGAGGTAAGCAGAACCTAAGGGGTATGATCTAGACGAGGCAGCGTTCTCTTCCGAATCGGAGTGATACCGAGGTATCTACTCATTCCTTTTTTGGGATTTTTAACTTCTGCTTTTATCCTCCCCTTCCTAATTCCCCTGTAACCACCAGCTCTCCACCTGATCGAGGTTAGGTGGAAACTCTTGCATAACAGTCTCCTATGCTGGACCTATGATGTTTTTATGGTTCTATGTTCATAGCAACCACTTGACTGATGGTCCAGACTAAAAGGAGGCGCCCCTTGAGTGGGGCATCAGCGCAGGAGGGTGGGTGAGTAAATGTAACCCTCTCTGTATATACTTATGTGTATTTACTTGCTGGTGGTTACGTGTCTACTAATAAACTCTGTGAGTTTCCTTTGCAGTGCTCAGTTACAGTGTTTACTAAACATTCGCCAGCACCAGCCATCCGGCTTCATGTTCCGGTATTAGGCGGCTGAGATCACAGGTTTCTGAGGGAGCCTCCTTGATCATCAGGCCTGGCACAGCACTGCAGGGAATTTCATGGATGTCCGGCCAGGTCACCCAGAGGGGTCTCCTGGCCGCTTAGGGGTGCTGTCGCATCTAGTGGGAAGTGGAGGTGGCAGTTACAGAAGTCTTCTTGTATATGCTGCCTCAGGTGATGCTCCCCTCGCCCGAGGTTTGTAAAATTGAGCTTGCCTCTCCCGTGAGATTCAGCACCTCTGCGATGCTTAGGAACCTTTAAGTACACACGCTTTGCTTTGTGTACTTTCTCAAAACCACATGGTGGTCAGTGTGCACGTGAACACTTTGCACACTTTCTAAAAATCCACAAGTGATAAGTTTGCACGCAAGACTCTGCAAACTTTCTGAAATCTTGTACGATAAGGGTTAAGCGCTCCACTTTGTTCCCTTTCTTGAGATGATTAGACCTTGATTCCTTGGGCTCCATTCAGCCAGTGTGTATTTTTTTATACACCTCAAGCATCGCTTCCCTCAACATGAGGGGCTATTTGGGTGATTCTCGTGGTAATTTAGCAGCGTTCCCCTTTTTCTAAAAAAAGGGTTGCCTATATGCGTGCTACTCTGAGATCGGAGTTCTCCTCTCATATATGACTGAGTTCTCTGTTTTTTCCCCAGAGCGCTCCAGTATTGTTTCCATAGATCGAGTTGATGACTCTCAATCATACTGTTTTGAGATGCAACATTCCATCTATGAGCTGCTCTATCAGAGTGCCACAAGAGCCCCTCCTTAGAACAGTATTTGAAAATCCATGCTATGGTAAGTGTGCACGTGAAGTCTTTGCACACTTTCTGAAATCCACACTGTGGTAAGTTCGCGCGCAAGTATTCTGCGTAAAAGCCCCGTTCGTCTTGGGCGCCACTCCACCTATGTATCCTCGGATACCTATCTAAACAGGGTGTTGCTACTAGAGAACTGTCGAGACAGCTCTTTCAGCAAGCTTATGTGTAAGCTAGTGGTAGCCCCTGTGTGACAGGCAAGACTTGGTAGAAATGCTAGGGTCTTAGCCGTATCCCTTTAAAGGAATCTTTCCTGATTCCAAGCCTTCAGCTCTAACCTGGGCCGAGGCCCTAACAGTTAAGTTGGGTATGTAGCTTAGGCCTTTTGGCCATAAGGGGTACTGTCACAGACAGCCATCTAAACATCCCAGGGGCAACTCCCATGGAAATGGTAGAGTTGGTACTTAGTGCTCGCCATGATTCTGGCCTGCACTCCCCTCAGCATGGCGGCGTGGGTATACTGTTCCCCAAAGCGACCCCAAGAGGACGCAGTTCGAGGTTCCCTCGACAGGGAACTGTCTCAGGTTACGTATGTAACCATAGTTCCCTGAGTAGGGAACGAGACACTGCGTCCTCTAGCTCCCTGCCATGCTTCGTACGCAAGCTTCAGACGAAGAAGATAATGACGTGCTCTCCCGGTGCTTATTTATAGTCGCGCCGGTAGTGACGTCGGAGGCTGTCGCCGGCCAACAAGTTGGTGTTTTTTCAATGTATGCTTCAGACACGGGTCACGAAAAGGTGTTCCCCAAAGCGACCCCTAGAGGACGCAGTGTCTCGTTCCCTACTCAGGGAACTGTGGTTACATACGTAACCTGAGATAGTTTTGTCTCGTCTGATGTCCGTATCTTGAACAAATGTTTCTATTTAACCAGATCTTCTTAGTGAACCGGTTGAACCAGTTCGCCAAATCAAACTGAATCGTTTACAGTTGTGGCCAAAAGTTTTGAGAATTACATAAATATTAGTTTTCAAAAAGTTTGCTGCTAAACTGCTTTTAGATCTTTGTTTCAGTTGTTTCTGTGATGTACTGAAATATAATTACAAGCACTTCATATGTTTCAAAGGCTTTTATCGAAAATTACATGACATTTATGCAAAGAGTCAGTATTTGCAGTGTTGGCCCTTCTTTTTCAGGACCTCTGCAATTCGATTGGGCATGCTCTCAATCAACTTCTGGGCCAAATCCTGACTGATAGCAACCCATTCTTTCATAATCACTTCTTGGAGTTTGTCAGAATTAGTGGGTTTTTGTTTGTCCACCCGCCTCTTGAGGATTGACCACAAGTTCTCAAAGGGATTAAGATCTGGGGAGTTTCCAGGCCATGGACCCAAAATTTCAACATTCTGGTCCCCGAGCCACTTAATTATCACTTTTGCCTTATGGCACGGTGCTCCATCGTGCTGGAAAATGCATTGTTCTTCAACAAACTGTTGTTGGATTGTTGGAAGAAGTTGCTGTTGGAGGGTGTTTTGGTACCATTCTTTATTCATGGCTGTGTTTTTGGGCAGAATTGTGAGTGAGCCCACTCCCTTGGATGAGAAGCAACCCCACACATGAATGGTGTCAGGATGCTTTACTGTTGGCATGACACAGGACTGATGGTAGCGCTCACCTTTTCTTCTCCGGACAAGCCTTTTTACTGATGCCCCAAACAATCGGAAAGGGGCTTCATCGGAGAATATGACTTTGCCCCAGTCCTCAGCAGTCCATTCACTATACTTTCTGCAGAAGATCAATCTGTCCCTGATGTTTTTTTTTTTGGAGAGAAGTGGCTTCTTTGCTGCCCTTCTTGACACCAGGCCATCTTCCTAAAGTCTTCGCCTCACTGTGCGTGCAGATGCGCTCACACCTGCCTGCTGCCATTCCTGAGCAAGCTCTGCACTGGTGGGACTCCGATCCCGCAGCTGAATCCTCTTTAGGAGAGGATCCTGGTGCTTGCTGGACTTTCTTGGATGCCCTGAAGCCTTCTTTACAAGAATTGAACCTCTTTCCTTGAAGTTCTTGATGATCCTATAAATTGTTGATTTAGGTGCAATCTTAGTAGCCACAATATCCTTGCCTGTGAAGCCATTTTTATGCAACGCAATGATGGCTGCACGCGTTTCTTTGCAGGTCACCATGGTTAACAATGGAAGAACAATGATTTCAAGCATCACCCTCCTTCTAACATGTCAAGTCTGCCATTCTAACCCAATCAGCCTGACATAATGATCTCCAGCCTTGTGCTCGTCAACATTCTCACCTGAGTTTACAAGACGATTACTGAAATGATCTCAGCAGGTCCTTTAATGACAGCAATGAAATGCAGTGGAAAGGTTTTTTTGGGATTAAGTTCATTTTCATGGCAAAGAAGGACTATGCAATTCATCTGATCACTCTTCATAACATTCTGGAGTATATGCAAATTGCTATTATAAAAACTTAAGCAGCAACTTCCAATTTCCAATATTTATGTAATTTTCAAAACTTTTGGCCACTACTGTACAATGATTCATGTCTCCAGTATGCACTAATCCACAGATTACTTAAATTATTCGGTTTATAAATGTGCCTTACACACCCTCTGACACTAAATAAACCAATATACCGAGTTATTCAGCTACTCCTAACAGTACATTGACTGAACTGCTAAAAGAGAACCGATGGTGGGATGTGCATGAGCAGAGCAGCTGGACTGAGAGATGGCATATGTTAAGGGGCTTAACATTTCCGTCACACGCTTGAGGCATTCGATCAATAACAACACACTGGATAGCTGGCCAATCAGAGCACATCTCGTTTTTTCAGACCGATGAGCCTTGTAAAAAGTGACAAGAAGGCATAGAGGAGAAACAATAATGTGCATTATATGGAAAATAATGTTTTTTTTATTTTATTTTTTTATCTTTTTACCTTAAACCGCAAAAACACATTGCATTACACCAAATATACAAATAATGTTCTTTTTAGCATTATCATATGACCCCTTTAAGCTACAGTAGTTCATCAAAAACAAACACATTAAAAATACTATTCTTTTTGCACAAAAAAAGTTAAAGGATGTGCCTTAGCCTCGTTTTTCACCAAGGTGCAAGATCCAGTTCCCAATGTAGATCTGTTACTGTTATTAAACACAACCAATGACATGAACAACAATGAACCAACAAAGGACTTCAACACAAAGAGAATAAGTAGGGCAGGTAATGAGGGAAACAATTGGGATAATTGAAACCATAATGAGATAACAAGAAGGGTGGGGTCAGACAATGAGACAGGACAGCTCATGGCACCAACAAACACACAACATGCCATGTGCTCACACAAAACAAAGTGTCCTTTGGGGGCCATCTAGGGCACACCAGCAAAATACTGTGACCCCCTCCCTTAAGGAGCAGATTCCAGACGCTCCACCAAATGTCAAAGTAATCTAGGGGGAGGGACGGCGGACCAGGCCCATGTAGTGAAAGAGGGCCTGGATCATGAGGTAGATCATGGAACCAGCGTGGAGCTGGTGGAGTGTGAGCCCACCAGGGCAGAGCAGGAGGAGCTGAAGCCCACAAGGGCACAGCAGGTAGAGGAGAGAAACACCAAGTAAGAGGACCTGAAGTGGATACCACTGCCTCGGGAGGATCTGTAGCAGAAGACACCACCACGGGAGGAACTGAAGCAGGCTCTGAAGTCTCCTGGAATGGAGCGGGTTGTGGAGTGGACTCTGAAGGCTCCTGGACTGGAGCAGGCTCTTGAGTGGACTCTGAGGGCTTCCGGAATGGAGCGGGTTCTGAGGCAGGCTCCTGGGACGACAAGGCAGGAAGCTTAAGTGGGACCAGCAAAGTGGAGAGCTTAGGGTTAGGGTTAGTAAGGTCCTCCAGGACCACTGGACTTGGGACCACAGAAGTCAAGTACTCCAGGACCACTGTACTTGGGACTACAGGAGTCAGGTCCTCCAGGACCACTGGACTTGGGACCACAGAAGTCGAGTCCTCCAGGATTACCAGACTTGGGACCACCAGAGTCGGGTCCACCAGGACTACAGGACTTGGGATCACCAACCATGGCAATGGAATCGGTGCTCTCCTCCGAGAAAGAGTTGACCCGGAGGGAATAGGCAAAGGCTGGGAAGTGGGAAGAAGAGGGAGAGGAAGCCACTCCTCCTGCAGCAGTTGCCTCTCCATTCCATGGCAACAGTAGTCAACCACCTCCAAGTAAGTCCAGGTTTCTAAATCCCCCTGCTCTTCCCAATCAAAAGGGTCATCCAGTCCAGACAGGAAGCAGCAAATGATGGTAACCTCCTTAAAACCCCATCCCTCAATAGCATCAAGGAGGCTCTGACCAAATATCCCAAAAGGACAGCTGGGACAACTGAAACAATAATGAAATAACAAGAAGGGCGGGGTCAGACAATGAGACAGGAGAGCACATGGCACCAACAAACACACTACAAGCCATGTGCTTACAGAAAACACAGTGTCCTCTGGTGGCCATCTAGGGCACACCAGTAGAATGTCTTGACAAGTGGTATATACAATTATTTATTTCAATGTACTTCAATGTAATTTTTATTAATAGTAGCCTCAGGTTTGACAAGTTTCAAAGATGCTTCCTAAGCCCATGGTTTACACTGAACACTTCTCAAGTTGAACAGTTCTCAAAAAACATGAGTGGAAACAATTTGCCTGACAAAGTTTTCCCTCCTTTTGTCCTCTGTTTGTCCTTGCTTTCTTCACTTCTGTCCCTCGATTCTTTGTGCTTCCTTCGTTCTTATTCATTTCATCACTCTGACATCTGTGAAACAATATGGCAAACCAAAAACACCAAAATGATTTTTCACTCTCATTATCAATGTTCCTCTGTCCTCTCTCTCACTCTGAATGGCAGGTACATTTTTGTCACTTTCTCTTTTTTAATTAATAAATTATCTCATGATGATCAGGTTCATTCAGTTAAAGCACATGAACATCTCTCTCTCCCTCGCACGGTCCAGGCAGCAACAATAGAATCAGAGGACTCTGTGGTCCACCTGCCTAGCAAATGATGTGAGTTGAGGAGGAGGCAAGCCCCCCTCCCTTTGCTCCTATCAAAGAGGACCAATCAGGCCATTGTGGTGGCACAGTCGGTTCCTTTGAGCTGTCAGCTGTGGGAGCCGGTCCAAAGATGAATGCTTTGCAGGCCTGTGCCAGTCTTTAGCTAACCATGTGGGAATGCTCCCCATCAACCCTGGACAATTACAGACTGCAACTAAACTTTTACATAAACTTTTATGTTGTGTGGTGAGAGAAAGTGGAAATAAATAAAAGTATTAAGAGAAAGTGGAAGGAAATGAAAAGAGATATTTTCATGCATTTTAGGTTCATCTATTAAGTATTCTTGTACCCCAATAGGTAAATCACAACTCACAGCACCAATGTCATGAGTTTGATTTTACCACATACTTGGAGGTCTCTTTCACATACTGACATGTGCATTTATCAGAATAATCAGATAAAAGGTTTGTAAAAATAAATTATATATAAAAAAATGCAATTATGCAAATTGTATTTGTGAAAAAATAATAATTATGTGTTTAGTTATTTTTTTAATCATTTACATCCTTAAAAAAATAATACTAATAATAATAATTAATAAAAAATATTTAAGTGATCTTTTCTCCCTTAAAATTAAACTTGGTTTTCTTTAATACCTACAAGCCACTCTTTCTCAAAATCATTGTCATCAAGATTGTATTTGATTCTTTTCTTTTTTTTTAACTCCATCTCCACATTCTTACTGTATTATTTGTAGTTTTCCCTTCTGCAGATCCTTTGGACAAGCCTAAACTGATCTAGGATCAGTTTCAGCATTTAGCCAATACAGGGTTTGTCAAAGAGGTGGGGCAATTGGCCACTGCCACTGTTGCGGCCTTTCACAATTGCCTTTTGTTAGTCTTGAGGGGGTGGCCTGGGAGACATGGGTTAAAGTTGACTGGGGTTTAGGTTACATCAGATAAGAGGTTATGAGTATTGGAAGACCAAGAGAATGCAGGGGAATTATAACCACACCAGGAATGTGTAAGCTATCTAATGGCTATGGTAAGACCCTTCTGGGAGAAGGTCTAGGGTCCGTCTTGATAGATGGCTCATTATGGAAACTTGTGGTCAGGACTGCTTACTGGAATCAGAGCATATATATATATATATCTTGCCCACCATTGAAATGTCAATTTTGTTAGATTTTCTATTACACTCTGCCTTGAAGACAAATTCTACAAATAGTTTGCTCCATCATAGTACAAACACATCATGAAGCATAAAGGTCTTTGCCAGGATTGTAGGCTACCTGAAAGTATGGAGCATGTGTAAAACTGGGCAAGGCTTTCTTCCTCTGGCCACAAATTGCAAATTAAGACTAAATGTTTGCACTTGCCTTTCGTTGCTTTCTTTCTGTATATAATTTACTGTTTGTATAACCGTAGAAATGAAAGTGTTATATTCGTATTAGTATTTGTAGTCATATTAGTAACTTAAAATGTTTTATTAAATTCTGGTACTTGCCTAAAAAGATGTGTTTATGATGTATGTATTCAATAGATTACACCTGGGGTCGGCAACATGTGGCATGTGTGTCAACTTTGGCATGGAGAAGGATAATCACTGGCAAACTTTCCTAGACAACCCTTATGTTTGCTTTTTCCAAAACAGTAAAGACTTATCCCCCATCTATGTTCATTCCCTCCAAACCCCAAGCCCCCAACTTTAATTAATGAAGGAGAGCTTGCCATCTGGGAATGACTAACATTGAGAGAGAGAAAGTGGGGGTTGTGGGGGGTTCAGAACTCATAACAACAAATAATGATGGCCTGTTCCACAAAAAAAAGGAAATTTTTTTCTGACTTCCTGCCATATCACCAGAGGCTTTCATATGGAGTGGTTCAACAAAATAAGATCACTAATCAACCAAGACAAACACCCACACAACATTTGTGCAACTTTTTGTGTGGAGAGAAATGTTTGTTTTAACACTAATGCTAATGCCATTTTAAGGTTTAGGAGATTTTCAGCGAACCCAAGCTGTTTATAGTTTCTAGTAGGCCCAAGCTAGTCATTCTCTGGTCAGAGCTGGTCTAGATGCACAGTCAACTAGACTACAAGGTGGTATGCCTGGTTTTGAACTGGTAGACCCTCTTGGTCAAGCTGGTTAGAGTTGGTGGACTACTTCAAACTAGCATTAACACTTTAGTCACTTTAAAGTTAAATTGTGAATTGGCAGTTAGTAAAAGTGCATTTAGTTATATCTAAAATTAATGTAAATTAATTTTATCTGAATGAATTTGCAAATAACAGAATTGCAAAAATAATGACTGTTTTCAATCAGGTTTCCCACACACTCCTACTGGTCAGTCAAAAAGATATCCTGTGTCAAGTTGGTCAGGATTTACAAAACAGAGCAATGTTTGATAAAATTGACACAAATTACTCCTTTAAACACTTTAAACAGAGCATCAATAGAGAACAGAAATTAAAGCTTGAGAAGCAATCAGAAGAAAATAGAGGTTTAAATGTTAAATTTGTACCATTGGAGGTAGTGCTGGAGGCCACTGCCTTTTCACTGATTTCTGTACGGGTGGGCACGCTCTTGGTGGCTACAATGGTCTCCACTCTCTTTTTCTTCTCTGCTGCAGAACTGGTCTGTGACTGGGTTTCCATGACAACTGTGCATTCCTCAGTACCTCATCAAGATAGGATACCTGAGGGGTCACATGAGGAAGAGGTCAATGGTGGGAGATACAAAAAGAAATAAATAAATAAATACATCATTAAGAAATAAAACACATTTAAAAACAAGCAATCAATCAGTCCATACACTAAACATGACATGTGTTTTTCCAACTTTGATATATATGTGTGTGTGTATATATATATATATATATATATATAGGTAACCAGATTAATATGGAGGTAGCTTGGGATTTACAACACAGCTATTCAAGTTCGGTGTTCTTGAATGGAATGTAACAATGCTGAATGAGGAGAGGGTATGTACAAAAACAGTTAACTTTGTTTAGGGATATTTCTCAACAGCCACTAGAGTGTGTGTTGACAAAATTTATTAAAAATCCTGGTTTAATATATATTGGGTAAGTTACTTTAAAAAAGTAATTATTTACTAGTTACTAATTACATCTTCAACAGTGTAATTAGATTACTGTGCAAATGACGCTCTCCAAAAATTATTTAATTACTTATTACTAATAGCTTTCTAAATCCTATATCAAAGTTAATGAATGATACATGGACAGACATGAAACTGTTGTTTTAATTCTTTCAAATAAATAATAACTACATAAATTACTCTGGTCACACTTTAGATTAGGGTCCAATTCTCACTGTTATCTAAGTATTTACTATGAACTAACTATACGTTTGCCTCAATATACTCCTAATTACTGCTTCATAAAACTTAATAAAGTAGTTGTTGACAATTAAGTTTAAGAACTGGTTATAAATTGGGTAGGATTAAGGATTTAGAATAAGGTCTTGCAGAATAAGACATTAATATATGCTTTTTAAGTAATAATAAAAAGAGCCAATATCACAGTAATATTCATGCTAATAACCAATTAGTTAATATTGAGAAGTGGACACTAAATTGTTACCAATGTTTTTATTAACTCACCAAAGTATTTAAAGTGAGAAAAGGTACATAAAAAGCATGAATTTTAAGATTAGACGTTTATCAAAATCTAGACTTAGATTTTGATGTTAAATCCACTATTGTATTGTATATAAATGCTCTACATTCTATACACAGTATTAAGTTAAGTTACATAAGAAGCACCTTTATTTAAACCTTACTTTACTTTTTAAGGAATATTTAATCAAATTACAGTAACTAATTACTTCGAAACTAGTCACACAAATAGTTCCTCTTCTGACTATTATTAATTCCTCATTGTCATTAGGATATATCCCCAAAACCTTCAAACTGGCTGTTATTAAGCCTCTCATTAAAAAAACACAACTTGACACCAAAGAACTAGTTAATTATAGACCCATCTCGAATCTCCCTTTTCTGTCCAAGATACTAGAATAGGTAGTATCCTCACAATTATATTCCTTCTTAGAGAAAAATGGTATCTGTGAGGATTTCCAGTCAGGATTTAGACCGTATCATAGTACTGAGACTGCTCTCCTTAGAGTTACAAATGACTTGCTCTTATCATCTGATCGTGGTTGTATCTCTCTATTAGTTCTATCGGATCTTAGTGCTGCGTTTGACACAATTGACCACAACATTCTTTTGCATAGACTTGAACACTTTGTTGGCATTAATGGAAGTGCATCAGCATGGTTTAAATCGTACTTATATGACCGCCATCAGTTCGTAGCAGTGAATGAAGAGGTATCATATCGATCACAAGTGCAGTATGGAGTACCTCAAGGCTCAGTACTAGGGCCGCTACTCTTCACGCTTTATATGTTACCCTTGGGAGATATCATCAGGAAACATGGTGTTAGATTTCACTGTTATGCTGATGATACTCAGCTGTACATTTCTTCGTGGCCCGGTGAAACACACCAATTTGAAAATCTAATGGAATGCATAGTCGATATAAAAAACTGGATGACGAGTAATTTCTTACTGCTAAATTCAGAAAAAAAAAATTGAGGTGTGAATTATAGGACCTAAAAACTCTGCATATAATAACCTAGAACACTGTCTAAGACTTGATGGCTGCTCTGTCAATTCTTCGTCATCAGTTAGGAACCTAGGTGTGCTATTTGATAGCAATCTTTCCTTAGAAAGTCACGTTTCTAGCATTTGTAAAACTGCATTTTTCCATCTCAAAAATATATCTAAATTACGGCCCACGCTCTCAATGTCAAATGCAGAAATGTTAATCCATGCATTTATGACCTCAAGGTTAAATTATTGTAATGCTTTATTGGGTGGTTGTTCTGCACGCTTAGTAAACAAACTACAGCTTGTCCAAAATGCAGCAGCAAGAGTTCTTACTAGAACGAGGAAGTATGACCATATTAGCCTGGTCCTGTCCACACTGCACTGGCTCCCTATCAAACATCGTATAGATTTTAAAATATTGCTTATAACTTATAAAGCCCTGAATGGTTTAGCACCTAAGTATTTGAAAGAGCTCCTGTTACATTATAATCCTCCACATCTGCTATGTTCTCAAAACTCAGGCAGTTTGATAATACCTAGAATATCAAAATCAACTGTGGGCAGCAGATCCTTTTCCTATTTGGCGCCTAAACTCTGGAATAACCTAACCTGTTCGGGACGCAGACACACTCTTGCAGCTTAAATCTAGATTAAAGACCCATCTCTTTAACCTGGCTTACACATAACATACTAATATGCTTTTAATATCCAAATCCGTTAAAGGATTTTTAGGCTGCATTAATTAGGTAAACCGGAACCGGGAACACTTCCCATAACACCATCTACGCTAATATTAGTCTGTTTCTCTCTTATTCCGAGGTCACTGTAGCCACCAGATCCAGTCTGTATCCAGATCAGAGTGTCACTGCAGTCACCCGGATCCAGTACATATCCAGACCAGATGGTGGATCAGCACCTAGAAAGGACCTCTACAGCCCTGAAACACAGCGGAGACCAGGACAACTAGAGCCCCAAGATACAGATCCCCTGTAAAGACCTTGTCTCAGATGACCACCATGACAAGACCACAGGAAACAGATGATTCTTCTAAACAATCTGACTTTGCTGCAGCCTGGAATTAAACTGCTGGTTTCGTCTGGTCAGAGGAGAACTGGCCCCCCAACTGAGCCTGGTTTCTCCCAAGGTTTTTTTCTCCATTCTGTCACAGATGGAGTTTCGGTTCCTTGCCGCCGTCGCCTGTGGCTTGCTTAGTTGGGATCACTTCATCTACAGCGATATCGTTGACTTGATTGCAAATAAATGCACAGACACTATTTAAACTGAACAGAGATGACACCACTGAATTCAATGATGAACTGCCTTTAACTGTCATTTTGCATTATTGACACACTGTTTTCCTAATGAATGTTGTTCAGTTGCTTTGACGCAATGTATTTAGTTTAAAGCGCTATATAAATAAAGGTGACTTGACTACACCCAACACTATATATATATATATATATATATATATATATATATTAATTGTTAATGGATGAGAAATGGTAATAAAGCTCTTTTTAGGTAGCAGATGTGCTGGAACTCAGCAATCTATCTTACAAAGGAGAAAATCTCCCAAAAATCTTGCAATAATATACAACACATCTGACAGTGGAACAAAGGTAAAGAGAACAAAAAAGAGAAACAGACAGACAAACAGACAGAGTGAGTCAGAGACTCCCTTGCAACATTTATCAAATTGATATTGACACACACACACAAACACACACACATATATATATATATATATATATATATATATATATATATATATAAACAAAACAAAAAAAAAATATATATATATATACACACAAATATATATATATATATATATATATATATATATATATATATATATATATATATATATATATATATATAGGGTTAGGGTTCAGTTAGTGGATAAACAAAGGTTTGGTCAGTATAAAAACCATAGAAGTCAATGAAGAAACAAATGTGTGCATGTTAATATTTGAATAGTTTTCCCTTGTCAGTTCATTCACTTTACATCCCAAGTAAAGAGAACATGAAAAAGAATGAAATGAGAAAATGATGAGGTACAGTCTCAAAAAGAAAGAAGAAGAGAAAAGGGAATATGCAGAAAGGAATTGGAACATGAATGAACATTCATTCATTCATTCATTCAAATTGTAATATACACTTTCCTGTAGACAAGCAGATATAGCGAGCATGTGTCTACTCAAGAATGGCTGACATATCTTTTGTCTGCTCTATGGGATGGCCGGCTTTTCATCTGCACCAATTAACCCTTTGAGTTGTGTATATATTTTTGTTATTTCAGTATTACTCTAGCCAGTGTTCGTGGCCAATGAGTATGAAAAAAAAAATAATAATAATAATAGTTAAATTTTTCTTTTGATAAAAAGTGAAAACGGGTCCCACACACCCAAACACCATACAAGGCTTAAGACCAGGACCTTTTCACCCATAATCCCACTGATTTGGCCTGTGCCACCTAATCCCAACAGTTGTTCAGGAATTCTCTACACTCTTTCACTCATCTCCCCCTCAACAACTTTTTTCTCCCACTTTTTCGGTTTCTTTATTTAATTTTAATCCAACACACTGTAGGTGCAAAAACAGACATAGTTGTGATATCTTGTAAAACTCTAAATGAGATTTGTCCAATTACTAGAGCATTATTTTTAAGAGAAAACTGTGGTATAGGACACCATAGGCAAAAGTCTCAGTTTCATATTTCTACTAAGATGATGTAGAAAAAAATGGAGATATTAAGGAGATATAATTTTCTTTCCTACTCATCATGTGCTCATTAGGCTTTTGTGCCATAAGTCTGTTCATAATTTAATACTGTATTTCATACAGGTATATTTTAGTGTGTTGGTGAGTAGCAAAATGTTAAATAATTGGAGCATGAAATGAATTGATGATGAGCTTATGGCCTTAGAGTATGCACAATGATGTTAAAGCCAGCTAACTAAATGCTCAGAATTAAAGAATCTCAAAAAAAAAAAAAAAAAAAAAAAAATATATATATATATATATATATATATATATATATATATATATATATATATATATATATACAACCGATGTTTGGTGGCAGTTGTTTCCCCAAAAATAAATGTACATTATCATATTAATGCTTATTCCTTGTACTGACAGTGTCCCACTCCCAATTAGCTGTGGAAAAAAGAAAGGGTGTTTCATTCTGTTTGCTGGTCCATAAAGCGATTAACCAGGTTTTAAATACCGCAATTCTTCTCCAAAAAAAAAAAAAAGAAGAAGAATTTTAAGCACATTAAGCAAATCAATTTAACATAAATTATACGCTTTGCTGACAAAAGCAGAGAGTTGAAAGTCAGCTGTGAATGGGACATCAAAGTCATGAAACTGAAATACACTTTGAATTATTAACAAGCTTGATCAAAGTTTTAATTAGTTTACTTCAGGTGCTCCCTTTAACCTTGCAATCATGCAAACATATTCTGCCTCCAAAGGTTTTGCATGCTTGCATAATTCATCTAAACTAAAGTCAGCTTCTAAATGGTTAAGGTTTAGGATTCAGTACTGTTCACGCCAGAAAGGGCACCAATGCGTGCTTCAACACCTCTGAATATATTATAACATAATGACAATGAATTTTAGCAAAAATTCACCATGTTAAGTAGATTTAAGCAGCTGAATGTTAGGTTAAGAATGTTTATAAATGTTATCATAAAGAAGGCAATCAGATCATATAATTTTCCAAATTATGAAAGCATAAATTGACATCATCTTAGCTGCATTCCATAAATTGAATTTAACTCTAAAAAACTTTTAAAAGGTAATGCAATTGTCATTAATGCTGTTCTTTTGTTCAAAGAATTACAATGCAGGTTCTATTAATTTTATATATGTGTTTTGAAAAGTCATTAATATACGATTAATATATTATTTTTTTAATGTATTTGTTTTAATTAATTTTCTTAAAATGTTAGGTATCTCTTACTAAACAATAACTTAATATATGCCTTAACTTGGGATAATTTAAGTGTTTTTATATAGCATAACAACACCTTAAATAGAATAAAATAATCTAAGTTTTATTGAGAGAAAAAAAACATTATTGGCTAAATTTGCATTATTGAAAGTGGAAAATATTACAGTTGTATCATTTAAAGTGAAAAAATGCATTAATGTTAAACTGGTAACAAATCAATAATCAAATCATCCATCAAACTGGAAACAAATCAATTTGAGATCAGTGTGTAATACTGTAGGTATGAATCATTTCTTTGTGTCTGTGCTCTGAGAAATTTCTTTACTTTAAATTAACTTATTCATCTGTAATAAAATCTCTGCAGTGGCATCTTAGTGATCCATTGCCCCATAAACCAGCTACAAGTAAATATTAGAGAGAATGAACACCAAGCCAAACACCCTTGTCCCTCCCAACATTGTGGTCCATCGGTGAGTGTTGAGTACTGTGGGCTTCTCTCTCTCTTTCTCTCTCTCTTTCTCTTTCTCTCTCTCTCTCTCTCTCCTCTCTCCTCTCTCTCTCTCTCTCTCTCTCTCTCTCTCTCTATTACAACCACTTAAGATGCTTTAGAAGTGCCAGAGAGACTGGGAATGACTTTGAATGGTGACTGAGCCCGCCACATCTTACATTCCTGGGTAAAAATGTACAACGATGTAATCTTAATGCTTACATGGTCCCTCTTTTGCGCTTGCTGCTCAGGAGATAAGAATGGAATAAAGAACACGCTACAATACCAAACCTCCAGTGAGCATCAGCTCCTTGGCTTATTAGCTGCCTTGTTTGTTTGTTTGTTCTGCCCCAAGTTGGTTTATAAGCTGAGAGAGAGTGAGTGGGGAGATACAAAGAACAAGAGACCCAAAAGATGTTGTAAATGAAGAAGAAGCTTTTTTTCTTCCCCTAGAGCAGAGAAGTTTCTGTTGTCGCACAAATGCTTCTGACAAGACTCATTTTCATGCTGTACCACAGAGCTCCTGTCTTCTATATTCTGCATTCTATATTCTTTAAGACCAGGGATAAACAGTTTTATTTTCACTCGCCAAACACTAACTGAGGGCTTCAGAGTTTCTCTCTCTGTCAAGTGATATGTGATATTTTTCAATTAATCTCAATGGATGCGCAGCACACCTGTATTTGACATACCGTGAACTCTAGTGTGAAGGCACTGTAGCTTTGGTGAGAGCAGAGAGACAAGAGAATTTACATGTAAATTATATTCTTTTTTGTATTTTCCTGTCAAAATAACAAGAGTTCCCTATTAATACTTCAGCATTTAAGATCTACCAGTTTCTCCATTAGTGGGCAGAACAAATGCGCAAATGGCAATCTCATTGGTTGGTGCTCACCTATTATCGTCCCTGTTTTGATTTCAGCTAATCAGTTTGAACGAATGCACACAAATTTATTTATTCATGAATACAGCAGCGTGTTAATCCTTGGTGTGTTTTATACTGTTCTTATTAGTACAATTTGTATTATTATTATTATTATTATCATCATCTTATTAGTATTATTGTGTTTTTTCCCTTTTTTTACACAAACACTGAATGACCAAAAAAGCACCACCACCAGTCCTTAAATTGCTTAAAATGTCAATGCATTCAAATGGTTACCAATTTTAATTCTAATTACTAAAGTTCTAACATTAAATAATACTTGATAATCATAATATCATATTATGATACTTGACTGACTGATGTTAAGAGTGCATTTTCAGATATTTAAAAAGCTGTGCCATTTTACAAACATATACAGTATAATACATATTTACAGTCTGGCAAGTAAACTAAAATATTTACTAGCCAATGGTGATTTAGTTGCCATAAGGTGTACATAGAGCAAGCGCGGCCAATCCAAAACATAGACCTTGATATAAATGGTATCAATAATAAATTGTTAATGTGTTCAGCATTCTGCAACAAATATGTTTGGGATTTTCTATACTATTTTAAATAGTAAAGTAAGTAGTATATATTAAAATCCTGTGCATGGGTTTAGCAGGCATGTATTCATGATAGGCCTAGTATGTGGGGCAGATGTGTAAGGAACTCTAAAGCAAAAAAGACTATAGATTGTTGTAAAGCCTTGAAACGTTATCCTTTTTAAGGACTTTTGCATTTATTTTGTAGTTAGAAATATGGACTTGTTATCAATACCCCTCTGTATGTAGTTCTTATTTCTGAACCAATAATCGAAAACAAAAAATATATATTTTATATTTATAATATCTTTATTGTTCCAAATCAAACAACTGTGCGGAGAGAAATTATGTTAGTACACAAACAACCAAGATAACGTCTTGGTTATGTATGGGGTAACACTTTAGAATAATGGTCCATTGTTAACAAGTAAGTATGCAGGAATAAATAGGTAGTACTACATTAACACTTAACTTAATACAATTAACTAATAGAGAAGCAAGATTAACTAAGCAGTAAGTAGTAGCAAATTTAGGACAAAGGTAGTTCCTTATTAGATATTTAATAATTACTAAAAAAAATATCCTCATTGAGAACTATTTGTGAACTATAACCAGTTAATAAAGAATAACCAATTAATTACTAATCACAACAGTGGAAACTAATTTATGAATTTGATATCCCCCCAAATAATTCGGCTTCATTTAAAAATTGTGACTACTACTCTTACCAAAGGATGGATGTTCTATGTTTATTTCAAACTTAAACATAAATAATAAAAGAAAATTCTCTTAAAAATATGAATAATTAAGAAGTGACGCTGACAAGCTCATGATTGAATTAGTTCACAAGTATGATCTCTGCTTCATGTCAGTTCAATATGTATCCCACTCCAAAAGACCTATAAAATATCACTAGTGCTTCACACAAATGTAGGACTGTACAGTATGTGTCAGATATAAAATATGTTTTAAATTACTTAGAAATTACTAAGTGGTTAAGGTATTTTTCACTTTAAAATAATGGTCCAGATCACTAGTAGTTCCTTAGTAGCACTTTAGCTTTAAAGTGAAAAATAGATTTGCCCCTCACTAATTACTCAAGCGTTACCTTGTCAGTCTGCAGGAACTACTAGTGATCTGGACCATTATTTTAAAGTGAAAAACACCTTAACCACTCAGTAATTACTAAGTAATTTAATAAATTATTTTACATATTTTATATCTTACACATAGATTTGTGTGAGGCACTAGTGATATTTTACCAGACACCGTAATCTGGAATATGCGGTTTTGTGCTTAACACAGTATAAATGCAGTCGATGCCTTCATTAAGAATGTGAATTGTTTTTTTCAAGAGAACATCATTATTTATTATCCTACGGTTTTGTTTGAAATAAACAGAGAACATCCATCCTTTGGTAAGATTAGTAGTCACAATTTCATCTTGTAGCCGACTTATTTGGGGGATATCATATTCATAAATTAGTTTCCACCAATAACACAATTGTTCACTTTAAAGAGGTTACCGTTGTAATTAGTAATTGGTTATTCTTTATTAACTGGTTATAGTTAGCAAACATTTCTCAGTGAGGATATTTATTTTTAGTAATTATCAAATATCTAATAAAGAACTACCTTTGTACTTCACTACTACTTACTGCTTTGTTAGTCTTGCTTCTCTATTAGTTAATATTAAGTGTTAATTTAGTACTCTCTATTACTTCCTGCATAGTTACTTGTTAACAACGGACCATTATTCTAAAGTGTAACCATGTATGGTAACCCTCTTTCCCTGTAGGAGGGAATGGAGGCCCTACGTCAGTGACCGATGCAAAATGGGATATCGCTTTGATAGACCAATCTACTTCGAGTGTAAACTAAACGAGCCAATGCATATTGGCATGCAATTATTGCATCCACCTGCCGCTGATCACTGCGAGAGTATAAGAAGGCATCAGGTGCAATGCATACCAGGTTTTCGCTGGGGAGCCGAGCCCGAGACCCGGCAGCTCAGCGGCGGTACAGCAACCATGGGGGTGTGGATGTGGTGTCTCCGTTCCCTCCTTCAGGGAACGTGGGATACCATACGCAACCGAGACATTCCCTTTCAGTCGTCACTCTCGACGCCACGTCGGTGACCAACGCAAAATGGGATCCCTACCAAAGCGCCATGGGTAGTGCCCCTTCCAGTGCCCTGTGTGAGCCGCCTGCGCCCCTATTAGGTGTAGGCCGGGGCTCGGAACAAGTAGTTCCACTCACCATTGTCAAAGCACTACCTCACTGGGTGGGATTGGATAACACTGGGAAAACGTACCCATTCCACTTGGAACAAGGACGCTGCGGAAGGAGGTCTCGGGGGAAGTACACATATAGCATCCGTTTAGGAGTATATGGAGAAATTTGAGGTGATTAAAACCCTCTTGGGAAGGCAGAAGTCTGCCGGGGAAACATGGGCTCTAAGGCTATACCGTGGACTATACACATACGAGTACCACTTAGGTCTCAATATGGAACCCAGCCTTCCATGGTTCTCACAGATTCATCATGAAGGCCTGGCACCGGGACATGCAACGGGAGTGCAGACCACCTTGCAGGTTGATGTACGCAACGGCCGCTGTGTTGTCCGTTCGGACCAGCACATGCTTGCCTCGTGAGTGACCTTTGAGATGGTTTAAGGCAAGGTGCACTGCTAACAACTCTAGGCAATTGATGTGCCACTGCAGCTGCAGGCCAGTTCAAACACCTGAGACTGCATGCCCATTGTATGTGGCCCCCCAGCTGGTGGTGGAGGCATCCGTGTAAACCACAGCATGCCTGGAGATCTGCTCTAGAGGCACCCCTGCCCTGAGAAATGCAAGATCTGACCACGGGTGAGGGTTTGGCGACTGGCCGGTGTTACTTGGACCCAGTGAGTGCTGCGCTTCCACGCCCACCTCAGGACTCAGCCATAAAGCCAGTGCTGGAGCAGTTTCATTTCATATGTAACAGGCCAGGTGGTGTAAGTTCCGCTGCAGCCACCATATGCCCCAGGAGCCTCTGAAAAAGTTTCAGTGGGACCGCTGTCCTGCCTTTGAATGTATTCAAGCAGGCTAGCACCGACCGAGCACGTTCCTCTTTGAGGCATGCTGTCTGTTCGACTGAATCCAACTCCATACTGAGAAAAGAGATCCTCTGTGTTGGTGAGAGTTTGCTCTTTTCCCAGTTGACCCGAAGGCCCAACAGGCTGAGGTGCCGGAGCACCAGGTCCCTGTGCTCGCACAACTGATCCCAAGATTGTGCTAGTATCATCCAAACTGAAAGATCTCACTTGACTCTGTTGAAACTTTATCAATATTTTTTTTTTTTTTTTTTTTTTTGCCTTTCTCCAACAATTTATAAAAATAAATATAAAAATTATATATTTAATTCCGGAATCTTCTTTAATCCTTCTGGCTCTGGCCATTTTTTCCCCCCAAATCCGATAGCAAATTTCCTTATTGAATACTTCATAAATTCCCAGTGTTTTCCAAACATTTTAGAACCATTTGCCTCGCCTAAACCCTGAACCTTTTTCCGGCCAAACTATCAAAACTAACAATAACAACAATCATTTTGTGTTCAGTAATAATGTTCCTTCCTCACTGCACTCAAAGGGAGGGGCCATCAGCCACCCAGCCTCGCCCCCGGTCCTTCAAAAGCCAGGGGGGTTAAGAAGCAGAGTGTGGCAAACCGTGCTCCCCCTCGTAGGAATTGGGGACAGGTTTTCGCCATGCTCAACAACCTCCCAGGCCAGACATCAGGACTGTCCTTGATAAGAAAAGGAAGTCCTGACACTCTGTCACCCTTGCTGGTGAGGGTAGTCCCTCACGGGATGGTGCGCGCTCGAGAGCTTTTCGACCCGCCCCGTTACCCTCACAAAACTCCTCCATCCCCGCCACTTTGTGTGATTCAGGGGGAGGTGGTTTCCAGCGAGGTATTAGATAAAAACAGGAGATCGTTCTGCCAACCCTGTCGGTGCTTCAGGGCACAGCAATCTCCGGCGAGCGATTCTCCCAGTTACTGCCTGGAAACTAGCGGTGCTAAGAGGCTCGCTACCTCTACGGAGGTCTCTAGAGCAGCTAGCACAGTCGTCCCCTGCCGGTTTGCTGCTTTAGGGCACTGAGCTAGTGGCTCTAGGTGCATAAGGGAGCATTCGCCCCTTTCCCGTTACCCTCACAAAACCCCTCCATCACCACAGCTTCTTGTGCTTCGGGGGGGGCAATGGTTTTCCAGTAAGATGTTAGATGTTCCAGTGTTTCCTGCCATTGTTCAGGACATGGAACATCTAACATCCCCTTAAAAGGAAGTGTTAAAATTGGTACCACTCTCAGAGAGTCTGGCAGCATGGTACGTCTGGCGGGCATTTCTACGTGGGTATTGAGTACAGTACAGATAGGATACAGGATCAAATTTATTCATCAGCCTCCACGTTTCAACGGCATGGTCTCCACTTCCATGAAACCGGAGCTGATGCAGGTACTGTCTCGAGAGCTACAGACTCTTCTGGGCAAAGAGGCCATAGAACATGTTCCTCATCCAAGAAGAGAGTCATGCTATTACAGCAGATTCTTCCTTGTTCCCAAAAAGGCTGGGGGAGTGCGCCCAATCTTGGGTCTTCGAGGTTTAAACCATACAGTCAAAGCGTTCAAGTGAAATACAGTATGTTAGGAAAGAATGAGTTTAAGTGAATGAAAATGTGAAATCCCAAATTTACAGCAATACGTGAAATTGCATAAGCATGAACAACCATCAATCACTTAATTAACCCTCACATTGAGTTCCTTAATAAGGTTAAAATTATATTAGATAGGCTACACCATTTCAGCTCAGAGTCTGGAGATAAGTTACTTGCATTGCCTGTGTAAAAGGGGGTTTCCAGAGGTTGCTGATTGGCAGGAAGTTCAGTAATAGTTTGAGAGAGGTTTGGGAAGCCCGTTGTTGGGAGTTGTCTGAAAATGCGTAGTTGTGGGTGGGTTGTAGTTTTAAGCGTGCACTCGAGGTCAGACTCAGAGATATGGCGTTACAAAACTTAACTCAGAACTCTCAACGCAAAAGAAAATACACTAAAGTAAAAGAACAGAAGTAAAGTTTGAAGAGACTACGTGGTGTTTCTTCTCATCATGGCTAAGTAGCAGCAGGCATGCAGGCCGAGGCACACTGGAACAGTGCTCAAAGAACACAGAATGTAATGACAAAAAGCATGGCTTAGAAAAAAGCTAAGAGCAAAAGCTAAGAGCTAAAACTAAAAGCAAAAGCCAAGAGTAAAATTTGATGGTGTCCTGAGTATTTAAACTGGCCTTTCGGCCACACCTCAATTATCTTGACCAATTAGATATTGTCTTTGCTTGGGGTGTTGCAATGTTTCTCCTGCCAGTTCATAAATCATATGTTATCTTATCAATCACGTGGTCCGAATTTTCCTGCTCTTGCAGGGTATAATTTTGGACATGATTCCTATAACATGAATATGATACATTTGACAAATAATTGATTGTCAGAAATGTTTCAAGCAAGAATATTCAAACACACACATACTAAACATGAATATGAATCCTTAAGCTATTCAATAGTTATTAAAAAAGACATACATAATAAGTGATTAGAAACGTGATAAACAAATGTGTGGGTTACATACATGAAATGGAGTTAAGCAATGGAGTGAAATTCGTTTATAAGTCTTTTTGAGTTCATTTTGGTGCATCTACTTCAGTAAAAGACAGTTTCTGTGTCATTCTTTGACATAAGGACATTCTGTGGAGACCAGAGGTTAAAAGGTCCCCTTAAAGGAATTGCAGTCTGGTTCTTTTCTTCTAGGTGGGGGGAAGTCAATCCAAAGAGATTGTAATCATGATTAATATCATGGATTTACATGTGATGGTCATGCTGTGCATCTCTTTGACCATCAATCATGATTACTTGCCCCAAATTTGACAATCTCCTTCCTGAGTTGGAATTGTCAATGTTTCCTAATGGTGTTCATGTTGACAGCTGTTCTGTAAAAGAGTTAGTTGTTTAGCTTGCTTCAGACCGGCTGGCGCATGGATTTTATTCATGAACATCCTATGTCTTGAGACTTTCTGTGGAATTCGGCTCCTCATGTTTCAACAAAGCTCTCGATCGAATCTTAAAACGTCTGATTCCGGTCTGATACCCTACACAGATCTCTGCAATCTCTGATGTAATCAGCCTGGTTTCCTTTATATTAGCAATGTTTTGGGTGGATTGTTTGGATACATTTGCTTCCTGGATCATTAGACTAAAAACTTTTCTGGAGTTTACAAACTTCAAATGATCTGATAGCCAACAGAAAAGCAAAATTGGGTTGAAGGGTAAGAATAAAAGTTTTGCTCCAGTAATTTTGCGTTAACCACGTTAAATTATTTTAAAGCGTTAAGAATTGTAAAATGAATTGCATGCGTTAATGTGTTAATGATGACAGCCCTAATGTGTGTGTGTGTGTATGTGTGTATATATATATATATATATATATATATATATATATATATATATACAGTACAGACCAAAAGTTTGGACACACCTTCTCATTCAAAGAGTTTTCTTTATTTTCATGACTATGAAAATTGTAGAGTCACACTGAAGGCATCAAGGGCTATTTGACCAAGAAGGAGAGTGATGGGGTGCTGCGCCAGATGACCTGGCCTCCACAGTCACCGGACCTGAACCCAATCGAGATGGTTTAGGGCTGAGCTGGACCGCAGACAGAAGGCAAAAGGGCCAACAAGTGCTAAGCATCTCTCGGGGAACTCCTTCAAGACTGTTGGAAGACCATTTCAGGTGACTACCTCTTGAAGCTCATCAAGAGAATGCCAAGAGTGTGCAAAGCAGTAATCAAAGCAAAAGGTGGCTACTTTGAAGAACCTAGAATATGACATATTTTCAGTTGTTTCACATATATATATATATATATATATATATATATATATATATATATATATATATATATATATATATATACAGTACAGACCAAAAGTTTGGACACACCTTCTCATTCAAAGAGTTTTCTTTATTTTCATGACAATGACAATGGAAATTGTAGATTCACACTGAAGGCATCAAAACTATGAATTAACACATGTGGATTTATATATGGAATTATATACATAACAAAAAAGTGTGAAACAACTGAAAATATGTCATATTCTAGGTTCTTCAAAGTAGCCACCTTTTGCTTTGATTACTGCTTTGCACACTCTTGGCATTCTCTTGATGAGCTTCAAGAGGTAGTCACCTGAAATGGTCTTCCAACAGTCTTGAAGGAGTTCCCCGAGAGATGCTTAGCACTTGTTGGCCCTTTTGCCTTCTGTCTGCGGTCCAGCTCACCCCTAAACCATCTCGATTGGGTTCAGGTCCGGTGACTGTGGAGGCCAGGTCATCTGGCGCAGCACCCCATCACTCTCCTTCTTGGTCAAATAATCCTTGATGCCTTCAGTGTTACTCTACAATTTTCATAGTCATGAAAATAAAGAAAACTTTTTGAATGTGAAGGTGTGTCCAAACTTTTGGTCTGTACTGGTCTGTATCAAAACAAACGTTACATATGTAACCCTGGTTCTTCGAAGGAACGAGACACTGCGTCGAGAACGATTGGGGAATGCCTCCAGCATGACGTCTCTGAATAACGTGTGTAATCAGTCCAATGGAAGAGCGAGAAGTCATAGGCGGGAGACGTCAGAGACCAGGAAGCATAAAAGCATGAGCGGCGAAGCCGGTAATCAGGCTCAAAGGAAGCAAGCAGCGGCCAGAGATGCCGGAAGTTATATACATAACCTTATACGTTCCTCTTTAGGAATTCAAGCCGCATCGAGAACGATTGGGGAACGAGAATGCCCACGCCGCCAGACTTTCAAATCTCTGCCTAGTGTGGAAGAGCACAGGTAAAGCAAGAGAAGGAGACAGGAACCTGACAGAAATCGGGGACAATCCATCCAATGGCCAAACTTCAGAAGGAGTGATTCTTGACCCCCAGGAGAGGGGAGATAAGAGGACTCGAGGCTTAGAATAGCATCCTGATCACCGTTTAGCATAAGCTTCTTCTGACCGGCTTCTCTGGAGACCTCCGTAGAGGTAGCAAGCCTCTCAGCACCGCTACGTTTCCGGGTGGTAACTGAGAGAAGCGCTCGCTGGAGATCGCTGCGCCCTGGAACACCATCAGGGTTGGCAGATTGATCTCCTGAGGGCACTGAGGAGAGACAGGCACCGTGTAATGCGTTGTACACCACTCTTCCCCAGATGGAGCTGGACCTCAAAGCGTCCTAGGCCTTAGGCGTCAGGACGTTATGATGAAGACTATCCAGCGAAAACAACGGTCCTCAGAACTGCTTTCCACTAGAAGCCTGTGGCCTGGGAGCGCCACTCTGACTCTAGCATCTGCGGAGTACAAAAGTGACACCCCCGGCATGAGGGGCTGGAACACGGTTGGGACTGCTCCGCCCAGCAGCCCCTGACCGCCTCAACCTCCTCAGAGGAAGAGATGTAAACATGTGTTCTCACACAAGAAATTACATCCCTAGAGCCCCTGTACATCTAACTTCACATAGTCAGATAAATATGTCATTTTATTCCTCAGAATTAAATGTAGTCAACAACCAGACGAGTCAACACGGTCTGGTGTAGAAAAACTCACATAAAAACGAAACCATGTAATACACGCGTTGCCTCGGCAGCGCGCATGTCTTTTTTATTTTATTCTTTTTTTTTTTTTTTTTTTGCTACTCAGTCACACAAACAACATCAGAGAAATCTCCTCAGAGAAAGATGAATGCTGCAGTGAGCTCTGCCTCCGAGGACGAAGAAACCGCAGTGCAGGTTTCCAAGCTTCGAGAACGAGCTCTAGATTTAGTGAACTCGCGTGGAGATAGTACGAGCCGTCTCCAACCCGTTCGCCAGATCATGTGCGATTCCCGCGATCGCGGTCGCCGCCGTGCCTCAGCAGCAGCATGACCACAACTGCAAGATCGCATGCACAGACACACTCCTCGGAGCGTGCCCGGCGAGAGAGCATGCAGCAGCAGTGAGCTGTCTCAGAGGGCGAAGAAACCACAGTGCTGGTTTCCAAGCCTCGAGAACGAGCTCTAGATTTAGTGAACACGGGTTGAGATAGGACGAGCCGTTTCCAACCCGTTCGCCAGATCATGTGCGATTCCCGGGATCACGGCCCGGCCAGAGCGGAGCGCTTTACAGCGAGAAAAGCACAATCAGCCCCCCGAGAGCCGACTGCGTGAGCTCCACTCTTCATTAATGCTGCTTATTATAATATTAGGCATAATATGTTTGTGTAACTGGTGCTTGTGCAACTAATGCTTGTGCAGTCTCCTCAGAGAAAGACAGTCAGCGTGTCGTGCCCTCTCATCGGGGAGAAAGTACCGCAAATGCGGGCTTCCGAACCCCCAAGAGCGGGCGCCAGATCTGGTGGTTAAGGAAGAAGATAGGGACTTGCCCGTCTTACATTCCTTCTAGCAGATACGAAAGCGAATCCCGCGAGCACAACCACCGCTCCTCCTCGGCGAAAGCGGGGCTGGCACCACGAGAAATGCCAGTGAAGGCTCCCTCCTCAAAGAGAGCCTTCTGAGAATGAAGAAAAACTCCCTTGAGAGCTGACACTGCACGCTTCACTCTCAAGCAGACAACACACAAGCTTTTTTTTTTTCTGACAGGGAAAACACATAGCCTGAATGCTGCCTTGCCCAAAACTTCTCTTGAATGAAGCTTTGACATTGTCGTTTATCAGTGGACAAACGACACTAAATAAGACTCACAAACAGATAGCGACTGACACACACACACACACAGAGCGCTTGCTGAAAACAGAAGGCTGATTACCGGCTTCGCCGCTCATGCTTTTATGCTTCCTGGTCTCTGACGTCACCCGCCTATGACGTCTCGCCCTTCCATTGGACTGATTACACACGTTATTAAGAGACATCACGCTGGAGGCGTTCCCCAATCGTTCTCAATGCAGCTCGAGTTCCTGAAGAGGAACAATATTTTCCTAAAACCAAATAGGGATTATTAAACTGTCAAAATATTTGTGAGTGACTTAGAGCACAGAAGATCTATGTCAGATGAAGAATCTTCTACAGCCACTGTGCAGGTTTCTCTTGCTCACAAAGAGAAACCTGCACAGTAGCTGTAGAAACATGTGAAGACTTGTTTTTAAATAGTAAATTTTCCACTGTGGTATAAAATGAAGAATAGTGTTCTCAGAAAAAAAGGTATTTTCAACCAGGATAACACACTACCCCATGGTGCTAAACAGTTTGAAAATGTGTTTCTACAGACACTGTGCAGGTTTCTCTTTGTGAGGTTTGGTTAACTTTCCTTAATAAATCTTCATCTGACCAAGATCTTCTGTGCTCTAAGTCACTCACAAATCTTTTGATAGTTCAATAATCTCTATTTGCTTTTTGCAAAATATTGTTTGTTTTGATGCCTTTTGCAAAACATTTACTGTTTCATGCTTTTCATCTTCAGAAAGATATTTCTTTCTCAACCTATTTCATGAGAGCTGTGACTTGCTTAATAATGTGGAACAACCTCTTTAAGTAGGGTTTCCATTTACCTAAGAAGACCTGGCAAACTATTGACAAAGCCAGTCTGAGACTGATACCAGGGCCCTGTTTCTAAGGAGGTTCAACCAACTCTGAGTTTAAACTTGAACTCTTAGTTGACTTACCCTGAGATGGGACACTCTGAGTTTTCGTTTACAGAACAGCTGAAATGAGTTGGTTTAATCAACTCTAAATTGACTGACTCTGAACTAAGCGCGTGCACCACAACTATAAAAAGCCATTATCGACGGAGTGATGATATTACGATTCACCATGGCAACAGCTCCCGCCAAAAAGCCGTCTGCATACCTCAGACTCGTTACAAATGTAATTCTTATCAGTGTTATAATATCACAGGTGAAAACTGGCAGAACAATAGATTAATTAACTAATAACTAATCATTTTATGGTATCTCATGGGCAAAAAATATGTATAAAATAATAATATTAATAATAATATTTTAAGTGCATTTTTCTTATTTTATCAAATGATCTGCCAATAGAGTAAGAAAAATACAGCAGTGGCTATTTACACTAAGTGAAATAAACATACTTTCTTAGCGATAGGTCCTATTTACAGTAGGCTAAGTGCAAGTAGCTCTAGATGCTATTTAGAGTTACAAATGATCTGCTCTTATCATATGATCGTGGGTGTATCTCTCTATTAGTTTTATTTGGATCTTAGTGCTGCGTTTGACACAATTGACCACAACATTCTTTTGCATAGACTTGAACACTTTGTTGGCATCAATGGAAATGCATTAGCATGGTTTAAATCATACTTATATGACCGCCATCAGTTCGTAGCAGTGAATGAAGATGTATCATATCGATCACAAGTGCAGTATGAAATACCTCAAGGCTCAGCACTAGGGTCGCTACTCTTCACGCTTTATATGTTACCCTTGGGAGATATCATCAGGAAACATGGTGGTAGCTTTCACTGTTATGCTGATGATACTCAGCTCTATATTTCTTCGCGGCCCGGTGAAACACACCAATTTGAAAAACTAATGGAATGCATAGTCGATATAAAAAACTGGATGACGAGTAATTTCTTACTGCTAAATTCTGAAAAAACAGAGGTGTTAATTATAGGACCTAAAAACTCTGCTTGTAATAACCTAGAACACTGTCTAAGACTTGATGGTTGCTCTGTCAATTCTTCGTCATCAGTTAGGAACCTAGGTGTCCTATTTGATCAAAATCTTTCCTTAGAAAGCCACATTTCTAGCATTTGTAAAACTGCATTTTTCCATCTCAAAATATATCTAAATTACGGCCTATGCTCTCAATGTCAAATGCAGAAATGTTAATCCATGCATCAAACTACAGCTAGTCCAAAATGCAGCAGCAAGTGTTCTTACTAGAACCAGGAAGTATGATCAAATTAGCCCGGTCCTGTCAACACTGCACTGGCTCCCTATCAAACATCGTATAGATTTTAAAATATTGCTTATTGCTTATAAAGCCCTGAATGGTTTAGCACCTCAGTATTTGAATGAGCTCCTTTTACATTATAATCCTCTACGTCCGCTACGTTCTCAAAACTCAGGCAATTTGATAATACCTAGAATATCAAAATCAACTGCGGGAGGCAGATCCTTTTCCTATTTGGCGCCTAAACTCTGGAATAACCTACCTAACATTGTTCGGGAGGCAGACACACTGTTGCAGTTTAAATCTAGACTAAAGACCCATCTCTTTAACCTGGCTTACACATAACATACTAATATGCTTTTTTATGCTGATACACCATATCCAGTCTGTACCCAGTTCAGAGGGTCACTGCAGTCACCCGGATCCAGTACGTATCCAGACCAGATGGTGGATCAGCACCTAGAAAGGACCTCTACTGCCCTGAAAGACAGCCGAGACCAGGACAACTAGAGCCCCAGATACAGATCCCCTGTAAAGACCTTGTCTCAGAGGACCACCAGGACAAGACCACAGGAAACAGATGATTCTTCTGCACAATCT
This sequence comes from Carassius carassius, assembly GCF_963082965.1. Classification (NCBI taxonomy): domain Eukaryota; kingdom Metazoa; phylum Chordata; class Actinopteri; order Cypriniformes; family Cyprinidae; genus Carassius; species Carassius carassius. The sequence continues at coordinate 10,117,175 of NC_081789.1, forward strand.
GACTTTGCTGTAGCCTGGAATTGAACTACTGGTTTCGTCTGGTCAGAGGAGAACTGGCCCCCCAACTGAGCCTGGTTTCTCCCAAGGTTTTTTTCTCCATTCTGTCACCGATGGAGTTTCGGTTCCTTGCCGCTGTTGCCTCTGGCTTGCTTAGTTGGGGTCACTTCATCTACAGCGATATCGTTGACTTGATTGCAAATAAATGCACAGACACTATTTAACTGAACAGAGATGACATCACTGAATTCAATGATGAACTGCCTTTAACTATCAATTTGCATTATTGACACACTGTTTTCCTAATGAATGTTGTTCAGTTGCTTTGACGCAATGTATTTTGTTTAAAGCGCTATATAAATAAAGGTGACTTGACTTGACTTGACAGAAAAAATGTACAGTGAAAATCGTGATATATTTACCATATAAAAGTAGCAGTTCTTTGCAACAGGCTAAGTGTAAATAATAATTACATGCTAGTTGTACTTTAGTTTTATAGTTTTCCGTGCCCAAAACATTACTGCCTACACCATTGAAGCCGTTATTCACATGTGTCGTATTTAACCTTATGTGTCGATGGAGGGCGGAGCTACAGTAGATTTGCACTTAGTAATGGACACTCATTAAGATTATTTTTATTACCACACTGGCATATAATTTTACTTAAGTAAAATGCACTTAAAGACTAAGTATCGTATATCATTTTCTTATATAGAAAATCAATCTTTATTTTATTATTATTTTTTATATATATATTTGTATTTGGGGAAAAAAAAAGGTAGAAAAAAAAAACATTTAGTAAGAAGAGCATTTTTTCCAGCGTGCATCAATGAAGTGTTTAAAAAGGGGGAGGAGACCGAAAGAAACTCTGGGTTTATCGAAGAAAACCTGACTAGGTTAGGTTCATAGACTAAGTTACTACGGTAACTGACTCTGAGTATAAGTTACCTCTCTTTCAGAAACGGGCTTGACTAACCCTGCTTTCTTGGGTTTGACAAACCTTCCATTCTGAAACAGAAAACCTAGTTTCCCCTCATTTCACTTTTAACATACAGAGTTTTCACTTAACCTCCTTTGTGAAATGGGCCCCAGTTACCTGAAAATATGTGAGAAACAACACAAACAAAAATCTGACTCTTTATTGTAAAGAAATCCTATTGATATGTCACTTGCATAATAAATTGGAATATGGTGTGGGAAGACTCATTTAAAAAAGTAAGTAAGCAAATCACATACTTTAACCAATTTATTACGTCAAAATAAGACTTAAAATGGTCTGAAAACATAATCTTTAGGAGATTTTAGTGAGTAAATCAGCTTGTTGAAATTTAAAGTAAATTTCAGTTTCTGTAACCAGTATTTATACTAATACCCTAGACTTAACAACTACCTTATAAACTATTAATAAGCAGCAAATAAGGAGTTAATTGAGGCAAAAGTCATAGTTAATGATTAGTTAATAGTGAGAATTGGACCCTAAAATAAAGTGTGACCATATATATATATATATATATATATATATATATATATATATACATACATATATATATATTAAAGAAAACTATTAAAAAGGATAGCTGAACATAAGTTAACAAATAAAATATTTTGTTTAAAATGTCACTGCCTTGAGAAATGAAGATGACCTGATCGGCTGAGAAAAACAACAGTAGTTGATGACAGAAAAATACATGTCTGTAAAATCACCAACAACCTCCAGAAAGCTGGGGTGATGCTCTGTTAATCTACAGTCCGCAGGAGAATTTGATACAGAATTAACAGAAGCTACACAGCAAGATGCAAACCTCTGCTCAGCACCAAAAATAGAAAGGCAAGAATCTTCACAAATATGAGCCAGTAGAGTTTTGGAACTAAGTTGATGGACTGATGAGACAAAGATTAAACTTTATCTAAGTGATTGAAAAGTGTGGAAAAAAAGGGAACTGCAAATGATCCTAAGCATACAACCTCATCTGTAAAGCTTGGATGGCAGTAGCAGAATGAATTTGGAAGGGTAGAAGAAGAGACTAAAGACAGAACCCCCCCCAAAACAAGCAAAAGTTGGAATTGGCTGCATTAAAGGCTTGGGAAAATCATTTCAAAGCATAAAACCAAGAGTCTGGTGATGTCTATGGGTTGCAGACTCACTGCTCTGATTGCATGCAAGGGATCTGCAAATAAATATTAGCTTTTAATCTATTACATCTGCCTTAAATTCAACTGTTTCAATACTTATGCTCACATCAAATAGTGGGATGAACTCTAAAAATGCTGTCCTTTTCATTTGGTAAAAACATGTATGTGTCGAAAGACCTAATTAAAAAAATGTGACATTCTATAGTATTGTCACATATTCATCTTTTAATTATACTGTATTTGCAAATGTCTTAACTCCACAGCAGAGTACACTATTTTGGAGGGCGCAATATATATATATATATATATATATATATATATATATATATAAAACCACCACTATTTGGTGCCAAACAGAAAATAATTAATAAAAATCTGAATATATAGTCATTAGTGTTACGGATCACTCGGTGACAGAGGAGTAACAGATGAAAGATGTAGTTTATTAAATGGACACAAGCAGAGGAGCGGGAAGGGAGGAGTGGATGGGTGTTGGGATCCGTGCCGGGAAGGAGGGTACCACACACACGCACCGTGGGGTCTTTAGGAAGATCTTGGAGGTAATCCTTGGAGAGAAGACGGAAGAAGAGACTTCGGAGGTTATCCTTGGAGAGAAGGTAAAGAGGAGTTAGTCCTAATAGTTAGCGCAGGAATGATCTTGTCGCGAACGTGACCTGACAATGACTGAGTGCGTGTGTGTGGCTTTTGTGGTGCTGAGGTGGATGAAGGTGATGCGGATCAGGTGGTGATGATTAGTACTCAGGTGAGGGTGTGCGCCGTGATTGTGTGGAGGAGGAACCTGGCGTGTTTGTGACAATTAGCCTATATATATAAATTTAACTCTGAATATACACTTAGAAGTCTGAATATATAGAAGTAAATCTTAATATATAAATTTAACTCTGAATATATGCTTATAAATCTGAATACATAGAATTAAATCTGAATATATACATAGAAGTAAATCTAACTATATACTTATAACTCTGAATATATAGAAGAAAATCTGAATATATAGTTATAAATCTGAAAATATAAATTTACATCTGAACGTATAGTTGTAAATCTCAATATATAGAAGTAAATCTGAATATATACTTATAACTCTGAATATATTAATGTAAATCTGAATATATACTTATAACTCTGAATATATTAATCTAAATCTGAATATACGCTTATATATCTGAACATATAGAATTAAATCTTAATATGTAAATGTAAATCAGAATATATGCTTATAAATTTGAATTAGGGATGGCATATAATATTAATCAAACAGCAACAACAAAGAAATCACTCACTGCTCTTGATTAAAAAGCTTTTGTAACTTTAATAAAGAACAATCTTCAATTTATACAGTCAAATATGCGATGCTGTTTTACATTTGATTACTTTATTCAATTTCTGTACCTAAAAACTAATGCTAGTTTTTCCTTCCTGAACCTTCCTGAAAAAAAAAAACCCACTGTTTATTTTATTCATACATACATACATATAATACTCTACTGTATTTATTTGTGCTGTTGCTCGTAGTTAGATAGATTTTTTTTTTATTATAGTTTCTCCTTAAACATAGCACATACCCAACCATACCGAAACCGTGACTCTAAGACCGTGAAACAAACCGAACCGTGAAAAAGTTTAACCGTGCCACCCCTAGTCTGAATATATAAAAGTAAATCTGAATATATAAAGCGTCTTACAAATGAGAACAATAGAAGAAATCAGACAAACAAGAGAACAACAACAGTATACAAGTGCCATGACAAGTCTCAGTTAGTCTAGTACAGAATTTTTTTTTTTATATATATATTTATATATTCAGACTTATAACTATATCTTCAGATTTACATTTATATATTCAGACTTATAACTATATATTCAGATTTACATTTATATATTCAGACTTATAACTATATATTCAGATTTACATTTATATATTGAGAATTATAATTATATATATATATATTAAATTATATATATATTCACAATTTACATTTAAATATTCAGGCTTATACCTTTATAGTCAGAATAATATTTATATATTCAGACTTATAAATATATATTCAGATTTGCATTTATATATTCAGATTTACATTTATATATTCAGACTTATAACTATATATTCAGATTTACATTTATATATTGAGAATTATAATTATATATATATATATATATATATTAAATTATATATATATTCACAATTTACATTTAAATATTCAGGCTTATACCTTTATAGTCAGAATAATATTTATATATTCAGACTTATAAATATATATTCAGATTTGCATTTATATATTCAGAATTATGATTATATATTCAGACTAAGTTCTATATACTCACAATTTACATTTATATATTCAGGCTTATAACTATAAACTACTATATATTCAGGCTTATAACTATATATTCAGATTTACATTTATATATTCAGACTTATGACTATATGTTCATATTTACATTTATATATTGAGATTTATAACTATATTTTCAGATTTACATTTTTCCTGTTTGGCACCTCATATAGTGCTGGGGAACGATTATTATATATATATATATATATATATATATATATATATATTTATCACAATTAATCACATTATGCACAAATTTCAATAATAAATTCAAAAGTAGTGCATTTTGCACTTTTTCCATTTAAAAGTAATGCTGTATGAACAAAAAAAAATAATATAATTTGTTTTGCAAACACTTTTAAACAATAAGGTGCTTTTTAACAGCAGTTTTCCTTTTACATTGTAGAAGTTAAAATATTTATTGTAAATCTCAACTTATAACATTACGTGATCAAATATTAAAGAAGCTATTTGCCATTGCCAGGGCATTAATGTTCTTATAGAAAATATTTAATAGTTTGTTATAGAAAAATAATTTATGCTTGACCATAACATTATAATAGGCACCTTCAGCATTAACAACTGTGTTAATCTGTATTAATCTTTTTTCCTCTGCAATAAAGTTGGTAATTGTTAAAAGATTCTTGTACAAAAGGCTTTAAGGTAATATTAGGCATGCAATATTCAATAGAGTAAAAAGTGTGGCTACTAGCACTGGTCACCTCTTCGGTATAGTCTTTGGTGTGTCAAAACTCAAGAGTGCTTCCTGACATACCCAAATCTGACGACATGCTGAGAGTGTTGGGGAGGAGAGATCCTCATCATTCTATATCCAGTGTTTGTGAACACACACTGTTGGGTGTTAGGTGGTGCGTAAATTTGAAGTTCAGCAATCTGAGTAAAAAAAGAGGGTTTCCTTTGCTGATGTAAAGCATCCAGCCTGTACATCTTTCTCTTTTTCTCTCCACCTCATGCACACACAACGCTTGCATTGACTGAGATCAAACATAGTTGTGGTGAGATTGCTAAGAAATTTTAGGGGGGTCTCGCGCTTGCCACCCCAGGGATTCAGAGCACACATCAGTACCTGTCACATCTCAGTACCTCACAGTAACTCACAACAGTTACTGTTCACCTCTAAACACCAGCTCACTTACAACTACAGATCCACATACATCTAACCACTCTAATCTGTCTATATATCAACAGATAATCTTAGACAAAATTAAATTTCAGAGGTTGGTCTTATATAGCTCAATAGAAATAAAATAAAAAATAATGTAAACATTTTTCTTGTTTAAACAAATTACTTACAAAATGTACTCATCAGTGTTTGTTATTAATAACTATTATTTTAATGTTTTATATATATATATAAATGTTTTATATATTATATATTTATATATATATATATACAACAAATTATTATTGTTATTTATTCTATGATTGTTTGATTTCAAGATTTCAAGTAACTAGCTGCAACAGTATTTAAACAGTATTTTCTTGTGAAAAATAATCTAATAAAATTTCTTTCATTCACAACTTCATTTCCTTACTTTGTTTTTACAGTATATCCATTTCTTTCCAATAGGACAACTCTATGTTTCAGTTACTCCCCAAATCAAATTTCACCAGATACATGATTAATATGTTCATGCACAATACCAGCCTATCCAATCAGACAGTCAAGCAGAGAGGCCTTATTAGCCCCATTGGTGTAGAATCAAGGAGCAAATTATCTATCCCACAGCTTCATGATTCATCCAGCCAGAGCCCAGTCCCTTAGCAGCTCCCCACTGCCAACAACTTCCCTGGAGAAGTCATAATGTTTACTTAGAGACAGGCTGCTGTCCCCACAGGCATGCTCTATTAGCTCTTATTAATTCCTACACAGACCCCAGCAGCCTCGCCATTTACAGCTTATTACAACCCAGAAATTATACTATATGAAGTCATCCTGCAGCGCTGCATTCTATTGCTGAAAAACAGGATGGGTGGGGGTGATGGTCCCCTTCATTCACAAATGTAGAAAATAAAAGTGAGATGGAAGGAGAGAAAGATGGATTATCGTAGAGCAGAAAGAGAAGCAGTCAAATAAAAGGGAATGCATTTGTTTTTACATAAAGATAAAGACAGAGCATAAGAAAGCAAAAGTAGGATGAAAAACCTCTGAAAACCAGGCCAGATAAATATATCGAAACTCTGGGATGATGGGATAAGAGGGTTGAAGAAATGAACTTAAGCTGAGACTTTTAGTACTACCTTTTTTACACTTAGATTTGTAAATAAATGTTATACAAATGAAATAATTATATATTCCAGTAGCTGACTAATGTACTGCCATATTTACATGTTTATATCTGCTTACATATTTTATTTATATAGTTTATATAGTTTATTTATTTTATTGCATTATTTTTGTTGTTGTTCTTGTTATTGTTGACTCTTTCATCAAGTGTGTTTAATTTAAATGGCTCTGTATCCGGCACTACATAATAAGTAAGTAAGTAAGTAAGTAAGTAAGTACGTAAATAAATAAATAAATAAATAAATAAATAAAAAGTATACTACATTATGTAAAATAATTAAACAACCAAAGAAAATAAAGTGAAATAAAAGCAAATCCAAAATATATTGTACAAAATAAGAGCTGGAGGATAGAGCAAAAAATTAGGGAGAATTGATAAAAATAAAATTTACATATAATACATTATGCATTGTTTTCTTAATAAACAGCCATTGTTGCCAAGTACTGCAGATTCAAAATGTAACCAAAAAAAATTATATATATATATATATATATATATTTTTTTTTTTTTTTTTTTTTTTTATACAGTACAGACCAAAAGTTTGGACACACCTTCTCATTTAAAGAGTTTTCTTTATTTTCATGACTATGAAAATTGTAGAGTCACACTGTAGGCATCAAGTGCTATTTGACCAAGAAGGAGAGTGATGGGGTGCTGCGCCAGTTGACCTGGCCTCCACAGTCACCAGACCTGAACCCAATCGAGATGGTTTAGGGGTGAGCTGGACCCCAGACAGAAGGCAAAAGGGCCAACAAGTGCTAAGCATCTCTCGGGGAACTCCTTCAAGACTGTTGGAAGATCATTTCAGGTGACTACCTCTTGAAGCTCATCAAGACAATGCCAAGAGTGTGCAAAGCAGTAATCAAGGCAAAAGGTGGCTACTTTGAAGAACCTAGAATATGACATATTTTCAGTTGTTTCACACTTTTTTGTTATGTATATAATTCCATATATAATTCCACATATTAATTTATAATTTTGATGCTTTCAGTGTGAATCTACAATTTTCATGGTCATGAAAATAAAGAAACCTCTTTGAATGAGAAGGTGTGTCCAAACTTTTGATCTGTACTATATATATATATATATATATATATATATATATATATATATATATATATATATATATATATATATATATATATATAATCATTTTACATTTATATAGAACAATTTAACAATAACTATATTTACATCTATATATCTATTTTTCTTATCCCTATGAAGCTTTGCTCAAATTATGGGAGTAACTTCCATTTAAAGTTCGCTCTGTGAATGCAATTATAACAATTTACAAAAACTGGGTACAGTGAGGTGACATTATTTTACTCACCCTTCAACCATAATTAAAAGGAAATTTTTAAGTATAAATGCATTAACAAAATACTTTCACCATACCACAAATAACTACTAAAGATCCTCCTTCTATCCACATTAATATTATGGATGTGTTAAATATCATTATAGAAATATGTCTATATTCCATAACAATTATTTTACTGCATCTGTTTGTGTGAAAACAAACCTGGAAAAAGGCATGAGGATTTAAAAGAGAAAAATGAAAGATTCTTAGTGCATTCAAAGGAACTATTCATGGTTCATATCGTAAAATAAATCGGGAGAGCAGACCACAAAAGCACAGTATATATTGTCTTTTTTTTTAGTTACAGCAGAATACAAAGGAAGAGTGAAAATAATGATGAGGAAAATAATGTAGCGGGCTGAAAAGAGCTATTCTATAGATGTTGTTATATCACATCCCACTAAAATACCAAATATAACGTTATTCTCCTGACTTCTGAAAATAAAAAATGAATGAAAATGTACTGCCAATTCAGTCAAAATGATAGATAAGGATTATTTGTAGTGCAGTATTATGATTTGAAATGATTTGTTGCAGTCTTTTTGAGTGGAACTGCCCAAACCGGAAGCACCTCACATCATAAACAGAAGAATGTCCGTTAATACATGTTTTTTGCTCTTCTGATGGTTTTCCAAATTCTTTTTCTGCAAAGTGTATAGCTACTTTGACACAATCTGTAAAATGTTCTATATAAATAATGATGACTTGACTATAGCGATATGACCCAGTACCCAAAATACTATCGAAACATTCCAACACAGCTTCCATTCTACACAAAAGATGGATAAAAAGGTGCACGGGAAACAAAAACCTTGAAAACATTATATGCGATCCCACCAAATCCTAATATTATCACAGGACCTCACATTGGACTAGTATCATCACAGTGTTCTGTGAAATATAGTAGGTAATTTTGTGGTGGGGTTGGGCTACTTTACAAATTACAGACATGGCTGATTTTCACAGGATTAAGATCACAGACAACCTCTGCAATTATTGCAAATGACTAGAGGTGATGTAATATTAATTCCATGTGAATAGGGCTTATGAGACAAAAATTCAAAATGTCAGAATGAATATGTATATAACATTGTATATTAATATGTACAGTATATAATATGCTACAAGTAGTGACGCTACCAATTTAACTACTGTACATTTCTCAGTAATGTGGTGGTAGCATTGCTGTTTTCTGAATCAAATAGCTTTTCAGTAGCAAAGCTTTTTTTTTTCTGATCAAGCAGCGCGGTAGCATCAACAAAAGCTCCATTTTCCAAAGAATTTCTGAACCTCAAGCTCAAACCAGAAATATTAACTGCTAAGGATCACTAGCACCTCAAACCAGAGGCAGACTTACCCATAAGGCAAGGGTAGGCGACCGCCCTAAAATGCTTTTCATATAGGAGTTGCACATTAAGCATATATATTTGTATATTTGTGTCCAATGTTGGAGCATGCTCACTTCATCCAAAGCTGTTCTGTTCTCATCTGTGAGAATGCTTCTTGATATATGTATTTAAAGCTATTTAATATGTAAATGAAAAATGTAGAAACATTGGACACAACTATGGGGCATCATTGTGCAGCAGCAAGCATCAAAACAAAAAATGAACCTCAAGGTTGCTCTAAGAAAATGTGTGAAAATGTATAGGGAACCATTCCTATATTTTGCCTGGGGCCCCAAATTCATTAAATCCACCCCTGCCTCAAACTGTCAGTCAAATCTGATTGTTTCTTGTCTGCTTCTCTCATGAATGAAGTGTGGCACACAGTTTGGAGCATCTTAGCTTGTTTGCAGTTTGAAGGTAAATAAAGAACTGTTGATTGAATAAGTACATAATTTTCTCAAGAAACACTTTATTTATAAAGGCTAATAATGCTTTTTGTATTTGAGGAGTGGAGAAGAGTTTCTTAGTGTAGTATTTGTTGCAAAGCATTGAATCTTTTATAATATAATATTTTGGTCAAATAACAGAAAAACAATTGAGCACCCACATAGCGTCAGAAAACTGTATATTACTACTCTTTATTTCAGACTCATGGTCCATATGAAAAGAAGAAAGAAAGAAAAGGAAAATACACACACATAATTTAAAAGACATACGAGCTTGCATTCCAATGCTTCCGCAAACTGGAAAAATATCTCGTATCACTTAATATAACATCATTTAAGACCATTATGATACCATTTTTTGAATCATTCAATCGACATATGAAATTATACATACACTTCCTTAAGACAGCATGCAAAGTAGGTAAATTATTAGATACAAACAATCGGCTTGCACTTGTCCACCTTGGATGTTTAAGCAAAATCCTTAGCACATCATTAAATGCCACCTGGAGTTTTTGCATTTTAGCTTTAGCATATCTACACTACAAGTGAGCTGTATAAAAAGAAGTACAGAATGCCCTAAATAGAGCTATTTTAACAGCATCAGTACACATATAAAATTTACGAGCCAGCATATTAGCTTGCCCATATAACCTACAGCACTGGCGCTGCACATCATTGTCATCATATAAATCATTTCTAATGATGTGACCCAAGTATTTAACTTTATTTACCACATTCAATACTTGGTCATCTATATAAAAAGAAGGAAAATTTTGCTTAAGGTCCTCTTTGGTTTTAACAATCATAATCACACTCGTTTTAACATTAAATTTTATATCATGCTGCACACCATAACTTGAACATACTCGAAGCAGCTTTTGTAATCCTGCGCTACAAGGAGACATAATAACCAGATCATCAGCATACATCAAATGGTTAATGAGACTATCACCTATTAAACATCCAGTCTTACAATTATTCAACTCCACAGAAAGACCATCCATGTACAGGTTAAATAGAAGAGGTGACAATATCCCCCCTTGCCGAACCCCATTCATCATAAAAAACGGTTCCAATACGTTCTTACCCCATTGAACTTTTAAGGTTTGATGTATATACCAAAAATTTAATATTCTTATCAAGTATGGGGGAACCCCTCTTTCTTGCAGTTTTATAAATAACTTAGTATGATTAATTCGATCAAACGCCTTAGATGCATCTAAAAAGCACAAAAAAACTGTTGAGTTATGTAGATTATACTTACTAACTACTTCCTTTAATGAATATATGCATAAATCGGTGCCATGCTTACTTTTAAAACCAAATTGATTATCCATGGTTGTTAGATACTCTTTAAGCCTATCCATAAGGATTCACTCAAATATTTTAGAAATCACACTTGCCAGTGCAATTGGCCTATAGTTTTCTGTACCAGTTATTTGACCTGTTTTATCTTTAATTACCGGTACCAGTAAAACTGACTCCATGGAATCAGGTAACACACCATGGACTAAAAAACCTGTAAAGCATAAAGCAAGTAACACTGAGATCCTTGGACTAGCACGCTTCAAATATTCAGAAGTTATGCGATCTGGACCACAAGCTTTATTCTCAGCCAGTTTCTCAATTGCGTACTTGACCTCATCAATTGTAATAATCATACCTTCAAATTAATAAATGCTGTAGAAGTATTGTTCATTCTTAGTTCATGTTAACTACACTTAACTAATGTTAACTAACGAAGCTTATTGTGAATGTCATAATATTAGGTAAACCTTGGCCTGAACACGATACTGATTTGTATTGTCAAATTGGTTTGGAACAGTTGTTGAATAAACAATTAAACTGAACTATTACGCCTGTCTATCTGCTTGGCTGACAGTTTTATTGATCGCTGAGAGAGCATTGACTTGGTATTGTCACATGTATGTTCCTGTTCCTTCCAGTTTCTTTTCCCATTATTAGTCATCACCTGTTCCTTTTTATTAGTTATCCTCATCACCTGTCTGCCTCTTGTTATCTGCCCTATTTGAGTTCTAGTCCGTTCTGTTCTCCCTTGTCTGGAATTGTTCATGTTTACGTCAGCCTTGCTACATGTGCTTTCCTCTTTCCTTTTGATCATTAAAATTATTAAAATTCTCCTATGTCTCCATGCTTCATGCTCCGCACTCCAACACAGTAGCAGTACCATGACATAATTCTGGACTTTAACAGTAAGCAGTACACCTTTTACTCATGTTTTGTTATCTTTTTTTTGTTTTCTTCCCATTAATTTCTCCCCGCTCATATGTAAAAACTAACGAGGTTCAACGCCATGGCTCAGGTGAACCCCGACCCAATCGTCTACTTGAGGGCGTTTGTGCTGCTCGCTCACCACCAAGTCAAGTCAGCCAGCCGTGGGCCTCTCAAGCCTGCTGGCTTTCCAATTCAATCATTACCAAGGGAGGTGGATGAGGAGAAAAAGACTGTTCACAGCCCTCATCCCAGCCCCAGAGCTTGCTCTAGTGCCGACTCCAGCCCCAGAGCTCACTCCAGTGTCGGCTTCCACCTCCCAAGTATAGCCCACAGAGGGCTCCCATTCCCGAGTATAGCCCACTGAGGGCTCCTGTTCCAGAGTATAGACCACGGAGGGCTCCTGTTCCCTAGTATAGCCCATGGAGGGCTCAAGTTCCAGAGTATAGACCACGGAGACCTCCCTTTTTCCAAGTATAGCCCACGGAAGGCTCCTGTTTCTGAGTGTAGCCCACAGAGAGCTCTATTCCCCAAGTTTAACAGGGTAAAAGCTCCAGCCCCCGAGTTTAGCCCAGTGAGCACTCCAGTCCTCCAGTCCAGTGCTAGAGTATTACAAGATGAACCACAACTTAGTGGGACTTTTTAACTAACTTTTTAACTAACTACTGGACTTTTTAACTAACAGAATGCAGGGGGTAAAAGTGAATGGTAGCTTCTCAGATGTATTATGTTTATCCACAGGATCCCCTCAAGGCTGTGTTCTTTCACCATTACTATATATTTTGTACACCAATATGTGTCAAAGCTTACATGAAAACCGGATATTTATTAAGTTTGCTGATGACACAGTGATAGTGTAACGTATGACAGACACAGGATGTAAACGCAAGGCGTATTTATTGACAAACAGCAAGAAGGTCAGGATAATGAGCACGATCACAGGAGACACAGGCGGGCGGACACAAGGCTGATGGTCAGATGACGCAGGAACTTCGGTGGACAACTGGTGGTGGTGCTCGATCCAGTGACGATCCCTTGAATCCCGGTGAGTGAGTAATCCACGTGAAGTAGCTGTAATCCAGTGTTGCGTGACGATCCAGGAGCGAACGACGAAGACAGGAAGACTAGGCAGGAACAAGGACACAGGAACAGCACGGGAGCACACCGGGGAGAAAACAACGATCTGACAACATGAAACACCAGTTACTGAACTTATATAGGGACAAACAATTGAAACCAGCTGGCGCTGCTGATCATCGCTGATCAGTGACCAGGCCCACACACACACACACAACAGCACGCTAGACGTAAGAGAGAGAGTGAATTCATGAACCGTGACAGTACCCCCTCCCCTAAGAACGCCTCCTGGCGTTCCTTGGCGGACTTACCTGACGATTGTAATCATCGATAAGAGAGTGATCCAGAATGTCTCTAGCGGGAACCCAACTTCTCTCCTCCGGACCGTAACCCTCCCAGTTCACCAGGTACTGAAATCCGCGTCCCCTCCTTCTCGAGTCAAGAATACGACTAACCTAATAAGTAGGTTCCCCATCTACGAGACGCAGCGTGGGAGGAACCGGGACAGGCGGATTAATAGGTGCCCAAAACACGGGCTTGATTTTGGATACATGGAAGGCGGGGTGAATTCTCCTGTACGTAGGAGGAAGTTTGAGGCGGACTGTCACCGGACTTATGATCTTGGTGACAGGAAACGGGCCAATAAATTTTGGGGCAAGTTTATTAGAGACGGAGCGGAGAGGAATGTTCTTAGTAGAAAGCCACACTTTTTGACCAACGACGTATACGGGAGGCTTTGACCGGTGGCGATCGGCCTTGGCCTTGGTGTGCGCCCCCACTTGGAGAAGAGTCTCACGGGCTCTAGTCCAAGTGTGGTGACACCTCTGGACGAAGGCGTGAGCGGAGGGGACCGCGACTTCGGATTCCGTACTGGCAAAAACTGGTGGCTGGTAACCTAAACTACCCTCAAACAGAGTAAGGCCCGTAGCTGACACTGGTAACGAGTTATGGGCGTACTCCACCATAGAAAGTTGTTGGCTCCAAGAGGAAGGATTCTTGGAGACCAAACATCGCAACACTCTCTCCAAATCTTGGTTGGCTCTCTCTGATTGACCATTGCTTTGGGGGTGAAACCCCGAAGAGAGACTAACCGTTGCCCCCAATAATCTACAAAACTCTTGCCAAAATTTAGACACAAATTGGGGACCCCTGTCGGAGACCACGTCCAACGGGAGGCCATGTAACCGAAAGACGTGATCTATGACAGTAACCGCTGTCTCCTTGGCTGAAGGTAATTTGGGCAAGGCAATAAAATGAGCCGCCTTCGAGAACCGGTCCACGACCATCAAAACGACAGTCTTGACCTGGGAGGGCGGGAGGGCGGTGACAAAATCTAGCGCGATGTGGGACCAGGGTCTCGAAGGGACTGACAGCGGTTGTAGTAACCCATCAGGGGGTCGGTTGGACGTCTTACCAGTGGCACAAACAAAGCAAGCCAAAACAAAATTACGGATATCACGAGCCATTAACGGCCACCAGAATCGTTGCTTAACCAAAAAACTGGTACGATTGACTCCTGGATGACAAGCTATACTGGAGCAATGACCCCACTGAATGACTTCAGACCAATACTCTTCAGGCACGAATAACCGGTTCGGTGGGCAATCGGGCAGAGGCGTTACCCCTTCTAAGACCTTCATGACCCTCGATTCGACCTCCCATCTGAGAGTGGAGACCACTAATGTCTCAGGTAAAATACACTCGGGAGTAGACGGGCATTCGGAATGGTCAAAAATACGAGATAAGGAATCGGGTTTGATGTTTTTGGAACCCGGGCGGTACAAAAGAGAAAAGTCAAAACGACCGAAAAAAAAGTGCCCACCGAGCCTGCCTAGAGTTGAGTCTTTTAGCAGTTCTAATGTATTCTAGGTTCTTGTGATCGGTCCAAACGATAAAAGGTACCCCAGAACCCTCTAACACAGTGCCGGCATTCCTCCAGTGCTAACTTGACTGCCAACAACTCCCGGTTACCAATGTCATAATTACGTTCGGCAGGTGATAAACGATGAGAAAAAAATGCGCGAGTGTGAACCTTATCGTCTGTGGCAAAACGTTGAGAAAGAACTGCTCCTACCCCCACCTCTGATGCGTCGACCTCCACCACGAACTGCCGTGATGGATCAGGGGCAACGAGGATGGGAGCCGAAACGAAGCGGCTCTTGAGTTTGGCAAATACAGCTTCCGCTGTATCGGACCACCTGAACGTCGTTCTGGGGGAGGTCAAGGCAGTCAGAGGAGCGACTAGTTGGCTGAAGTTACGAATGAAACGTCGATAAAAATTGGCGAATCCCAGAAACCTCTGTAGGGCCTTACGGGAATCTGGACTTGGCCAATCTATCACAGCCTTAATCTTATCAGGATCCATACGCACTCCCTCAGATGAGACGATGTACCCTAAAAAGGGGACGGACTGCGCATTTCTCCGCCTTGACAAAAAGCCCATTCTCTAGCAACCTCTGAAGCACTCGTCTGACGTGCTGAACGTGTTCCTGGAGAGAAGAGGAAAAGATCAATATGTCATCCAGGTAAACATATATGAATTGATCGACCATATCTCTCAACACGTCATTGACGAGTGCCTGGAAGACCGCGGGCTAGTTGGAGAGCCCGAAGGGCATAACCAAGTATTCAAAGTGCCCTCTGGGGGTATTAAATGCGGTCTTCCATTCATCTCCCTTCCTTATGCGAACAAAATGATAAGCATTTCGTAAATCCAATTTTGTAAAGATAGATGCTCCCTGCAATCGTTCGAAAGCTGAAGACATCAACGGTAAAGGATAAGTATTCTTTACCGTGATGTTGTTCAACCCTCGATAATCAATGCACGGTCGCAGAGACCCATCCTTCTTCCCCACAAAAAAGAACCCCGCCCCCGCTGGAGATGAGGAAGGTCTAATGAATTTGGATGCTAGAGAATCAGAAATATATTTCTCCATAGCCTCCCTCTCTGGAACAGAAAGTGAATATAACTTGCCCTTGGGCGGAGACCCACCTGGTACAAAGTCTATAGCACAGTCATAGGGACGATGTGGAGGAAGAGAAGCAGCACGAGACTTACTGAACACTTCTCTCAGGTCCTGGTACTCTTCGGGCACGTTAGATAAATTCACCACCTCCTTCTGGAAAACAGACACAGGTACAGATGAACACGCAGACACCAGACATGACTCATGACACTTATTACTCCACATAGAAATGGTGTTGTGCCCCCAATCGACTCTGGGTTTGTGTTGTGTGAACCAAGGATGACCAAGTACGATGGGTGCCAGAGGTGAGCTTATGAGGAGGAATGTTATTGTCTCTGTGTGGTTGCCAGACGTGATGAGAGTGATGGGTTCAGACGCATGTGTAATGTTGGAGAGCTGTTGTCCATTGAGAGCATTGACAGTGATCGTGTATGTGAGAGGGGTGGTGGAAATGTGGAGATGGTTAGCCAGTTCAATATCCATAAAATTACCTTCGGCCCCTGAATCCAATAAAGCCTGGGTGTCGTGAGTGTTGATTGCCCACCTTAGTCTTACCGGAAGGAGAGTAGATGATGTTGAGGATGAGGTCTTCCCGGTGGAGATCCCGCCCGATATTACCCTCATAGTCACTACCGGGCTTGGTCTTTTAATGGGCATGAGTGGATGAAGTGGCCCGCCCTCCCGCAGTAAAGGCACAGTCCATGGGATCTCTGCCGTTCCTTCTCCTCCCGGGAAAGCCGAGCTCTACCCACCTGCATGGGTTCCGGATCGTAAGAGGGGCTGACCGTATCCAGGAATTCAGAACGTCGGTTCTCCACGCCGCGAACTGGATGATCTTGTTGGAAACGGCCCATTCTGTTCAGCCGAGCATCTACTCGAAGAGCTAATTCGATGAGCCCATTGAGACTAGTAGGAAGGTCCAGCATGTAAATCTCTCTCTGGATACGGTCAGCCAACCCATGCAGGAATCTGTCCCACTGCGCCTCCTCGTTCCATCGGCACTCTGCAACCAGGGTGCGGAACTGGATGGAATACTCCGACACCGAACCGTGACCTTGGCGAAGATCGGCGAGTAGTCTGGCCACCCCCCTTACCCGCCACCGCCCGATCGAAAACCCTCCTCATCTCCTCGGAGAGTGCCTGGAACGAGGCGCAGCATGGGTCTTGATTCTCCCACACCGCCGTTCCCCAGAGAGCCGCCCGGCCGGAGAGTAGCGTCAACACAAACGCAACCTTGGATCGCTCTTGGTTGAACATCTGAGGCTGTAATGCAAAGTGCATAGAACATCGGGTCAGAAAAGCTCTGCAAAACTCTGGTTCACCTGAATAACCTTCGGGTGTCGGTAGTCTCGGTTCGCGCCGCGGCTGTGGCTCTGGAAGAGGGGGTGGAGTCGGCGGTGTGGGTGGCGCAGTGGAGACTCGGAGCTGTTGTATCTGCTGGGTGAGCTCGGACACCTGCGTCACAAGCGCTTGGACCGCCCTCCCTGTGAGGGAGATGTTTTCCTCCTGAGAGTCCCTTCTAGCGATACTTCGAGCCGCAAACTCGTCCCATGTAGAAGCGCCTGCTACATCCATAATGGTCAGATCGTTCTGTAACGTATGACAGACACAGGATGTAAATGCAAGGCGTATTTATTGACAAACAGCAAGAAGGTCAGGATAATGAGCACGATCACAGGAGACACAGGCGGGCAGACACAAGGCTGATGGTCAGATGACGCAGGAACTTCGGTGGACAACTGGTGGTGGTGCTCGATCCAGTGACGATCCCTTGAATCCCGGTGAGTGAGTAATCCACGTGAAGTAGCTGTAATCCAGTGTTGCGTGACGATCCAGGAGCGAACAAGGACAACAGGAAGACTAGGCAGGAACAAGGACACAGGAACAGCACGGGAGCACACCGGGGAGAAAACAACGATCTGACAACATGAAACACCAGTTACTGAACTTATATAGGGACAAACAATTGAAACCAGCTGGCGCTGCTGATCATCGCTGATCAGTGACCACGCCCACACACACACACACACACAACAGCACGCTAGACGAAAGAGAGAAAGTGAATTCATGAACCGTGACAGATAGTGATCCTGCTACAAGGGGAAGAGTCTGGTCACGGTCCAGTTGTGGATGATTTTGTAACCTGGTGCGATGATTCTTATCTAAAGTTAAACGAAAGACAGTCTAAAACGAAAGACATGATCATTGATTTTAGAACACACGCTGTTGATCACGTCACTACGACTATCAAAGGACATGATGTGGATCGTGTAGAGAGTTAAAAATATCTTGGCACAGTCATAGACTCAAAACTGTCATTTGATTTGAATTGTGAAATGGTCTGCAAAAAGGGTCATCAACATTTGAGTTACCTTAGGAAACTTGCTAAATTTAACATTGATAGACATATGCTGACTTTG
Source organism: Carassius carassius (assembly GCF_963082965.1). Taxonomy (NCBI): domain Eukaryota; kingdom Metazoa; phylum Chordata; class Actinopteri; order Cypriniformes; family Cyprinidae; genus Carassius; species Carassius carassius. The sequence continues at coordinate 10,135,866 of NC_081789.1, forward strand.
TTTTATTATGCTTTTATTGAATCTATTATGTCGTTTTCCATTGTGGTGTGGTATGGAAGCCTGTCAGTGAAGAATAAGAACTCCCTAAACCAAATTGTTAAATGGGCGAGTAGGATAATTGGAGTAAATCAGTGGTCTATGGGAAATATTTACACAAATCAGCTGTACCAGAAAGCAAGTGTTGTCTTGAATGATCGGTCGCATCCCTTAAGGAATGACTTTCAGTTACTTCCCTCTGGTCGTCGGTTTGTGGCTTCGAGATGGAAGACTAGACGGTACAGAAATACTTTTGTTCCAGTGGCAATTGAATTTTTAAATAATATGAGTACGATAGATGTTTTAGTATTTGATAGTTTACTTGGATAGAGGATGTGTATGTGTCATGGTGCAGCCTGTTTTATGTTTTTATGTTTTATTGTGGATGACCGAATTCTTCTTTTATCTGCAAAACAAATTTACCTGCGGGTATGAAATAAAGATACCTTGACCTTGACCTTGACCCTGAGTTTGGCCCAGAAAGGGTTCCAGCTCCTGAGTTTAGCCAAATGAGAAAATTTATATTCTTCATATTCTCAAATGTCCACATCCTTGAAACAAAAAAAGTACAGGAAACTTTGTTTTGTTAGTACTACCATCTGCAGACGACTCATATCTACCATACAAAAATATAAATAAATAAAAAAAATTAAAATTAAAAAACAGGACTTTAAAGTATTGCATATGTGCATGCATGTAAAACTTGTTTCACTTGCGCAATCTGCAAGAGGAGGTAAGCCTGTGTGCCTACATGTACTGAAGTGTGAGTGAGTGAGTGAGTGAGTGAGTGAGTGAGTGAGTGAGTGAGTGAGTGAGTGAGTGCATGCGTGTGTGCATGAGTGAGTGAGTGAGTGAGTGAGTGAGTGAGTGAGTGAGTCAATTCAGAGGCAAAAAAAGTTGTAGAATATGCCAGAAGGAGGGAAACTAAGATGTGGGACAAACATACTTGGGAGGCAGGAACTTCTAACAGATATCCCCACACACACTCAGAAACATCTTCTATATGCAGGTACACAGAAATACATGACTGTGTTTTACTTCACCTGTGTTCTCTATATAGACACCTTATCATCATCATCATCATCATCATCACAATCTTTACTATTGTTCTCACAGATTCAAAAGAATCAGAAACATACTGAATATATATATTCCATTTGTAAAGTTGTAACTAAGCCATAGCCTTCACATGTAACCAATAAAGCCTGGTGTCAAAGTAGGATCTTCTTATTCTCCGCAAATAACTTTAATTCTTTACATTTAAATACAAATAAAAAGTGAACACCAACATCCAAACATTCACTTTTGGACATGTCTGAGTTATCATGTATGTTGCAACCATCCATAGATCACAAATTACTAAATTAATCATAGACAGGTGTGCAAAACATTTACGCAATGATAAAACCCATTAATCCTGACTATCTCTTACACGCATACAAATCAATGTTTCCACACACACTTGAACATAATCAAGTTAGAGAAACACAGACACCCACTCACACTTATTAACACATTAACCTAATCTTACACAAGTAATTTCACTGATCTGCCTTGTTTGTGTGTGTGTGTGTGTGTGTGTGTGTGTGTGTGTGTGTGCGTGTATGTATGTAAAATCAGGATTAGGTCTCAGGAAGTTAATGAGTTTACATGGCTTGTTGAGTGGGCAAGAGGCACTTTGCATTGATCTTCTTTCGCTGCACAAGAAGACAAATCACTCCTGCTTGACTTTCATCTCGACCTCTCACTCTCTAATCATATAAACACAGTCCCAATAACTGCAATATTAACATATGCCACTTCCAGGGATGCCTAGCATTTAACCAGTAGGCAAATTGTATCTGCCATTTAGGACTTTGCTACCTCCCCAGATGGATCTGCAGTCTAAAGGAATACAATAATTGTTTTATTGTAATAATGCAGTTTTATTTTTAATAACACAATTATTAAAATTATATATATAAAATTATTAAAAAATAAATATATACATTATTATTAATTTATTTTTTTCTAAAATGTATTTTTATTTTATATTTAATTTTATATAATTTTATTTTTGTTTTATTATTTTAAAACAAAATGGTTTTAAACAGCTGCAGTTCTGAATCATACAAAATGCTGTAATGCACTTTTTAATAAATGATTCTACAGCACAATCTTGATGCTGACAGTTGTACTGAACCCAAAATGTAAAAGGGGTGTAACTTGCAAAAGTATAATTGCAGTTACGCAACACACTTGAACACAGGCGCATCAATAGCTATTAAAAATATTTATTTAGGGTGTGTGAACCACAACAAGCCTTCACAGGTCATTTTGATTTACGAGCATTTATTAGCAAAACCTTGCATGATTAACAAGGGGCTGCAAACTTGATTCTGCAATACATTATATAGTCTGTGAAGTGTCTATCCTCTATGAAAGCTGAAATGCTCCAAGCAGCAGAGGGAGATTTTGGTTTGATGAGTTTGGAGAGATTTCAGCTGGGTTTAGTAGAGTCATTCAGTATAATAGGAGGAGACAAGTGCTTAAGACTGTTGCACAAAAAGCCAAACAACATAAATAATTCTAAAAGCAAAGTAGCCCCCTTTGTATGTGGAAGAACCCCGAAATACAGTGATGGCACACAAGCCAACACATGATGCAGGTTACAAACACACACAAACACATTTTATGGCATCTGAGGATTTTTTTTTAGCCTTTGTGAGAGGACATATTCACACACATTACAAGTTATCAAATTATATAAAATTATATAAAATTACTGCCATACTTAAATGCCAGTGCACATACTGAAATGTAGTCCAATCTGAGACAATCATATGAAAATCGGCAGTGTTCTTCTTGCATGCACTTTATATGCATGAAATAACTCCCACAAGTGGGCAGATGTACATACACAGACACACACATGCTTGAAATGCAGGGCGGTAGAAACCTGTCTTGTAAATCTCTTTGTGAAAGCAGCTTTGGGAGGTATAGGCAAGCTTACACACTGAGCTCTGAGAGAAAAAAATACTCCAGCTCAACTCTTTCTCTCCTTAACTCTCTCTCTATGTTTCTCTACCCCCTCTTCCTGTTCTGCCCTTTTCTACAGTCTTCCAAACTTTCTCTGTTTTGACACTTTCCTTCCCCTCTTCTCATGTTTCATCGTCTTTACAGTCTTCTTTGCATTTTTTTTTCTCCTCACCACTTTTTTTCTCTGAAAAAAAAAAAACTAACATCTCCCAGCATCCACATCAGAAGTACCCCATGAAGAAAAGTATATGCTGAGCATACTCCCATACTCATTTACATATTTGTTAAATAAGATAATAATTTTGATAGTTTTTTTATATTTATTTTAAATATATTTATTATTGCATGTATATTGTTTATTTAAAAACATATATCAATTATACAATTTATATAAGGAATTTGTTTTATATATTAATTAATATAATTGTTACAACATTTATAATTAGATTGAAGAATGAAGAATGAAGAATTGAAATATACTGTATATATAGTTTTACATTAAGTTTACCATGTCACAATGCAGTACATCTCAACTTCCTAAAATTATTACATGTCAGCTACCCAAATACAAAAACCCAGCATCTAAACATGCACTTTTGCACATTTTAGAATTATCATGCAGAACATGTCACTCCAAATGTGCTAACATCCCCTACCACACATCCCTCCCACTCACTTTATGTTTCCCTGTCTTTCTGTTACTCATATGCTAGACATCAGCCCGGTCAAATTCACGTCTAAAGAGCTCTTTTGGTACAGTAACTAATTCGCAGTATGCAAACCCAATTCCCCATTCATAAATCCAGTCAGTCCGGGTGCCTGGGGCCCCAAGTCTCTTTTTCCCTGAGCAGTGAGTAATGTCCTGCCTCTTCTCAGACAATGACTTCGGCAAGTAACCGCCAAACTGCGGGGCAGCTTGGGGGGGTGCACTCTCAAGCACCTTTGACAAATGGAACCTTTCGCTCTAAACTGCGGCTGCTGGAAAAGCCTTTATGACAGTACATGGCATGCTCGCTGTCCATGAGAGCAGCTAGCAACCTAAAGAGGACTGTGTGTACCTGTGGTTGTAAGTGTAACTGAATAATACATTTCATAGAAAAGTCCAACCTTGTCCTCCTACAAGAAACATATGCATTTCCCAAGCATGCTGAGCCCTCTTGATAAAAACTGCTTTCTCAATTGACATGACAATAACTTTTCTGGTGCTCATACTTGCCTCTGTTAGGGGAGAGCAGTATGAGCAAAATCTTATCATGGTATTACTTATACAGACATATATATATATATATATATATATATATCACTGGTGTCAAAAGTATTCACATTCATTACTCAAGTAGAAGTATAGATACTAGGGTTTAAAAAGACTTTTGTAGAAGTTGAAGTATAAACTCAAGCTTTTTGATATGTGATGACTAGTTGTCTATTAGGGGTGTAACGGTACGCAAAAATCACGGTTCGGTACGTACTTCGGTTTTAAAGTCACGGTTCGGTTCATTTTCGGTACAGTAAGGGAAAGAAATGCAAACATTAAACTGCAGGTTGTTTATTACTATAAACTTTTTTTTAACAATTTGTTTACACTTTTTTTAAATACTTTTTAATAAAATATATATATATAATAAAAAAAGAATAAGAAATAAAATACTGCTGCAAAGTTCTCCACTAAATAAAATACTCTTAGTCTCAAACCAATATCATATAATAAAATATAATGAAAAATATAAATAAATAACTATGATTACAGTGCAGCATTACCAATCCCAGCTTGTAGGCCTGCTCATATTTAAAAATATATATATAACTTTTCCAAAGTGTAAAGTGCAGCATGAACAGTTTCAGTTTTTAGACCTGCACAGATTTTGTTATTGCGTTGGACCGATCAGAATTAAGAGCAAAGGTCTGTTTAAATGCCGACGGGAGCTGCGTTTGAATTACAATCGTTTTTTTTCTAGTTGTAGTGATGTTCACACTCGCGTGATGCCTTTTGAAAACCTCAGGCCAGTGACACACTGGCATATTTAACCTGTCAAACACCGTCAATACTGTTGACAGTGTCCTTTATCAGTAGGCTTTATATTTATGCTCAACATTAAGTATAGATATTGTTGTAGTGAAGACAAGATCCTGGTCTGTCGGTGCCTCTGCGGCCTCCCTCTATGTCACCTACAGTAGCAGCAGCGCGTCAGTGCCTCGTCAGGCACGATTCTGGTGTGTAAAGACACAGAAAACGTGAAGCAGCCGTCACGCAACTAACAAACAGCAGAAACGCCACGCTCACGCCACGCAGTCAGTGTGTCACCGGCCTTAGAATCAGCTGCAGGGCGGGATTTGCGATGAACGCGAAGACTTCCGCCACTTAATATGTTCGTTTGGAAACACGAAAATGTATATGTTCCGCGAACAAAATATTGCATTCGGTCATTCGGTACACACGTGCACCGTACCGAAAGCCCTGTACCGAAACGGTCCGGTACGAATACACGTACCGTTACACCCCTATTGTCTATAAGTATTTTAATGGTGCACAAAGTCAAACTTCAGAGGCATGGAGGCTTTAATGGAATGTAAATGTACATCCAGGCTTAGCTGCAGGAATCTGCGAGGGCAATAGACAAGAACATTGGTGCAGGCTTAATAACAATTACCCCTTGTATGGTTGTCTATTTACAATAAACATTAGTGCTGTCAAAATTAATGATTAATCCAAGTGATTAATCAAAAAATAAAAATGAAAAATAACTCATAATCCTGATAACTTCTTGATTGATACCTTCCTGTATTCGCTGTCTGCTATGTCCAGTTTTCGGGGGGTAACGAGTTATAAAGTTGGTATAGCCTACTTATCATAACATTGTAAATCGTGTTGTCAATCGCAAATGCTAATTTATTCAAATGTCTCGCTACCGAACTACCTACAGGAGCTTAATTTGCGGAGGAAGAAGAAAAAGCACCCATTTGGTAAATGAGCCAGTTAGAAATAATAACTTTTAAGGAGGGTCCAGTACCATTTCAATACTTTTAAAATGTTAACGGTGCCTAAACGGTACCTGAACCGATATTAAAAAAAAAAAAAAAAGAGCCACAAAAAAACACTATGGATGACATTAAAGAACATTACAAATATTTTAAATAGATCCATATTTCACCTTGGATGCTCTCATTTCTCAAGTTGTGCTTCCCTAATCTTAGGCTAATATATGTATTTCATGATCTGGGTCATTATTTAACACAAAACCACACATAATGTTTCTACTGTGTCTCTGTCAATCTCTCTGATATTTGGTTAATATGAATGCTGTCTGTCACTGTCTTTAAGCAGTCCTGTGAATTACTGTATGGTCATTCTTTATAAAGTAACAACAATTTTGTTGGTAAAGTACAGTAGCCTACTGTGCAAAAGTCTTAGGCACATTAGTATTTTCACCCCAAAAAAGGGTTTTCTATCTAGAGATATTTTGAATGCACAAGCAGTCTGACAATGGCAAAATGAATGTTTGGAAAAGTAAACTGATATTTTCTACTGACACACTTCAGCAAAATATATAAATAACTGGCCAAACACCATTCTTTTGGGTGAAAAAACTAAAGTGACTAAGACTTTTGCACAGTAGTGTATGTATAAAGTACGTATGATTAAATTAAGTATATTTAAATAAGTACAATTGAAGTATGCGTTCGTTCATATGTTAGTGTTAAGGGCTAGATTGTCGCTGGAGGATAAGTGGTGACAAGTGAAAACTTTATAGTAAATGAGAAACCGACTGCTCCCTCGTGACCTTTTGTAAACTGTATTTATGAAAAAGAACTGCACAGATACGGATATTCTAACAATCTATCGATAAACACACACCTTGTGTACTCTGTTTCTGTTTGAGTTCGCTTGCTGCTCCGCTCGCGGTCTGCAGATTAAAGAGTGCGCTGAAAGACGAGGAGGAGACAGGTCTGCTGTCATTCTCATATGAAATTTAAAGAGACAGAGTCTGACGCGATCGCGAATTTGTGTACAGTTTATGGAGCTAAATTCTATAGCCCCGCTAAAAAAGCCTAGTGACGACCCTGCTTATTGTGTACATTTTGCAGAACCAGGACAAACATTTCAATCGGTCGTTCAGGAATTTAAGAGGCACCGAAATCTGCGTCCTTATTCGGTTCGGTGCATACAGGTTCCATACGCAACCCTAATTTTAAGAAATACATTTTTTGATAAACGAACCCAACACTGGCTAATGTGGCTATGTCCTTGCAGGAATGTGATGTGATTTGTGTCAAGTGCAGGTGCGATGGATCCCGTACAAACCAACAGGGTGTCGGAATGGTATATGTTTATACTTCTCATCCAACCACAATCCAATTCAATTCATCCGGATGGCGCGATTTATCTGGATTTTTTTTTTTTTTTTTTGAATGCTGACAAGCCGGAATGAAAACAAGCCAAAATGAAATAGCAGTAACGAACCTCTTTTTTATTATGTAAGGAGTAGAGAGTACAGATACTTGCGTGAAAATGTAAGGAGTAGAAGTAAAAAGCTGGCTGAAAAATAATTACTCAAGTAAAGTATAGATATTTCTACTTAAGTATTGGTAACGAAGTATTTGTACTTCGTTACTTGACACCTCTGATATATATATATATATATATATATATATATATATATATATATATATATATATATATATATATATATATATATATTAACACAACAAACATCCAATGTTTCTTGGCAACCGTAAACAACTAAACTTAAAGTAGACAAAGAACTGAACTTGTTTGGGTACATGTCATGCACTGTATTGTCATATTACTTATTTTTATTTATTTTTTAATTTTTTTATCTTCTGTTCCATCTCTTCTCTTGCCCCTCAGATATGTTTTTGTGTCACATTGGGAATCTGCGGTGACACACTATCGTTATAAACAACAGAGGACTCCAAAGACTCCCATTCTACCTCCCTTCTCCTCCCCTCCACTCCAAAATCTCCTTGAGGGAACTAGTCTGTAAAAAATGTACCTCCACCCCCTCCCTTTATCTTTGCTTGGAAGGAGCTAGTCTTTGTTCAGCGGGAGAGGGACCCCTCAAATAGCCCCTGCCTTCCCTTCAAAGCTCCCTGTGGAGTATTGTTAAAACAAAGACCCCCTTCCACACCTCTCCCCTCTCTTTCCTTCTCACTTCATCTATACCGGGCCCTTAAAACCAGCACACTTTGCATGAGAAAAAGCGATTAGTCTTTAGATGCTGTGATGACAATGGGGTAGTCTTTCAGGCATGCCTGAAATTTGTTCATATAGTTGAGTCTCCTCTTTTGTTTTTGTAAATAGGTACTCCCCAGGGCCCAGGGAGGCAAGGGCTTAATCAGAGGGGACAGAGAAGAGTGCAAAACACATGGGGAACAACAGGCAAACAAAAGAGGAGTTATACTTGAGGATTTATAGAGAACATATGCCCCAGTACTTTTTACATATGGATCTGTTATTCAGCTATTCCCCTGGCCTTGCTTCCTTGACTTTAGGGTTAAAGGTTAAGTCATTAAAATGTGGATGATTAAAATAGTTCATATAAATAAATGAATAATAATGTTTTATCTTTTATTGTTTTGCCTTTAGTCTTTTATTTTATTATTAGGGGCCAAGCACCGAAGGTGCGTAGGCACCTATTGTTTTCGTTGGCGTTATTATTCTTCTTCTTCTTCTTCCGCCGCAAGTCTATGGCAGCCCATAGAACCGATTGCGGGAAAGTTGTATAATTTGGCACACTGATAGAGGACAGTCCCAACATTAACTATAGCAAATTTGAAGTCTCTAACTCCTACTCTCTAGCGCCACCACTTGTCCAAACTTTCAATGTTTGTATGCTAATAACTTTTGAACCGTAAGCCAGAAAATGAAAATTCTTTTTTCCTCTGAATCCTTGGCTCAAGCCAAGTCGAATGATCACCAAAATTCAAAAATCTTAAGGTTTAGTTTTTTCGCTATTTTCAATTTTTCGAAAAACCTTCTTTTTCGAACTCGTCCTAGACGGTTAGTCCGATTTTCACGAAAATTGGCTCAGATCATCTTCAGACCATGCTGGCAAAAAGTTATGGAATTCAAATTGATTCGTCCAACCGTTCTCGAATGACAAGTGAATAAATTTGACAAAAAGCACACAAAAATGCATGTGAGGCTATATCTTGGCAACGGTTTGGCATATTGAGACCAATCTTGGTGAGTGTTATAACAAGCATGTCCTGAGCCTACCTGCAGTGTTTCGACGCAGTGCCACCTAGTGGTCAGGAGATATGAAAAATGCATATTTTTGCTTATAACTTCTGAATGGTTTGGCCAAAAATCACAAAACTGGTCTCTTTAGATTCAGTGAGTCATGTCGAGTCGAATGATATCCAATTTTCCCGTGTCGGCCATTTTAGGCGTCGGCCATTTTGAATAATGTTTCAAAATGCTGTATTTTTTGAACGCATTATCGTATCGTTACCAAAATAATTACAAAAATCTTCGGCCCCATGCCCTGAAGGTACTCAAAAAGTTTGGTGGCAGCGCCACCTTGTGGTCAAGAGTTAAAATGAAATATCACAAAAATGCTAATAACTTTTGAATAAATTAGACTATTGAAATGAAAATCATCTACATATATTCTCTGGGTCATGCCGAGAGCATTGATGCCAATTATACAAAAATTGTCCATACTTCCTGTCCGCCATTTTGATTAATGTTGAAAAACTACTTTTTCGAACTCCTCCTAGACCATTAGTCCGATTTTCACCAAATTTGACGTGGATCATCTTCAGACCATGCTGGCAAAAAGTTATGGATTTCGTGTCGATATACGAAACGGTTCTCATTTAGCGCATCAACGAATTTGCTAGAAGGGTGCCAAAATGCATTTGAGGCTGTATCTCTGCAATGCTTTAACATATTTGCACCAAACTTTGTATGTGTCATCCACACCTCACACTGACCATGCCACATAAATTTGATAACAGCGCCACCTATTGGTCAAGAGTTATAAACCATTCATTAACCATGAATAATTACACTTATAAAAATGCTAATAACGTTTTAATGCTTTAGCCTATTGTAATGAAACTGGTCTCAAAATATTCCCTGGCTTATTCCGACAACATAGATACCAAATATGTCAGATTAAGCTGAACTTCCGGTCCGCCATTTTGATTTATGTTGAAAAGCTTCTTTTTCGAACTCCTCATCATCCGTTCGTCCGATTTTCACCAAATTTGAATCAAATGATCTTCAGACTGTGCTGACAAAATGTTATGGATTTCGTGTCGATAGACAAAACTATATTCGTATACCACAGCGACGAATTCTAGCCATGATGCCAGAATGACACTTCAAGTTGTATCTTTGCAATGCTTTATCATATTGACACCAAACTTTGTGTGTGTTATTGTCATCTCACACAGAACACACCAAAATTATTTGATTACAGTGCCACCTGTTGGTCAAAAGTGATAGGCCATTTAATCTTATTACTAGTGGCTGTATTTATGATTTTTCAGCCATTTCAATTACAATCATCCTAAAATTGGTTTACTTGCTCATTGTTGGACTTTGCGTGATGCTCCATGCCATGCTTAGCTCCTAAATTTGCCGCTGCAGTGCTTGGCCCCGTAATTGCTGCTTGCAGCTATATTTATTATTATTATTATTATTATGTGTTATTTAATTGTATTATTTTATCAAATGTTATCTTAACTAGATACTTTAGTTATAGTTAGTTATATAGTTTGTATGGTTTAAAATAACTAATTGTATTACATTTTATCTTTATTAATTTATTTTTTTATTCATTTGTATGTTTGTTTATTAAGTGCTTAACCCTTATGCATTGTTGGGGACGTTTTCGTCCACTAGGGGGAAAAGTTGAGTCTTATTTTGGCCACAACTTTCTCTGTGTTTGAGCTAATGGAATGATTTTTGGTGACAAATCTTATTTTGACCCATATTTTGGGATTAATTTAAAATTAAACTGCTGTAAAAATTTATCAGATCAATGTTTTTTTTTAGTTTTTTTTTTTGCATAAATCTATTAATCTACCTCAGTCCTGATCAAAACTACCAAATGTTTAAAAAAAAAATCCAAGATTTTAACTCTTTAATTACCAAGTTCATAAATTATGTCACTGATTTGGGAAAAAACACACAAAATTACATATTTTCAATATAAAAACTGATTGTGAACTGGATATTTTTTTATCTTTTATCACAGTCTTGGGCATGTCAAAGATTAGTAACAAGATTGGCTTTGATGCATTGTTAGTTTTTGTGCAGCATTAGATTTTAATTTTTTCTCCCTCATTTGTTGTTGGTGGCTGTTTTTGCCCCATTGACTTCCATTATAACGACATTTTTTGATTGCAAAGCCATGACACCATATAATCATGCATTATTGATTGTTTGTGCTTTTTTCCCTTTTTGGAAGAGGTAAAATTAGCTATTTTTACAGTTGATCACTAGGTGGGACCATTAACCCTTTAGATAGGCTTAGTTTCTGGGTTTTATATGGAGTTATATGGAGTATAACAGCAAATTATAGTGTTTGTGTATGTGTGTGAGATTCTTGATTGTTGGTGGTTTTCCCTGTTGGGAAGAGGTAACATTTGTTATTTTTTGCAGTTGATCACTAGGTGGGACCATTAACCCTTTAGATAGGCCTGTGCAAAAAAAAAAAGGCTAAGTTTCTGGCTTGTATATGGAGTTATATTGAGTATAACAGCAAATTATAGTGTGTGTGAGAGAGAGAGAGAGAGAGAGAGAGAGAGAGAGAAAGAGAGAGTGTGAGAGAGACCTTTGTGCACTTACCTTGATGTATCTGAAAAAAATCAAAATATGCACCTCATGCTCTCAGAACTACATGGAGTAAACAATAAAAAAAGAAGTGTATTTATGCACCTGCTGCCTTTTGATGGTGAAAAGTACGGACGGCCTATGTGTGAAATGCTCATCTTTTCTTGATGGTAAAGCCAGTTTAAATCCTTAAAATCTTGTAAAAAAATCTACTTTGCATCAAATTTATGAACATAATGTATTATGAACCAAAATGCAATACCAACTTCAAATAAGCTGCAGCTCGCTGGAGGGGTCAAGCTGCATAATCATTTCTAAAACTTCAGTACAAGTCAAGCCCTTGTCGTGTTGCTTGCTGCTCTTCTCACCATTAAATGACCAGCAGGATGGCATGCAAGTGTTTAAATCCACGTACTTTGCTTTTGTTTAGTCTATACTTATCACCATCATTAAAAGGCAGCAGGTGCATAAATACACTTTTGTTTACTCCATGTAGTTCTGAGAGCTGAGGTGTACATTTTTATTTTCTCAAATACATCAAGGTAAGTGCGCAAAGGTCTCTCTCACACACTCTCACAAGTCAGAAACAAGTCAGAAACTAAGCTTTTTTTTCACAGGCCTATCTAAATGGTTAAGGGTCCCATCTAGTGTTCAACTGTAAAAATAACAAATTTTACCTCTTCCCAAAAGGGAAAACCACAAACAATCAAGAATGCATGATTATATGGTGTCATGGCTTTGCAATCAAAAAATGTCATTAAAATGGAAGTCAATGATGGAGATGGCAATGATGGAAGTCAGTGATGGAGAAAAAAAATTGAATCTAATGCTGCACAAAAACTAAAAATGCATCAAAGCCAATGTTGACATGCCCAAGACTGTTATAAAAAGTAAAAAAAAAAAAATCCAGCCACAATTACTTTTATATTGAAAATAAGTCATTTTGTGTGTTTTTTCCCCCCAAATCAGTGACATCATTTATGAACTTGGCAATAAAAGAGTTAAAATCTTGGATTTTTAAAAAAAAAAACATTTGGTAGTTTTGATCAGGACTGAAGTTGATTAACAGATTTATGCAAAGAAAAAAAAATATGAATCTGATACATTTTTACAGCAGTTTAATTGAGTGGATGTTTTCATCCCGAACATAACGAAAGGGTAGTGAATTTGAACCATGCACAAGGGTTAAAATCTTAACGTTATCCGTCACCATAATCTAAAATATTGTCAGAATGAAATATCAGTTTTATAGAATGTTAGAGAATGTCTAGGTTACATGTGTAACTCTTGTTCCTTTAAGGAGGGAATGGAGACATCGCAGCGTAACCGGCAAATTGGGAATCTCGACAGAGAGAGGTATCCACTTCAAGTGTTACTAAACGAGCCAATGGACATTGGCATGCAGAATCACATCTGGCTTCCACCCCACACAGCGCAGGTATAAGAGGCAGCAGGTGTACTGCATTCATTCATGTTTTCACTGAGGAGCCAAGCCGGTGACCCGGCTGTGGTGAAGGTACATGACATCTCCATTCCCTCCTTCAGCGGTTACACATGTAACCGAGACTTTCCCTTTCAGTCGGTCACTCTTGACATCACGTCGTGACTGACAAATTGGGAATCCCTACCAACGCGCCACAGTTGCTGCCCCCTTCCAGTGCCCTGTGAAGGCCTCCTGACCCTTTCTATAAGGCAGACGATAGGACCGGGCTCTACATAGAGAAGGTCAACTACTCCTGTTCCTCGAACAACCCAAACAGTAGGACTTGGATAACATTTGGGAAAGCTTGCCCTTCCTACTCCGAAGAGGTACGGTGCGGATTCACCTCCTATCAGAGTAGGGTTGAGTGGCATTTACTCATGTGAGGTAACCCAAAATTGTCCTATTACGCTTAGATGTCTCTAAGAGACATCTTTAAACAGCAGAGTGTAGCCTACCAGGGGAAACATGACCCTAGTAACTGTACCATGGAAATAAACATATGGGATCCCAACAGGGGCACTGGCCTCACACCAGATTTCAGGAATTCATTGAATGAAAGGCCTGGCACAAGATGCCCTGCCATGTCTGGCCGCCCGGGTGCTAGAGGACTCGACAGGGTTAGCCCAGTTAGGGAACTCTCTGGAGAAGGAGGAAACCAGTTCGATACGTATGCTATAGAACCTAGCGTACGTGTTAGGACTCACCCTGCCCGCAGTCCTACAAATATCTGCTAGCAAGGCACCACGAGCCAGCACCCAGGAAAGTGCGACACCCCTAGAGGAGTGAGCACGTAGCACTAAATGGGCAGGGCACACCTTGTGCCTCATAGGCCAAGGTGATGCCATTCACTATGCAGTGGGCCATCCTCTGCTTGGAGACAGATTTCCCCTTCTGCTGACCTCCGCTACAGACAAAGAGCTGCTCTGAGGTCCTAAAGCTCTGAGTTCTTTCCACGTACTGTCGCAGTGTGAGTAAATGACATTGCAAAGCTAGGACTGGGTCTGCCGCCTCCAGGAAGTGGTAGGAACCTTAGGCACGTAGCCGTGCCCGGGTCTTAGTGTTGCACTGGAGTCAGTGGTCCAAACTCAAGCTATGATTCGTCGACCGAAAATGCCTGCAGGGCCATCACCCTCTTGATTGAGGCCAATGCAGTCAGATAGATAGATGGATAGAAACTTCAATTTGACTGACTACAAAGGCTCGAAGGGAGCAGTTTGTAAGGCTCTTACACCAATGCCAAATCCCAGGAGGGTAAGGAAGGGGGCCTGGGAGGATTTAACCTTCTGGCCCCCCTAAGAAACCTGATGACCAGATCATGCTTCCCCACCAGCCTCTGCTCTATGGTGTCATGGTGTGCGAAAATAGAAGCAACGTAAACCTTAAGGGTGGAATGGGACAGTCTATGCTCCAGCCCTTGCTGTAAGAAGAAAAGCATGGCTATGATTGATCATTTCCAGGGGTTGGTAGGGCATGAGATCTGGGAACCAGATCCTGCTGGGCAAATAATGAGCCACTAACAAGACCTGGTCCTTGTCCTCCCTGATCTTTCACAGCATCTGTGCGAGTAGGCTCACTGGGGGAAACACATATTTGGCAGGACCCTGGCCAGCTGTGTGCCAGTGCATCCGTGCCGAATGTTGCCTTGGTTATGAAGTAGAACCAAGAAAACACTGGTTTCTGTAGAGGCAAACAGGTATACCTGAGCACCTCTGAGCCGTCTTCAGATCAGCTAAACCGTCTGGGGGTGGAGTTTCCACTCTCCTGGAAGTGCTGCTGGAGACAGCTTGTTGGTTGCCCGATTAAACACTCCTGGCATGTTGATGGCACGAAGGGACCTCAGATGCTTTTGACTCCAGAGGTGGAGGTTGCGGGCGAGTTAGGACATGTGATGGGAGCGTTATACCACCTTGTCGGTTGGTATGCAGCAATCACGGTTTTGTCCATGCTGACCAGAACATCCCTGCCCCGAATGCGCACTCTGAGGTTGCTCAGGTCAAGGTGCACTGCCAACAACTCAAGGAAATTGATATGCCAACACAGTTGGTGCCCCGTCCACATCCCTGACACTGCATGCCCATTGTGCATGGCTCCTCTGCCGGTGACTGAGGCATCTGTGAAAACCACCACATGCCTGGATACCTGTTCCAGGTAGGCCTGTCACGATGAATAAATAACTGTCCAATTGCGATTATTTGATCTAACGTTATTGGATATGGCTTGCTGTCTGGTTGACTGAATCCAGCTTGAATAGCACAATTCAAAACTTGCAGGTCCAAGATTGGTCGTAACCCACTGGTGTTCTTGGGCACAATGATGTAAGGACTGTAAATTCCCATCCTCATATTGGCTGGAAGAACCGGCTATATCTCATCCTTTGGCAGCAGGACTATGATTTCCGCATGCAAGACAGGAGCATCGACAGATTTTACTGGTTTGAACTAGATGCCCTTGAATTTGGGGGGATGCCGGGTGAACTGAATCGTGTATCCTAGTCTGATGGTCTGCAGTAGCCACAGAGACGGATTGGGGAGTGCTAAACATGCTCCCAGAGACCGAGCCAGTGGAAACAATGGAGCCACTGACGTACCCGTGGTGGGGCAGCATGGTGGAACACCGGGACCCGGCCCAGGGCCTGTGATGGCCATGCCTGTGATGGCAGGGTCTGGGTTTGAAGTGTAAAGGGTTCACACTAGACTTTGAACATGCTAAATTATTTTGGACACCACTGCGAATATGGGCGGGAGCAGGATATAAAATCAAGGTTTCCCCTTAGTTATCACAACATGGATTCCGATGTCCTTGTACTGTGTCTTTTGCGACAGCGTTGAAAGCGTTTTATTATATTGTACATTCTTTATTATATATATATATATATATATATATATATACACTGAGCAATAAAAAATTATGTGTCTGCATTTAAATGTACCATCTGTTCCTGTTTCCATTGACACCATGAAACATACACCTTTTTTTTTTCTTTTTTTTCAGATAGGATGCCACACTACTGCTAAAATTAGCACTTTCTCCATTTTTGAATTTCTGTACAGAGAGGTCACGCAGTGACGTATTGATCTTAACTTTAACTTTAACTTTGGAAAGCAGTGAAATGCAAAATTTTTCTCATGAGCTTGCCTTTCCGGATTGATGTATTCGCAAGCATATAAATGGAAGTCAATGGAACAAAAAGTGCAGTGTGACCACCCCTTAACACTCACCTGATCCCTCCCCGTGAGAGGGGGAAAGCAGGACCTCAGCTTGAGACTTGTAACAACCTGGTGTGTGATTGCATGATGCGAGTTCTTGAGTGACACAGCACCTACCTGTTTCCATGAATGGGCAGAGGGAGTGTTCCTGGGCAACCCACTGCTGCCCACTGGCAGAAGAGGAGGAGGGAAGTGATATTGTCATCACTGTATCACTGTGTTGCAAAGGAGACAGATGTGGCTGAGTCTTTTATGCAACTCTGAGATGGTCATGTCCCCACAAGGAGAACATACCTCATTACCATCCTGAGGCACCAGGTAACGACCACATCCAGAAATGCACAGGTGATAAGACATCTTTAAAAAGACGCGATCACCCATGTTGCTCATTTAGGAATTGCTCTTTTAGTACTGAAGCACGCAGGGGAGCTGGCCACCGCACACTCCTAGTGTGGCTGTCTAAACGAAGGATGATCTTTCCTCCGCTTTGAGACAGTGACCACTGTTGCTAATTGCCGTAACGCCCGCATTCGTCAATCTCTCGAAGACGGAGAGCAGTAGTGATACACCACCGCTTGGCTCTGAACAAAAAAGATAAATGAATGCGGTGCACCTGCTGCGTCTTACACCCACACTGCAGGGTGTGGAAGACAGATGCGATTCCTCATGCCAATGTCCATTGGCACGTTTAGTTACACTCAAAGTGTACACTGGCGAGATTCACAATTTGTCGGTAACAACGTGACGTCGAGAGTGATCGTCTGAAAGGGAACTTCAATTCTTCATCCCTAAAAGATGCCTGACACTCTAGTGAATAGCAGCACAGATAACAAGAGACATCAATCACATGGAAGGAGCAGATTATCTGTCCCTTCTATGTGCGTGCCCCTTCTATTTGCAGCATTTTCACATTTGTTCAAAATACCTTACCTCAAGACCAACATACCTGTGCAATTATAATAACACACAACCACTCCATCACAAGTCCTTAACACACCCTGCCATAAAATGGGGAAATGCTTAGTTCTCGTTGCCACACTTCACACAGGTTTACAGACGGTTTTCACAACCAAGACTTGAATAGAAGAGGCAAATCAAGTAGCTCAATGTGTGCTATTTGCAGCCACCTACTTGAGAAAAATCACACACACACACATTTTACATCTATGTGAGTAGCACCCTACCTGAAAAGACCATTGTGTATTTCTTTTTGTAGTTCATATTGTTTTATGCTGGTTAGCAGGTGAACTGGTTTGGAGTTAGTCATGATGTTTTATGAAGTCTTGCCT
Source organism: Carassius carassius (assembly GCF_963082965.1). Taxonomy (NCBI): domain Eukaryota; kingdom Metazoa; phylum Chordata; class Actinopteri; order Cypriniformes; family Cyprinidae; genus Carassius; species Carassius carassius. The sequence continues at coordinate 10,153,704 of NC_081789.1, forward strand.
ATCATTTCTTGAAAACTGATTTACTCACAATTTACCACTGTGGAGTACAACCAATGGAAGGAGCAAACATAAGTCAAAATTAATAGTAAAAAATTTAGAAGGAACAAACACAACATGGATTTATTTATTTATTTATTTTAAAGGGCAACTGTGTGAACTTGAGGAGAAATGTCTTAATATTGATAAAAACAAGCTGGGAACCATTTTTAACAAATACTTACAAAAATCTACTCTGAAAAGTAAAGAGAAAAGTCCTGTTGTGATATTTTGTATATTACACATTAAAAATCCATACATTTTCTTCATCGAAGTATGGCACAACTGCCCAAACATGTCCATATATTGTTTGTGGCCGCTATATACATAAATATATATAAAGAAAAACAAATAAATTTTGAAGATAAAATGTAAAAGGAGATAAAGCAAAAATAAAGAGAGAAAGAGCAACAGAAAGAAGAGAAGGAAGGGGTCGTCCTGACACAGAGGCAGATCTGAGGCATGCCCTGAAGGGATGACTGGGCCTAGGGATTAGAAGGGGTGAAAGAAAAGGAGAGAGAGAGAGCTTGAGAGCAAGCCCCCCTACAAAGCTAGAGACTCCCTCCGCTGAGACACAAACACTTTTGACGAACACTCAACTTCTCATCTGATGCGGCCTACAGCTCAAAGAGCACTGCTTCTTTTTTCTCAATTACTCACTTTCACTTGTTTTCCTTTTCTCTTTCTCACTCTTTGTACCCTTTTCATTTGATGTTGAACATATCAAAGTTGAGGATTATCTAAGAGGTTTCAGTTGGAAGTCCTGACTTGTTGACAGAAGTCAATGGAAGCAATGCACCACAGCACCACGCAATAAAGGTTTCCGGGCATTTTTCAATCAGAGGATACTTGTTAGGGTCAAAAATGCTAAACATGGCCAAATTCAATGGATATATATAAATAAATAAATAAATAAATAACAGTCTGGCAACACATTTGGGAGTTTGATTCTTGATTAAATATATGTGCAAAAAGTTTAGTAGTTATCTTCATGCCACTACAGATCTATCATAACAAATCACTCTACTCTAAAAGCAACTGACCTTATCAGGCTTCTAAGACATCAGACTATTTGTTCCTTATTGATTTGGACAATAAGCACAGTGCTATTCAAACCCACATTAGCATCTCAATGCCATCGTATTCCCACATGCACTTAAAGACAGGTAGAACTTCTTTAAGATGCAAAAGCAGCCTGAGGGTGAAAGGTTTGGCCATTCCTTTCCAATGGCAGGCCTAATCTGAGGGTTTTATGCACATGGGTAGATGGAGAGGGTGAGATGACAGTTTGATAATCGCATGTCATCTCTGCTTGTTTAATATTAGCTGGTGACATAGCGTGCTCAGTATGGCAGTATTGCTGGCAAAAGTACCCTGCAAAAATGTATATATATATATATATATATATATATATATATATATACAAAATTACACCTGTTTAAACAAATTATTGCAAATGAGCATTTCATTCAGGCACATTTATGGAATCATTGTTTGATGATGTTATAGACATAATACAAATCGGATAAAGTCTGAGCTGCATTCTGAGCAAATGTAATGTAAATTCAGGTTACTTCCAAAGCTCAATTTAGCTAAGTTTAAAGAATCTTGTGTATCACATACTTTTTAAACAACTTAATTTAGTTTTCGTACAAATTTGTTATCAAAGGACAATATAGAAAGAGGGATAAACACAGACTCAAAGACTTTATTATTTTATTATTTTATTTATTTATTTTTTATCACACTGAGGTCTGTCTTATCAGGGAACACTTTATCATCACAGAGTTCAAATTTAAGAGCTCAAATTAATGTTTATTTCATAAAACATTAATGCATTAAAATGCATACATCTCTGTTATGGCCTTTAAATTTGAGAGATTAAAATACACATATTCATTTTATCCTCCGTTGACGTACCATGCAAATTCATAGGTCACCGGATAAAAACAGACATATTACAAATAATATATGCCTAATATAATAATTATTAATTGCATTTAATTGTATGAGAAAATTTGACAGACCTGACGTTTAGCATTTAATATGCACTGAATTAAGCCCTGGGTTCGTAGCTAAAGTTAATACAGATTTCAGTAGGCTAATACTAGAAAACGTTTCTCATAAAATGCATACAAAAATCAAAGCAATAAAGATAAAAAAAAAAAAAAAGAAAAGATAGAGAACATAAAAGGATAGCAAATCTCAAACATACGATAGGCTACTATAGGCAAAACGAGCAGGCTGTGTTTACTTTTGTTATGCCTATAATAAATTACAATTAAAATGTGTAACAAGATGCTCTACAAAACAATATGCCTGTCATATACGTTTCTTACTGGTGATCAGATAAACCTAAAAAAAAAGTCTGAATTAAAAAAAACATCTAAGTGAAATGTGATTTTTTTATTTAAATATTAGATTACAGGTCGTCAGTTAATCGCGCACAGGTGTCAGAAGGGGTTTGGCGGGACACAGTTGTTCTTAAACCTATTCGCCGAGCTACAAGCTGTGAGTCTTTTCTGGGCTTCGGTGTGTTTGGAAAGTTTGGAAAAGTCTATTCACACAAGTGACACAATAACTTTACATCACATTTAAAATGAAAATAACGATGATTTCCACTAATAAAATATGTTAAATAATTAGGCAATTCTAATAGAAAAGAGCCAGCTGCAATTATTTCACTTAGGCTATTATTATTTTCCCTTCTAGAGAGCCGACAACGGACAAATTTTTGATAATCAAAAACTGTCTCTATCATTATCGTAAAATGTTTGTTTACATCTATTAAATTGTCACAATAATTTCTACTCAATGTTAACAGTTTTCGAAAGCAGTGATTGAAATCAAAATGTGTGAGTAAATTTACAGTAGCCTATTTCTGCAGGCTGTAACTTTGATTGTACTTGTAAAATTAATGCTGCAAATAAACGTCAGTTTGGAATGATCTGTGTTCAATTATACGTAGGTTACACTTATTATGCCTAAACAGATAAAATATTGTTCATATTACAATCGCTCATAATTGTTTTACAATGTTTGCCGCGACTATTAACCTAGCCTACAAGATGCCAATTCAGTTTTTATCTAACATCGTTCTTTGTTGTAGCTACTCCTCTCCACCTCAATAATAATAATAATAATAATAATAATAATAATAATAATAATAATAATAATAAACAATCTGTCGTTTTACTTTCTGTGTGTAAGATTTAATACATTTCTTCAAGATTTTTAAATTATGGTATTATGGTGAGTGAAAACACTGCAATATGATGATTGACTATTTCCAAGAAAAACATAAGCATTTGGAAATATTAAAATTGTCGCAAGGAAACACTGCACTGAAACCAGCTGTACTGTGATGTTTCATATTATTTATAGATAATTATCAGTGTAACAGGCATAAAACATTGGGATACTTTCAAAACATTTTAACAGACCAATTTGGGCCGCGAGTTAGACAATGAGAGCCCAAAGTTTGCAAAACGACTCTGCCGAACTGTCTGTGAAGCAGAAAACTCATCCCAACACTGACAATACACGCTCTTTTAATTAGTTACTCCACGACTAGTAACTTAGTTTTTCACAAAAATTAGTTTTACACGACTTTACTCCCCTTTTTCATTTCGAAAAACTTTCATAGAAGCAAAAAGTCTCGGGAAAACTGCATATTTCTTGCACTTACTCGTTCAGTCGCGAAACTTTTCTGTTCTGAGCTCACAGACTTTCTTCTCGCTCGCGTGCAGATGGTAGTTGCAGACAGACAGTCTTAGCTTCTTCAATTTAAACTCCAAAACTGCTCTGCGGAGTTGTCTTTTTTTTCACTCGTCCTCTTGTTTTTTTGTTTTGTTTCTTTTCTCTTTTTTTTTCCCCTACGTAGGCTACTCTTGGCAGGGGCAGCCCAGCACTGAACTAGCTCCCAGTCTTTGCCTACATAACCTAAAGCCTAAACACAAAAATAAAGCGACTCGTGAAACTCCTAAATGTTTATCACAAAGACTGTAATGCAGTTTCTCGGGTAAAGAAGATTTGAAGTGCGGAGCTCCAGCTGCCCTTTCCCTGTGCCTGACTCCTCCCTTTCGGAGAGCAGGCACGCTACCTCCCCTCTTTTTTCTTCTGCCCCTTTTTCCCTCCCTCTCTCATTGCCTTATCCCAGCGCTCCTTCTACACTAGAAACTAAAAAAGTTATCCTTAATATGAACAAATTATTTCTCTAAAGTTTGGCAATAAATTGTGAAGTAATTTAAATATGGCAATGAACTTTGGGAAAACAAGAAATTTGGGAGAAGAAAACACTAAAAACTACTGAATAAAATGGGTAGAAAGATTGTTTAAAAGGATTCTGAAACTACCAAACACGAATTCAAATAAATAAATAAATAAATAAATACAAATTTAAAAAGTATTCTCTGTTTAAAAATAATAATAATAATAATAATAATAATAATAATATCAAATGAATAAATAAATAAACTTTATGACAAAATAACTATACAACTAAAACATTAAATATAAAACACAAAGCAATTAATATAAGCTTCTGGGATGTAGTTTATCAGGTAAAGGAAATCCTGTTATGTACTTTTTTTTCTCTCTTAAGGGTCAAATTCAGTGACCTGATTAAAAATGATTATAAAAAAAACTTTTTTATTGTTATTTATTAATAAGAGGGTAAAATTGAGATATAATAATAGCATAACAAGGTGGGTATAGAGATGCGTGTTGTCAAACAGAGTGTTTTAGTAGGCTTTTTGCTTTAACACTCATCATGAACATCATGCATTCTTCTTTGAAATTGAGATTCCTTTTCAGTATTTCAATATTTTATAAAATTTTTAGTGCATTATTACCTATGACACAGCTTTTATAAGTGTATTGTTTCATCCATATTTGTTGTCTGACTTATCAAAATATAATATGTAATGTGTCTGTGATTAAGTAAATGTCACTTCATCTAACTCAAATCTAATTCTCATTGCATTATTGCAGCAGCACAGCCATCTATCTTGGAACAAGAAATAAAATGACAAGCTTGTACGGTAAAGAACTAGGGGAGAGCAGGGGCGAAAGTACCATTTTTCAGAAAAACATCATTTTAAAAGATAATGTTGTAGACAGATATATATTTCTGCTGTGGCCAGTAACTCTTTTTTTCTGTTACTCTTATTTTTCTTAAGTATACCTGATTGTGACCTTGTTAATATGTAACTGCAAACATATTTTGTCCTTTATCTTTGCAAAAAAATAATTTAATTACATTTTCATATTTTCATTTTTAATTTAAGTTCCATCAGATGTCTGAAAACCTGACTGTATTTGTTATTGTCAATTTCAATTTATTTTTATTTAAAAAAAAAAATCAACACAATGTACAATATAAAAATTTGATTACATTAGCATAATAATAAAAAAAAAACTCTAAACATAATGTAACAGTAGCCCTATTTATGTTTCCATCCAGTTGTTGTTATGCATAAATTGAAAATGTGCATTAAAACATCTGGAAACACTGCAAATTCATAGGTGGAGGTGTAAAGGCTAAGATATGGCTAAAACCTAAATATAAATGCAATGTAGCAGCTGCCCAGAGAGTGATGTTCCTCTCCAGAAACGCCCTCTCAAAAAACATCTGGATAAAACCAGACCTCTGTCTGTCTTTCTTTCTGACCCTCACTCAGACATATTCTTTTGGTATAATATGACATAAACACTTGTAAGAAATGATGCAAGACACAGAAATTCACAATATAGCATGCACTGGAACAAAATAAATACTTTTTGTCACTGTAGCAGGACAAAAGTAACAATTGTTACTTTCGTCCCGACAGGAACTCCTGACATTTAAACTCGATTTAATTTTATACTGAAAAAATCTGAAAATGCAAACTTTAGGATGTGTTAAAGCACTAAATAACCTGTAGATTGATCATTACTGTGACACATAAAACAAGAAAAACAACACGACTAATTAAAAAAAATTACCACTTCAATAATTTACTTTTTGTACTCGAAAACAGTTTTACGGACCTAACTTCGGGAAACGATGAGGAAATCACGTGATATTTCTCAGCTCCGTCAAGGATTGCATGCTGAATATGCTGTCATAGCTGGGATTGCAAATGCAGAAAGAGGCTCAGAGAAAATCACTTTGTTACTTTCATCCCAGGTTACTTTTGACCCCTCTCTCCCCTATGTCTTTACACCTCAAAGTGGGACCTTAACATAAACATCGAAAGCAGAAATGTGCCTCTTGTAGTGTTATTCCTAATCAATATACATAATCAATATTCAGGGAAATAAGGATGTAAAAAAAAAAAAACCTTCTGGGCTCACAATCAATCAATGGGGCAGTAACAGTTTCACAGTTGAAAATCACTCTCTAATCTCTTAAACAGGATCTGACTGTGCGTGTGGCCGAGAAGTAAAAAAAAGTAAGAGTTCATTTTATGCCATAAATATTTTATTACGCTACTGATGTGTCTGTTTGAAAGAAATGTGTGTTATGTTGGTGATCAAAATTAATTTACCATAAAACATGTGGTTCTCATATGCATTCACAGCATTTTAAGCCTGTTAGAGTGAAATAAAAAGAGCTTGCAATATTAAATGCATAGATCAGGTTTAAATTTAGTTTACCTGTGTTGCAGGGTTTTTAAGCTCTTCAACCTTTGGTGACAATAGTATACATATGAACATTTGCGAATTTGAGAAGAGATGGGGGAAGTCCAAAGTTCTGTAATATAAACCAGATCCATGCACAAATTAAAAGAAACCCAATATAGCTCAAAACAACCATTTAACCAAAGTACCTGACTGCAGATTTATAGTTACCAAAAATGGGGGTAAATGTAGAAAAGAAAAAACGAAAAAAAAAAAAACCAAGCCAAGCAAAACCCTCTGACCAAGATCATCTATTACACATAACATCTAACATTTATATATGTCAACTGCAAAAGCCACATTCATGTGTGTTCATTGTACATGTAGGGGTTTGGTGCATTCGAAATTCATTGGAACTGACGTTATGAATCATGTTTTCTGTCCCAAAGTGTTTTTTATTTAACTTCAGATGGCTGAAATCAGTCTGAAAGTTCCTGACATGGATAACACATGATACACCTTTCTATTTTGTTAACTCGCAATCATCCATTCTGCTAAAGTGGATGGAGAAACCGATATAGACATGCAGGCAGTCAGTCTCTTTGTAAATCTCTCTTAGAAAGATGGATGAGAAACGAGAGGAGGGGTAAGTCAAAGCAGGGATTGGGGGTGGTTAGCTGCTCCCGAAAGTATTCCATCAAAGAGGAGCTGGATCCCGGGGATTGAGATTTTGCCTGGAGGCAAGTAACCGTTGGTCTCCCAAGAACATATTCCAATGTCTGCCTCGAAAAGCCAAAGCACACATCAAAAACAGCAGTGGTGCCAGAGCGGTTCTTGAGGAGAAAGAGAGAGTTACAGGTCCTTCCTTAGCCCACATTGAGCCCCTGATTTCACCCAATTAAACAATAACTTATGAATACTGACTCACATTGACACTGGGTGTGCACAGTGAATAAATTATTGTAGTACTGAGACCTATGTACATACAATAATAGTCTTTTTTTACCATCCAGTGTATGGGAAAAACACATGGTGATTCACTTTTGAAGACTGCGCACACTTTTATGTATGAATCTGGCAAGGAAAGCAGCATCTGGAACAATCAAGGTATGACCTAATTGTCCATGATAAAGGACAAATATTTTAAAAAGCTCACCATTCAAAACACATGAACCAAGTTAAATATATACCAGATGTATACCAAGTAATTATAAACCTTTCAAAAATCTTCAAAAGTCTTCTCTATGATATAATTCATGTTTTTTTTTTTTTTATGTTTCATGACTGAACAAAAGTTTTTCAAAACTAAAAATACAAAACAAAAATAAGTAAATGATTATACCTATTTATATTCAAGTATACGATTAACTATTTAGTCAAATCAACACTTTCAAAACAACTTAATAAGTGATTATAACTAAAAAGAAGTCTGACTGGCTGCATTTAAGAACAAAGGACAAAGAACAAAGTGGCAAGAATATGTACTATACAAATATTACAGAAACTTTAATTCATAATTCTTTCCTGTGCTTATGAAGATTTATTACAAGTCACATCACTTGACAGGTTTTTCAGCTTTCACCAGTCCTGTCATTGAATTGGTAGTCAGGAATTTAACTGTTTAAAATAAAAACTGTTTAATTTAACTGTTTTAAATGTTGCTGATTGTTTGCTTTTTTTTTTTAAAGACTTTTAAAAGGGATTACCAGTTGGTTTACACACTGAGCTTTCTCATCTTGAAGTGTCCAGTCTTGAGCTCAGTATATACTCCACAAAGGAGATATTATTGAGAACTAATCTGTATGCTCAAAGGCTAAAGAGAAGAAGGCTTTGCCCTTGTACCTAAAACAGAAGATGCATTATTTTAGTGCAGTTGGTAGAGATATCCTTTTCTTCACTTCTTACAATATTGGGATATCTCTGTCTCACTGCTTGAGGTTGGGCAGATTACGAGTTTGCACTCTGCCCCTCACTCTGCCCTAAAATCAAAGGGGATATTTGTGAGATTATTTTTAGGCTGTGAAAAATAATAAACGCAAAACTGTATCCACTTCAGCTAGTTAAGTAAATTTTTGACTGATAGTACCCCGAGGGGGATTCCATGCCAGTTCTGAAATGACAGCATAATGAAAGTGGTATGCGTGTTGTGTCTTATCGACAGGGATTAGAGGGGAGAAATGAAAACGGAGGGGTTGCTGAGCCCTGTGTGGCATGAATTTGATAATCTAATGGACGGCAGTGGAAAAGCGTGCTAATTTTGCTAAAGTGTGAGACCTTTATTCCCCCCTGGTTCCACCAAGCTTATTCTTTTATTCATGAATTTTAGTCTCAGACTCACTTTATTTTTCTCTTGTGTCATCACGTTCTCAATTTCTTTCTCGTTACATTGATGCAATAGCCCACAGAGGTTATTAATATCTCTATGTATGAGCACAGTGGAAGCAAGCGTGCACAATTTAATCCCTTTTTGTCATTTTTTCTTCTGTACTGCTGTACTGATATAAGTATTTTGACTATACTGTCCTACTGACAATAAATAAATAAAATAAAATAAAAATAACACTCAAGGCAGTTATCAATATTGTGATTTTATTTAAGTGTATTTCATGCCTGGACTTTTTTCTAGGTCACCACAAGAATGTGGGTCACTTCTACCACAAACTCAAATCAAACTTTATGAGCCACCACTGGAAATCTTATTTCACGCTCGTACTGATAGGAAATATTTGAATATTGGGTCAAAGAGTGCTAATTTCATTCTCATTAGTGTCTTCTGTCACTTTAGAAGAGATTATATAATTTGAAACATAAAGATTATTGATTTCTAATATTGATTAATTTTGTAATTATTAATTTAATGTGGGATTGGACAGTATGGAAAGTTCTCACAATAAATTACTAAAAAACTAGTTTCCAGAACAACTTAGAAAACAACTTCACACCATATTTGTTATTTTATATAAGGATCTAACAATATGATAATTCTGATAAAGGTAAGCCAATAATTAATTTGTTTGTTATAATTTACATGTTGTGGCAATAAATGGCTGATTTTTAAATGCTACAAGTTTAGACATCACAATATGAAAATATTTGAGATTTGCTAAAGATTAGATTTAGCAGTGTTATTAAATTATTAGTGTTTTAAAAGATTAACTTTAAGCGAGTGTTAGATGATGGCAGAGGTAATGGGATATTAACATGATAAATTAAATATTAAATATTTAATATTCGCTGACATGGCACTGCTATATTTTCACTTGTGTTTGTCCAGTCCACAATAGCCAGTGCTACATTGTGTTGATCAGCGTCTCACACTGTAATGTGCAAGTCCACTACAGCAACTCCTCTCTCTGAAAGGCAAACTAACATCCCTCTGGAGCAGCTATCAATTGGAGAATTGCTATCAATATTTAATAAAACTGCAGCCTGCACGGTCAACATCAAAGACATAACTCTTGTTTAAAGCGAACCTAGGCTTTTGTCTTGGATCCTAAACTATAGTGTTTGAGCCTATGAGGCTGTGCTTGTATAAAAAAAAATGTAAATAAATAAATAATAAAAAAAACACCTAGACTAAGAAGTGGTAGAAAGAACACCAAACATCAGCCTGTCTTTTGGACAGAGGAAAAGGTGGTCTCAGAGGACGGGTTATGACCTTTCGAGAACAAATTACTCAGATACACACCAGTGTATACAGGTAACAGATTGATGAAAATAGTATGGTATTACAAAACAATCATAATAAATAAATCATAATAAATAAATATATTCTTCCAAGTCATGATCACAATCTTTTTTTTATTGCTCAGAGATCTCTATCATGGCTCAGGAGATTTAAAGGAAAAGTTCACCCAAAACTAAAATTTAATTTCTCACCCTCTTGTTGTTCCAAACCTGATATTTTGAAAAACTTTTTGTAACCAAACAGTTTTGGGGACCATCCATTATATGGTCACTTTGGTCAAGTTTATTCTTTGTATGGTTATTCTTTGTATTAGTAAAAATAGTCTAAATAATTTCCCCGGTGCTGCCGATGGCCAGTCCGGGCCTGCCCTGAATGTCTTAATTTTTTTAAAGATTTGTTCTGCATGGCAACATAACATAACATTTTGTGTTGGTCTATGTTTTATGTCAAAACAGCAGTACACCACAGGAAAAAAAGACCATATCCTGAAATATGCATCTACTGTAGAGTTTAAAAGATATTTTAATGTTATGAAACACTGCAATCCGAAGTCAGAAATTTCCTTTAGAATTCAAACATATTTTTTAAACCAAATTATCTGCCATATTAATTTTAGAGTGCCACAATATAATTTTATGTAAAAAAAAAAAAATAATTAAAAAGGGGAACCATTTGAGACAGAATTGACAAAACATGACTCTGTTGAAGGGATAGTTCACCATACAAAGAATAAACTTGACCAAAGTGACCATATAATGGATGGTCCCCAAAACTGTTTGGTTACAAAAAAGTTTTTCAAAATATCAGGTTTGGAACAACAAGAGGGGGAGAAATTAAATTTTGGGTGAACTTTTCCTTTAAATCTCCTGAGCCATGATAGAGATCTCTGAACAATAAAAAAAGATTGTGATCATGACTTGGAAGAATATATTTATTTATTATGATTTATTTATTATGATTGTTTTGTATTACCATACTATCTTCATCAATCTGTTACCTGTATACACTGGTGTGTATCTGAGTAATTTGTTCTTGAAAGGTCATAACCCGTCCTCTGAGACCACCTTTTCCTACAGGCTGATGTTTGGTGTTCTTTCTACCACTTCTTGGTCTAGGGTTTTTTTTTATACAAGCACAGCCTCTTCAAACACTATAGTTTAGGATCCAAGACAAAAGCCTAGGTTCGCTTTAAACAAGAGTTACGTCTTAATAATTTATTAGTGGCCTATTCATTTATATATATGCTTTCTCAATGGAGCATAGTGCTCATTTCCCTTTTAATTATAAATCGATGATAAATCATAAATCAGTTAGTCTTGACTGGCAGCGCTACTATTCGAATCGGCTCACGTCTGTTCCGCGCTTCCGTCAGTGAAATGTAGCAACATCACTAACCTTGTTCAGGGCATCAAGTGCAGGTCAGTTTCATTTGTAAATACGGTAGATAGTTTTGTATTTATTAACGTAGTTAAGTATTAAACTGCTATTATCTGTTAGGCTATCAATAGCACACCATTATTATAATCATTCAGAATACTGTGCTAGGATATCAATATCGATTGTAAAGTTACATTAAAAAATTATCCGAGACAGATATTCACATGGATTAGAGGGAGGGAGGGAGGGAGCTAGAGCAGACAGCAACAAAAATATTATGAGTCACAGTCTAATAATTCAATAGTGTTATAGTAGATTTTTCAACAAATATATTGTACTAATTTTGACATTTAGAAAATGTGTTTTAATACACTAACAAAGTATTTTTTTTATTTTTATTTTTTTAAGAAGTCCCTACTGCTCACCAAGCCTGCATTTATTTGATCCAAAATACAGGAAAAACAGTAATGTTAAATATTTTTATTATTTAAAATAAATGATGAAAACATTATGTTGTTTATATTATTATATGTATATTTTTTCAGGTTTCTTTGATGAATAGAAAGTTAATAAGAACATCACTTTAGACCAATAATGTATCCTTGCCAAGTAAAAGTAATAATTTCTATAAAAAATTAGACTGACTCCAAGCTTTTGGTATAATGTATAATGTTACAAAAGCTTTTTATTTCAGATAAATGCTGATCTTTGAATCTTTCTATTCATCAAAGAATCCTGATGTACTCAACTGTTTTAAAACATTGATAATTATAATAATGATAATAAAAAATTTAAATATTTCTTAAACAGCACATCAGCGTATTATAATGGTTTCTGAAGTAATATAATGAGTAATGATGTTGAAATTTCAGGATTTTGATCACATGAATAAATTACGTTTTAAAATATATTCAAATGTAGAGAAGTTATTTAAATAGTAAATATATATATATATATATATTTATTTAATTTTTTTTTTTTTACTGTAAAAATGCAGAAAGTTTTCTTTAAGTGGTAGGTTTAGGTGTAGGGTTGGTATAGGGCAATATAATATACAGTTTGTAAAGAATAAAAACCATTACACCTATGGAATGTCCCCATTTAGATAGCTAAGTAAATGTGTGTGTGTATGTGTGCATGTCACGTGTCACTCAGAGGAGAACAGTAACAAATGACACCCATCGTCCAATACACTTATCACAGTGCTGGCAACACACACAGGCGGCAGGATGACTGAGATGAAATGAGAATGTGAGAGAAAGATTCTGTAAATGGAGGGGATGATAGATGAGGGATGATAAGAACAGCACTGCAGTTTGGAATGACAGATCATGAGATGCTTGGCACCCAGGAAAACCAGTTGAGAGCTTATGAAAAGGTGTTTGGGAACATAATATCATTCCGTCCTGAGAAAAAAAAAAATGGTATTGGGTGAACAGCCTTCATATTCAACCTCAGTTAACCTGTTCATCAATCAAAACTATGATTTGGCATCATGAGTCTTCATGAGAATATACTGTAGGTAAGACTGAATAGAAATCATATGGACTATGAAAAATGTAGACATTCATCAAAAAATCTTCTTTTGTATTCTACAAATTAAAACAAAAGAGAGTTTAAAATGACACGAGAGTGAGTAAAAGACAGAATGTCCTTTTAATTATATATATATATATATTTTTTTTTTTTTGCTAAAACCATTGCTTTTAGCCCCAGGCACATACAAAATTAAACAAACATACAAATCCCACACATAAACAACCATGCCCACACACATACTCTGGGGAGTTCTGTAATGAATGAGGTGCTCTGAGACACAGGTGCTGCTCCACTTTTGAAATACACTCTCATTTCATAGCTTTTGGGCTGCCCTTTGTGTCATTTACCTCTCTTGTGCAATTGACCTGATACAGAGAGAAAAAGAACAAGACAGTTGGAGGCAGAGAAATGCGCTTTGAGCATAAAAACTAAAGCCTTATTAGCCCGTCACACTTGTACTGTTGGTTGTGGTCTTTTGTTTTACACTGGTTTTCTGTTTTTGTCATGTTCAGCACAGACTAAAGCACAACCTAAATAGTGTATGAACCACCAGGTGGAGCTATTGTGACTCAAACGAGCTGTAATTAAATTGTACAGATACCCAGCACATTCTGTTTAAGGAGTAAGCCATCTAGAGAAAAAAATCTGAATTGCACCATCCTCCCTAAAGAATTTTTATTTTTTTTAATAAATAAATAAAAATTAAAAGCACATTCTAGGTAAAGTTTAAAGATGGTAACCCAAGTATTCTCCAGTTTCACTACCACCTACACATTATATAAGCAGAGGAGGCCATACACTGCTTATGCTCTTCTCAGTGCAGGCATATAAGCACGAGCAGGGCCGCATTAAGAGCTCACTGGGCCCCGGGGCTATGAGTTACCCCCACCACTTTAGGTCACCAACTATAGAGAGAGAAAAAAACCCTGCATTTTTCTAAAACACTGCTGAAGTTGTTTTACATAAATATAATCTAGAATCATTCCGAATAACAGTTGCCAATTCCTTTACAATATACAATTAAGAAAATAGCTACTTGAAAAACTTAAAGCACTGAATAATATTATATTTTATAAAGTAATTAAATATACATTACATAGTTTTCACTATAAATTCAACATTCATTCTTGTTTATTTTACAAAAGTGATTCAGTCAAGGGCAGTAAATTACTTTCTTTCTGATGTTTGATTAACATTGACACAAATGGCGACAGCAGCTTTATTAGCAGCTTCTTTCACTTTAACACCTCAGGGTCTGAACTAGAGTCAAGTGCCCTGTGCAAAACCATCTCAAGTTCACCATGGTCTCAAAACCAGCATTTACAAAATGAATTCTCTCCCGGTGACATGCCCCCTCGGTAGGACATTTTGAAAAATAACTCCTGAAATCGTGACTTCTGGTGAATATTGTGGAAACTAATTGATACATTTAGATAAATATATTTCATACATTATAGCATATTATAATACAACTTATTAGGCCTATATATTTATAGAATAGCAAAGTAGGCCTAATCAATATACAAGACTGAACCACATAGATCTGAAATATAAAGGCTATCATGATCATTTTGCCAACAATGAACCATGGATTTGTTTCGTTTATAATATGTTTTATTTTTAACTTAAACAAATACAACATATAACATTCAAAACTCATTGGCTTAGACTGCATTTGAAGAAAAATAAACACAACAGTTTTCTCTAGCCTTGTAACTTATTCAATAGAATTAGACTTCTAGAATGTTCTTTCCAGTGCAAAAAAAATAATATTTTTAATTTAATTAGACAACATTTTAAGGAAGTGTAGTGCAAATATCTTTATATAATTATACTTTCATTATAATTAACTTTATTTCCAGTGCAAAACAATAATCCATAAAAAAAAACAATTATTAATTAAATAATAATTATTTCCCTCCTTCAGATACCTTATTAAGAAACCCATCAGAAATGATTGACACATTATGAAGGAGCGGGAGACAGGAACACAATAAGGGGGAACACTGGGGAGATGTATATAGAATGTTTGGCTAAACCTGTACCATCTCTTTTAATATAATCACTTTCTTATCAACCATATTTGAGTTTTAAAAATCCACATGAGTACATAGCCTACCATATCAGCCTCTGGAGTCTGACGGACAAGGAGCCTTGACCTCGCTCCTCCTGACCTGTGCCCGCAGTCTCGCGCTCCTCTTGTGATTATTGTCTGACGCATGATGCTTAATATCACACACTCTGCCATGACAAACAGAAAAAACGCGATGGCATATGGTACAGTTGGCCTTGTATTCATTGGCCCTCACATATTCCAGCCACGGGCAGTCATTTTTCCATTTAATTCTATATTTTTGTGCTATTTTCTTTTTTACCGGCCGCTCGGAGGAAGTCATTTTTAAAGGCACGTGCCACGCAGCTGACTTCAGCTTCAAGTAGGGAAGCAAGTGCCGGCAGGGGTGCCGGGAGTATGGCTCTGCGACGCAGCGTCTCGTTCCTTCGAGGAACTAGGGTTACATTCGTAACCTAGAGACGTTCATCTTCAGGAACTCGAGCTGCATCGAGCACTTTGGGGAACGATGTGCCAACGCTGCCAGACTACCAAGCCCCTGCCTAGTGTGTATCCGAGGAGCACAGCTAAGGCAAAAGGACAGAAGAGCCAGAAGCGGCTGGCATATCAAGATTGTAAAATCTGGCAAATGTAGAGGGTGTGGACCATCCCGCAGCGTTGCAGATGTCCAAGAGGGACACACCTGCTAGAAAGGCCTTAGAGGCAGCCATACCCCGAGTGGAGTGAGTATGGCTCCCAAAGGAAGGTGAAGACCAGAGGACTCATAGGAGACGTTGATAGCCTTGACTATCCAACGACTAAGGGTCTGCTTAAAGGCAGGAAAACCCTTTTTAGAAGGACCGTAGCAAACAAGCAATTGGTCAGATTTTCTCCACAGGGCAGCTCTGTGGACGTACGCGTCCAGCGCTCGAACTGGACACATAGAGTTTAGCTTCTCCTGGTCTGGCTCCCGAAAGGGAGGAGGGCAGAAGGCCTGCAGTACTATGGGTTGTGGCGTAACAGAGGGAACTTTAGGAACATAACCCGCCCGAGGGTATAAGAATGCTTTGGCCATACCAGGGGCAAAGTCTAAGTAGGTAGGGGCCACCGAGAGGGCCTGAAGATCTCCAACTCTCTTTAGAGACGTAATAGCCAGTAACAGGGCAGTCTTAAGGGTCAGATGTCTATCTGAGATATCTTGTATTGGCTTGAATGGAGCTTTACAAAGAGCCTCTAACACCACAACCAAGTCCCACGGGGGAATACGGGACCGTACTGGAGGTCTCAGTCTTAGTGCGCCACGGAGGAAACGCGTAACTAGGGGGTGTCTACCCACTGACTGACTGTTGGAAGGGACGTGGTAAGCAGCTATGGCTGCCACGTAAACCTTTAAGGTGGAGTGAGTTAACCCCGCAGAGAGCCTAGCTTGGAGAAACTCAAGAACTGTACCAACTGGGCAGTTAACAGGGTCAAGCTGGCGGTCTCTGCACCATGAGGTGAAGAGCTTCCACCTCAGGGTGTACAGTTTCCTCGTAGAGGGAGCTCTGGATTGGAGGAGGGTCTCAACAACCTCGGTTGAGAGACCGGAAGCTATGAACTGTGCCCCCTCAGGGGCCACACCCACAACTTCCACAGCTCTGGGCGAGGGTGGATTATTTTGCCCTGCACCTGAGAGAGTAGATCTGTCCTGATCGGAATCTCCCATGGAAAGCCGTTGAGGAGAGAGACCAGATCTGCGAACCATACTCGGCCCGGCCAGAACGGGGCTACTAGCAACAGACGGACCCTCACCAGGAGGGAGTTCTCGCCAGAACTCCCGGGAGCAGAGGGATGGGGGGAAAGGCGTACAGACGAAGCCTCGGCCAGGTCTGTGTAATGGCATCTAGTCCCAGTGGAGCTGGGTGAACTAGAGAGAACCAGAGGGGACATTGCGATGTCTCTTGAGTCGCAAAGAGGTCCACCTGAGCTTTGCCAAATATCTGCTTTATCTGCTCCACCACCTCGGGGTGAAGCATCCATTCCCCGGGCCTCGGCCCCTGTCTCGACAGCATTTCTGCTCCCACATTCAATCTCCCAGGAATATATACTGCTCTTAATGAGAGGAGTTTGCCCTGGGACAACAGGAGGATCTGGTATACCAGCTTGTATAAGGGGCGTGAACGCAGACCTCCCTGGTGATTGATATAAGAGACCACCGATGTGTTGTCGGTGCGCACCAACACATGACGGCCTCTCAGGTCTGGGAGGAAATATCTCAATGCTCGATACACTGCTAGCGTTTCTAGACAATTGATGTGCCATGTCAGATGGCGACCGCTCCACAGACCGCGGGCAGGGTGGCCACTCATGACCGCACCCCAGCCGCCTGTCGCTAGCGTTACACGGCGACCAACACCGGGCTCTGATTCAAGAACCAAGGTTTCTTCCATATGTCTAAGGCACGAAGGCATCACCGCGTGACCTTGATAGTTCATAATGGATTCCCCTTCGGGGAAAACCCCTTGGTCTTGAACCACCACTGCAGGGGTCTCATGTGCAGGAGGCCAAAAGGTATCACGTTGGATGCAGCTGCCATAAGCCCTAACAGTCTCTGAAACTGCTTGACAGTCAGTGACTGGCCTTCTCTGACTCTCTTGACTGAGGTAAGGATCGACTCGATCCGAGCAGGAGACAGACTTGCCTGCATTGTGGTCGAATATCACACTACGCCTAGATAGTTGGTTCTCTGAACTGGAGAAAGTACACTCTTCTTGGCATTCAGTCTCAAACCCAGCTCACTCATATGGGCGAGAACGGCATGTCGATGTCGAACCGCCATCTGCTCTGATTGAACTAAAATCAACCAATCGTCGATATAGTTCAGAATGCGGATGCCCTGCATACGGAGGGGTACCAGAGCCGCATCTACACATTTCGTGAACGTGTGGGGTGAGAGTGCAAGGCTGAAGGGAAGTACTCGATATTGGTAGGCTTTGCCCCCGAAAGCGAACCTCAGAAACTTCCTGTGCTGTGGAAGGATGGATATGTGGAATTATGCATCTTTGAGATCTATTGTGACAAACCAGTCCTCGGATCTGATTTGAGCTACAACCTGTTTGACAGTGAGCATTTTGAACTTCAGTGACATTACTGAGAGGTTTAAATGACGTAAGTCTAAAATTGGAGGGACCACCTCGATGGCCACCTTCCTTAATAGGGTATTCACTTCTTGTTCCATCATCAGAGCCTGCTGGGGGCCGACTACTGTCGGTGTAACCCCATTGAACATCGGCGGTGGACGGCAGAACTGAATGCAATAGCCTCTTTCTACTGTGTGCAGGACCCATTGAGATACATTTGGCTGTAGTTTCCACGCTGCTAAATAATGTACTAAGGGAATCAGTCTCTTGAGACTGATCTCTGGTGTAAGAGGCCCCCGATGGGGTGGCGAGCTTCCCAGCTCCACTACGCTCGCGGGTGGAAATAACTGGGAGTGGCGCTCGCTGGAGACAGGGCTGCGCCCTGAAACACTGGCAGGGTTGGCAGACTGGCCTCCAGAGGGCACTGAAGTGAGACGGGCCCCGTATAATGAGGTGGACAACGCTCTACCCCATTGGGGGCTACCCTCTGGGTCACTGCACCTCTGGCGTCAGGACCTCTTTGTCGAGGACTTCCTAGCTTCGATAATTGCACGAAGATCTGACTTGGCTTTGGAAGTCCCCGATTCAGAGCGTTTTGCTTTGCTTTTGAGCCTCGCGGTATGAGGAGCTTGCTTGTGGCGTGGGTATCTCCTGCCCAGATAGCCCACGAGAGCTACGAGGGAGGAAACTATGGAACGCCGCCGCCTGTTTACGTGCCTCCTGGAACCTGTCGATGACAGTATTGACTGCGTCGCTGTACAGGTCCAAGGCCTGAAGTGGGGCGTCCAGGGGGCAGACCCTGTCACGTTCTCTTATTTGCGACAGAGTCAGCCATAAATGCCTCTCCGCGGCCACCAAGGCTGCCATAGACCGCCCAATCACGCGAGTGGTCTCTTTGGTGGTCCGGAGGGAGAGATCAGCGGTCCGTCTAAGCTATGCGATATCATCGGACTTGATCCCCTCTCCCTCGTCTACAACTCTCAGCAGGTCAGCTTGATATGCCTGGAGGACCGCCATAGTGTGAAGGCATGCCCCCGCCTGACCTGCTGCCACATAGCCCTTGCCCATTAACACAGATGTTGTTTTTAACTGTTTTGTGGGCAAGGCCGGAGCCTTCAGAGACGATGTCGAACTGGGCGACAGATAGCTCCCAAGCGTCTGCTCAACCCGGGGCATCGCTCTGTACCCTCGCTCATCGAGCCCCGTGACATTGCCGTAATATTGAGAGTCAGGGCCAAAGAGACGGGTGGAAAAAGGGTGGTTCCACGATCTCGCTATCTCTTCATGGAGATCGGGAAAAAAGGGAAGGCTCCGGGATGGAGGTGGTTGCCTCGGCCGCAGAAATTGTTCATCTAACTTGCTTTTCTATGGCTATGATTTTTTTCTCTGCAGGCCACTCGATTCTTAACTTATCAATTGCACGAGTAACCACCTCCAACAGCTCCTCATACTGGGGCAATAGGTGTGGCGAATCCCTGCTGAAGAGGTGGAGTGTCGACCCCTCGCCCTGGGGGGAAGAAACCGACGAGCGTGCTTCCGAACCCAGGGTTTGGGCGCCGGATCTGGCAGATGAGGAAGGAGATAAGGACTGGCCCGTCTCCATACCCTCCGCCAGATCGAAGCGTCCACATCGGCAATCATTCACTCCCTCGAGAGCCGACTCAGCGTGCTTCGATCCCAGGCAAACCACGCATAGACTGTGTGTATCCCCACCCACAATGTAGCGTGGGCAGGGAGGAACACGCAATCTATAGCGTGATCTGGAATCGCCCTTCAAATGTCGTGTCTTTGCTTTACTTTTTGGCATTATGTTGTTTATTGGGACAGACAACAATAAATAAAACTCACAAGACAGACTTTAGACATGCACACACAGAGCGCTTGCTGAAAGACGCGAAGCTGAAGTCAGCTGCGTGACACGTGCCTTTATAGCTTCCTGGTCGCTACGTCACCCCGCCTGTGACGTCACGCTCTTCCATTGGACAGATTGCACACGATATTCAGTTGATCTTGCCAAAGGCGTTTCCCCAGACCGCTCAACGCAGCTCGAGTTCCTGTAGAGGAAGTATACTTTTACATACTAGAGAGTGGGCAATTTAATCCCAATGAGTATTGAAACAGTACACTTACAAGTATACTACTAGAACACTGATATTTGTATACTTGCTACACAAAGTATACTTAAAAATATACTTGAACTTTACTGAAGTATACTTAGTTAAAATAAACTTGAAGTATACTACTTTTTCGTAATGGAAGGGAGCATCTAAAGGATCACCTTTATGATGCTGTCAGGTCCTGGACTGGGGAATCTAGATTCATCTGTCTTTATTTTGGTTTGGTTCAGATTCCTCTGCAGTTGTTGTTTGTTGTAAACATAAAAAAAAAACAAAAAAAACAATCCATTCTTTTTTTTTTTTTAAGTGACGTGACATTCAGCCAATTATGGTGACCCATACTCAGAATTCGTGCTCTGCATTTAACCCATCCAAAGTGCACACACACAGAGCAGTGAACACATACCCAGAGCAGTGGGCAGCCATTTATGCTGCGGCGCCCGGGGAGCAGCTGGGGGTTCGATGCCTTACTCAGGGGCACCTAAGTCATGGTATTGCCGGCCCAAGATTCAAACCCACAACCCTAGGGCTAGGAGTCAAACTCTCTAACCACTAGGCCACGACTTCCCCACACACACAAAAAAAAGCAAAGCTTGAGCTGACGGCAGAGGTCGCCAGAGATAAAGTTGCCGGCTGACCCAGAATCAGAATAAGAATCATTCATGTCATGCATCAGCATGCAACAAGCTAGGATAGGCTATTATCCGCCAAAGTTAATATTCGTCACACGCCAACTTCTTACGCAAATAAGATTGGGAAAGCCTATTAGTAAGTCTGATTTTATTTATTAATTTACTCACAATAAATAACAGTAAAATATATTAAAATAACTACATTATATGCATATTTACTTTTGAGTTGAAAAAAATATTAATTAACAAATATTTAGTAAAATCTTTCAATCGTTAGGGGGGCAACGATTGAACATAGCAGGATATTTTGCTAATTACTTATTGCAAATAAAGGAATAGTGGAAAAGGAATAGAATGACACATGCTTTACCATCTACACCACTGAATGTGATGATTGGCACCTGTCTTTTGTAACTTTGACTAGCACAATCACAATCCGCTTACAATACCAGGTATTTGCACATTTTTGTGTAAAATAGACGCCAATTCTTTTCCCCCCAACAGTTAAACAGTTGCCCACCCTCAGCACCCCCACTTCCCGCGCCTTTGATTCAGACACTAACTCCTTTAAACAATTAATAGAAAGGGCAAAGTCAAATGGATGATTAATTAACAAATTAGGTATTGCTTGTTCTCAGGGGTTAAATTGGGATTTGAAATAGGTTTCCTATGGGTTGGGGCTTATATATATATATATATATATATATATATATATATGTGTATATAACATGTTAATCTATATATATATATATATGTGTGTGTGTGTGTGTGTGTGTGTGTATAAGCCCCAACACATAGGAAACCTATTTCAATATATTTTAGTGCAGTCAAATGATTAATTGGGATTAATCACATCCAAAATAAAAGTTTTTGCTTGTGTAATATATGTGTGTGTGCTGTGTATATTTAGTAAGTATATATAAATACACACATACTTTATATATATTGAAAATATTTACATGTATATATTTATATAACGTATACATTTATATATTTAAATATATTAATGAAAAAGCATATTTTTTAACTTTAAGTTGGCTTGAGAAAGCCTGACCAGAAAGTTTGAAAAGTTTGAAAAGTTTACAAAGTTTGAAAAGTTTGAAAATGTAAAAAGTTTAAAAAGATTTAAAAGTTTAAGAAGTTTAAAAAAGACAGTGATTAACATATTGTTAGCATAACAAGCAAGTGACTACCATGTCATTAGCATGATTAGCAAAGTTGCTAGCATGTTGCTAGCATGATTAGCAAGTGACTAGCATGTACTTAGCATGATTAGCAAGGTATCTAGCATGTCGCTAGCATAATTAGCAAGTGACTAGCCATGTCACTAGCATGATTAGGAAGTTACTAGCATGTCTCTAGCATGTTTCTAGCATGATTAGTATGTGACTAACAAGTTGCTAGCATGATTAGCATGTTTCTAGCATGATTAACATGTGACTAGCATGTTTCTAGCATGATTAGCATGTTGCTAATATGTCGCTAACATAATTAGCAAGTGACTAGCCATGTCGCTAGCATGATTAGCAAGTTAGTAGCATGTCGCTAGCATGTTGTTAGCATGATTAGCATGTTTCTATTATGACTAGCATGCGACTAGCATTTTGCTAGCATGATTTTAGCATGATTAACATGTTGCTATCATGTTTCTTGCATGATTAGCATTCGACTAGCATGATTAGCATGTTGCTAGAATGTTTATAGCATGATTAGCATGCGACTAGCATGTTGCTAGCATGATTTTAGCATGATTAACATGTTGCTAGCATGTTTCTTGCATGATTAGCATGTTGCTAGCATGTCGCTAGCATGTTTCTAGCATGATTAGCATGTTGCTAGTATGTTGTTAGCATGTTTCTAGCATGATTAGCATGCGACTAGCATGTTGCTAGCATGATTTTAGCATGATTAGCATGTTGTTAACATGTTTCTAACATGACTAGCATGCGACTAGCATGTTTCTAGCATGATTAGCATGTAGCTAGCATGTTTCTAGCATGACTAGCATGCGACTAGCATGTTGCTAGCATGATTTTACCATGATTAGCATGTTGTTAGTGTGTTTCCAGCATGATTAGAATGTTTGCTAGCATGTCGTTAAAATGTATCTAACATGAATAGCATGTTGCTAACATGTTTCTAGCATGACTAGCATGCGACTAGCATGTTGCTAGCATGAATTTAGCATGATTAGCATGTTGTTAGCATGTTTCTATTATGATTAGCATGTTGTTAGCATGT
Source organism: Carassius carassius (assembly GCF_963082965.1). Taxonomy (NCBI): domain Eukaryota; kingdom Metazoa; phylum Chordata; class Actinopteri; order Cypriniformes; family Cyprinidae; genus Carassius; species Carassius carassius. The sequence continues at coordinate 10,177,106 of NC_081789.1, forward strand.
TTCTAGCATGATTAGTATGTTGCTAGCATGTTATTAACATGTTTCTAGCATTATTAGCATGCGACTAGCATGTTGCTAGCATGATTAGCATGTTGCTAGCATGTCGCTAGCATGTCGCTAGCATGTTTCTAGCATGATTAGCATGCAACTAGCATGTTTGCTAGCATGGTTAGCATATTGCTAGCATGTCGCTAGCATGTTTCTAGCATGATTAGCATATTGCTAGCATGTTGCTAGCATGCGACTAGCATGTTGCTAGCATGATTAGCATGTTGTTAGCATGTTTCTAACATGATTAGCATGCGACTAGCATGTTGCTAGCATGATTTTACCATGATTAGCATGTTGCTAGCATGTTTCTAGCATGATTAGCATATTGCTAGCATGTCGCTAACATGTTTCTAGCATGATTAGCATGTTTCTAGCATGACTAGCATGCGACTAGCATGTTGCTAACGTGATTAGCATGTTGCTAGGATGTTTCTAGCATGACTAGCATGCGACTAGCATGTTGCTAGCATGATTTTAGCATGATTTTAGCATGATTAGCATGTTGCTAGCATGTTTCTAGCATGACTAGCATACGACTAGCTTGTTGCTAGCATGATTTTAGATAGATAGATAGATAGATAGATAGATAGATAGATAGATAGATAGATAGATAGATAGATAGATAGATAGATAATTTATTGTCCCTTAACGGGAAATTTGTTCTCACAGATTATCATACAACTGGCAAAAAAAACAAAAACACATACATCCATACATACATGTACACATGTAACAGCAACAACAAAAACACAAAAAGGTGAATGTTCAACTTTGTAGCCTATTAAGGATTGAAATTGCAGATGGTACAAAGCTCTTTTTGAAACGAGCCCTTCTCCATGTTAGGGTCCTGTATCTTCGCCCGGAGGGCAAGAGAGTGAAGTGGAAGTTGAGGGGGTGCTCTGGGTCTGTTATTATTGTCCGGGCAAGGCGGGCTATTGCTCTGTCATAGATTTCTGAGATGTTGGGTGTAGGGGAGTGTATTATTTTTGAAGCTATGTGTGTGATTTTATTCAGTTTGTTTTTGTTGGTGACTGACAGCATGGTGTAAAAACTGGTGGAGCAGTATAACAGAATGGGCTGGATAATACTTGTGTACAGTAGTAACAGAAGATGAGGGGCAATGTAAAGGGAACTTAGTTTTCGTAGAATATGCAGACGCTGTTGGGAGCGTTTATGGATGTCCTTTATGTGATAGTCAAAAGTGAGCTTGTTATCCAGGGTGAGTCCAAGATATTTGAATTTCTCAACCTGTTCTATCATGTTGCCATGAATGGAGATCCGACTGAGACTGGGTGCATTAAAGACCAGTTCTTTTGTTTTCTCAACATTGAGATGGAGAAAATTGTCTGTGCACCAGTGTGTAAAGTGTGATATCGTTGAGAAGAGCCAGGATTGCAGTATCGTCTGAGTATTTGTAGTATGTTGTGATGGATGAAGGACTAATACAGTCATTAGTGTAGAGTGTGTAAAGAAATGGAGAGAGGACAAAGCCTTGAGGAGCTCCAGTGTTGGTTATGGTGGTGTCCGATGTGACAGACCCTATCCTCACAGCCTGTGGCCTGTTGCTCAAGAAACTGTGAATCAGATGGATGTAATGAGGTGCAACGTTGAGTTTACGTAGTTTTTTAATCATCTGATGACGTTGAATTGTATTAAAAGCTGAGCTTAAGTCCACAAAAAGAACTGCAGCAGAGTTACCAGATACTTCCAGATGTTGAAGGAGTGAATGAAGGAGACATACAACAGCATCCTCCGTCCCTCGCCTGGCTTTATAGGCAAACTGATGTTTGTCCAGCTGTGGATTGACAGTTGACAAGATGGTGCGCAGAATCAGTTTTTCATAACATTTGCTTGCTATGGGTGTGAGAGCAACAGGTCTGTAATGGTTGAGCTCTGATGGACGGGGTTTCTTTGGTAGAGGAATGATGGTGGACTTTTTCCATAGGGTGGGCCACCATGCTGTACTGTATGACTCATGCATTATGGAATACAGAACCGGGGAGAGTTCCATTGCACAAAGCTTGAGCACCCTGGCAGGGATAGCCTGCCTAAATTTACCATGATTAGCATGTTGCTAGCATGTTTCTAGCATGATTAGCATGCGACTAGCATGTTTCTAGCATGATTAGCTTTGCGACTAGCATGTTGCTAGCATGATTAGCATGTTGCTAGCATGTTTCTAGCATGACTAGCATGCGACTAGCATGTTGCTAGCATGATTTTACCATGATTAGCATGTTGCTAGCTTGTTTCTAGCATGACTAGCATGCGACTAGCAAGTTGCTAGTTTGATTAGCATGTTGCTAGCATGATTTTAGCATGGTTAACATGTTGTTAGCATGTTTCTAGCATGTTGCTAGCATGTTTCTAGCATGACTAGCATGCGACTAGCATGTTGACTCATGCATTATGGAATACAGAACCGGGGAGAGTTCCATTGCACAAAGCTTGAGCACCCTGGCAGGGATAGCCTGCCTAGATTTACCATAATTAGCATGTTGCTAGCATGTTTCTAGCATGATTAGCATATGACTAGCATGTTTCTAGCATGATTAGCATTCGACTAACATGTTGCTAGCATGATTACCATGTTGCTAGCATGTTTCTAGCATGACTAGCATGCGACTAGCATGTTGTTAGCATGATTTTACCATGATTAGCATGTTGCTAGCATGTTGCTAGCTTGTTTCTAGCATGACTAGCATGCGACTAGCAAGTTGCTAGTTTGATTAGCATGTTGCTAGCATGATTTTAGCATGATTAACATGTTGTTAACATGTTTCTAGCATGTTGCTAGCATGTTTCTAGCATGACTAGCATGCGACTAGCATGTTTCTAGCATGACTAGCATGCGACTAGCATGTTGCTAGCATGATTTTCGCATGATTAACATGTTGCTAGCATGTCGCTAGCATGTCTCTAGCATGATTAGCATGTTGCTAGCATGTTGCTAGCATGATTAGCATGTTGCTAGCAAGTTGCTAGCATGTTACTAGCATGATTAGCATGCGACTAGCATGTTTTAGCATGATTAGCATGTTGCTAGCATGTTTTTAGCATGACTAGCATGCGACTAGCATGTTGTTAGCATGTTTCTAGCATGATTACCATGCGACTAGCATGTTGCTAGAACAATTTTACCATGATTAACATGTTGCTAGCATGTTGCTAGCTTGTTTCTAGCATGACTAGCATGCGACTAGCAAGTTGCTAGTTTGATTAACATGTTGTTAGCATGTTTCTAACATGACTAGCATGCGACTAGTATGTTGCTAGCATGATTTTAGTATGATTAGCATGTTGCTAGCATGTTTCTAGCATGATTAGCATGCGACTAGCATGTTGCTAGCATGCTTCTATCATGATTAGAATGTTGGTAGCATGTTTCTAGCATGAATAGCATGTTTGCTAGCATGTTTCTAGCATGGCTATAATGCGACTAGCACGTTTCTAGCATTATTTTAGCATGATTAGCATGTTGTTTTTAAATATCAAAACACTTTTAAATATCTTAAAATTACTTTGTCTTTAAAGTGTTGATAGATTTTTTTTGTTTTGTTTTTTTAAGTAACTTACATTTGGCCAAAATCTAGAGATAATGATGCTGTAGCCTATTGGCTGTGACTAAGCATTAGATCTCTATTTTTCCTTTTCTTTTTGAGTAAAGAAAACGATATACTTTATTATAGTATTATTATTAGGCAAATAATATTGTTTTTAAAAAAATAATGTTATTAAACGGTATTTCTTCCACCCGAACCGGTTTCGGAACGGTAATAATATCAGAGGAACGCAGAACAGAAACGTTAAAATATCGATTCTGCTCGGAGTGAACCAATTGAATTTTTTTTCCGTTTTAAAGCCCTGAGTATAAGTCAGTTGTGTATATATATTAAATTTGATTTTCTAGTGGTGGTCACACTCGGAAACTGTGATTAAATGACCTACTGTATGTAATGGACATGGAGATCCCGCCCCTCGTGCCCCCCCGTCTTTTTCCTCCCGCGAGCCAGAAAGGAAAACACAGCGGGGAAGAGGGGCTCAGTGCCCGGGTTTGGGTGAGCTCACGCCGGCTCAGCACCCGCGTGCCTCACCCTCTCCAATGAGAGAGCCGTCCCCTGTCCTCTTCTCACGCCCAGAGCAGCGTCCCTCGGCTGAAGCAAGCGACCTTGTCTCTTTTGGCGGATCGGAGGACGAGCCGCTTGACGACTCCATGTCCCTCGCGGCTTCTGAAACGGAGGACTGGGCTGGTGATTCTGACCCCGCCCACTTGCCGTCACTAGAGCCCATCGACGCCAGAGCTGGGATGGATGCCGAGCTTCTCCACATCCTCTCCAAGGCCGTTGAGGAACTCCATCTGGAGTGGGCCCCCCCTGAAGAGCCGACACGCAGCAGGCTGGATGAGTGGTACCTGCCAGGACGCCTCCAGGCCCCCCGCCAGCGTTCTGCCCCATTCTTCCCTGAGGTTCATGATGAGCTGTCATGGCGCACCCCCTACTTGGCCCGCCTACACATTTCCTCTGCAGCTCTCAGATCAGTAGACGGCTCTCAGGCTGCTCACCTCTGCCCCCCCCCCCGCTGCTGTGGGGTGGAAAAACAAGAGAGCCCTTCCTTCCAAGCCCTGCAGGACGACCTCTGCCATGGCTGGCAGAGCCTACCCTTCTGCGGGCCAAGCCGCTTCAGCACTACACACCATGGCCATATTACAAGTGGTTCCAGGCAAAGCTTCTCCGTTCCCTGGATGAGTCTAGCCCTAGTGAACCTGCTTTTCGCGACCTCCGCAGTGCCACAGATTTGGCCCTGCGCGCCACGAAAGCCACGGCCCAGGCCATCGGACGATCCATGGCCAACCTGGTTGTGCTGGAACGCCACCTCTGGCTCAACCTAACAGAGATTAACGAGAGCAACAAAGTGGCCTTTCTAGATGCCCCAGTCTCTCCATCCGGTCTCTTCGGGCAAGCCGTAGAAGGGTTTACAGAGCGCTTCACTGCAGCACAGAAGTCACAGCCTCTTGTCACACGGGTCGAGGCCTGGCAGGCCATCCCCGGAGTGTCCTAGTGGGTGTTGGGGATAATACAACACGGCTACTCAAAGCAGTTCACCCGAAGACCCCCGCATTTTCACGGGTTGATTATCACCTGGGTAGAGCCGGACGACGCTCAGGTCCTCCGCACCGAAGTGATGACCCTGTTAAGGAAGGGAGCCATAGAGATAGTTCCTCCCTCAGAAAGCCGATCGCGGTTCTACAGCTGTTATTTCCTTGTCCCCAAGAAAGATGGCGGTCTCAGACCCATCTTAGACCTCAGACACCTGAACCTCTCCCTCATGAAACGGAAGTTCACGCAGATCCACACGCAGATTTGCCCCGAAGACTGGTTCTTCTCGCTGGACCTGAAAGACGCTTACTTTCACATCCAGATAGCCCCCCCATCACAGACGATTTTTGAGATTCGCGTTCGAGGGTGTGGCTTACCAATATACAGTCCTTCCCTTTGGGCTGTCTCTAGCTCCCCGCACTTTCACGAAGTGCATGAACGAGGCGCTTTCCCCTCTGAGACAGATGGGAATCCGCATTCTGAACTATCTTGACGACTGGCTCATTCTAGCCCAGTCACGAACTGAGCTAGACCACAACAGATCCGTGCTCCTGAGCCACTTAGAGTGTCTAGGACTCAGGGTCAATTTCGCCAAGAGCTCACTGCTCCCCAGCCAACGTATTATGTTCCTGGGAGCGGTTTTTGACTCAGTCAATATGAGGGCGGTCATATCACCAGAGCGTGCTCTGGTACTTTAGCAGCTCACGGCCTCCGTCAGGAACAAAGCCTGTTTCCCTCTGAAGTTCTTTCAGAGGATGCTAGGGCTGATGGCTTCCGCCTCCCCAGTTTTACAGCTCGGCCTCCTACGAATGCGGCCCCTGCAATACTGGCTGAAACTCCGGGTCCCACCTCATGCTTGGCGGCACGGCCGCTTTCGCATCAGGGTCAACCAGGCCTGTCTAGCAGCCCTGGAGCCTTGGATGAACCCTGTTTGGTTCAGTCGTGGAGTACCCCTACAGGCGGTTTCCAGAAGGACGGTGCTCTCAACAGATGCGTCCAACCAGCCTTCGACTCGTGGTCGCACGATGAAAGCCATCTCAACTGCCTTGAGATGCTGGCAGTAGAACGAGCCCTTCAATCCTTTCAGGACGATCCTGGAAGGGCGCCACATCCTAGTCCAGTCGGACAGCATGACAGTGGTGTCCTACATAAATCACCAAGGCGGCCTTACGTCCAGCCGCCTCTGCGCACTGGCAAAGCGCCTCTTGGAATGGGCATTACCCAGGTTGCAATCGCTCAAGGCGACACACATACCTGGCAAGACGAATCTGGGAGCAGACATGCTTTCGCGGAGCAATGTCCCCTCGGATGAGTGGATGCTCCATCCCCAGATGGTTCTCAAAATCTGGGAGATTTTCGGGAAGGCAGAGGTCGACCTCTTCGCCTCAGAAAGTAACTCTCATTGCCCAACTTATTTTTCAAAGGACACAGATGCGCTGGCCCACGACTGGCCCAGCCTCCTTCTTTATGCTTTTCCCCCGATCGCTCTGATCCCTCAGGTCATCAGACGAGTCAGGGAAGACAGGCACAGAGTCCTCCTGGTGGCCCCACTCTGGAGGAGCCAAGTTTGGTCCTCGTAGCTATTCAGGCTTTCCATGAAAGCCCCATGGCCGATCCCCCTGAGGCGGGACCTCCTCTCTCAGGTGAACAGGACAATCTGGCATCCACAGCCAGAACTCTGGGCTCTGCATGTATGGTCCCTCGATGGGAGCCTCTGAGCCTCCCTGGGGACGTGCTACACACCATTGCTCAGGCAAGAGCCCCGTCTACAAGATGCCTCTACGCCCAGAAATGGTCAGTCTTCGTTGACTGGTGCTCAGCACAAAACGAAGACCCTGTTGAGTGTGACGTATCTCCGATAATGTCATTTCTCCAAGAGCGTCGAGACAGGGGTCTCACCCCTACAACGCTCAAGGTTTACGTAGCAGCCATTGCAGCATTTCATGCTCCTATTGCTGGCCATTCAGTGGGTCGAAACAGCCTCATTGTGCGTTTCCTGAGAGGTTCTAGGTGGTTGAAGCCCCCACGTCCTCTCACCGTTCCCACTTGGGACCTTCACACGGTCCTTGGAGCACTCAAAGGACCTCCCTTTGAACCGCTGCGGTCAGCTGACCTTCGGCTCCTAACGCTCAAAACCGCTCTGCTACTTGCTCTAGCATCGATCAAGCGTGTTGACGATTTGCAGGCCTTTCGGTGAGCCCTGCATGCCTTGAGTTTAGGCCCAATGACTCGAAGGTCATTTTAAAACCCGGGCATGGCTACGTCAAGTCAAGTCAAGTCACCTTTATTTATATAGCGCTTTAACACCAGAAGTCCCAGAGAGCAGCCATTTGGCTTTTCTACCTATAAAACCCGCAGGACAGCCGATGGGCTGGAAGGCTTTAGGCTAATATCCTTAATCAGCTGTGAACAGTTGCTTTTGTTATGTAAACAATGTGGGGCCATCCTGAGCCACTTCAAGGAAACTTGTGTTTCACTTTGCCATCTTAGGGAGAAATCAACACACATGTTTTTTTTCCTTTGTTGCTGAGATTTATTGATAAAAACAATACAAAATAAAATAAAAAAGAAACCAACTATTTGTACACATATGTACAAATAATATTAAAAAGTGAGTGAGTACATTCCAGCAATCACTCACAATCCTGGCACTGCCATGGTATCTCCCGTCTGCCTTTACCACATGTGTATCTGTAGCAGTGAACACATCGCACAGTGGCATGATTGTTCTTGCATTGGTGTTTGACCTGACACATGGCTCTTTTTCCAGGGCTAGGTGTGGAGGGTTGTGTCCGAAGCAATTGTTCTTTTCTTGCCTTCTTCGCACACATATGAGAGTTAGCCAACTCTCTTGCAAGCTCCACCAGGAAGTCCACCCGTCTTTCCTGCCTTCCGGTGCATGCTTGATACAGCACATGTGCATTCAGTGCTGCCATGTCAATCATGTTATAGAACACGGCAACTGGCCAGCACCGTGTCCCTGTGCGGACAGTGTACTCCCGCAACATCTGGTCCATCACATCCACGCCGCACTTTGTGGTGTTGTAAAGGGTGACAGTGTTTGGCTTCCTTTTGGTGGTATTATCATTCTGAATCACGCTGTGCATGCTGCTAAGAATGTAGACGGTCTTTTTCCGTTTGGGCGCATACGCCGTCAGCGTAGCAGCAGTGGTTGAAAACACCTAATAAATAAGATAAATCGTTATTTTCATAGCACTTTTACGCACAATGACACACTTGGCGGTGTTGATTCTAAAAATTAGAAACACGTAAACATAGAACCACAAAAGACTTGCAACATACCTGAGTGGTGAATTCATTGCGATCTGTGTGTCTAGCGGATTGAGGGATTTCCCGGCGAATCTTGTTGACTGTGCCGAGGATGGTGGTTTTCCAGCTAAGAAGTTTATGCGCAAGTGACAGCGATGTGAAGAAATTGTCCGTGGTAACATTTCTGCCCTTGTCTAGGAATGGTTCCATCAGCCTCATCACTACATTTTCAGACAGTCTCTCTCCACTGGGACGACTAGGGTCCTTGCCAAGATATGGGAGGACATTACAAATGTACTTGGATTTTAGGTCGCAAGCCACCCAAAACTTGATCCCAAACTTGTCAGGTTTAGTTGCAATATACTGCAGGAAACAGCAGCGAGTCTTTGACGGGAAAAGCTGTTCATCAACGGTGAAATGTAGACCAGGGTTGTAGGACGTGATGCAATTGGTGACAAATGATCCCCACACACTGGAAATTGCAGCAAACTTATCAGTCTTTGCTCGATCACTCTGGGTGGACCTGTCATCAAAGCGTAGTTGTCGCATGATGTCTTGGAAGCGGTTTCGCGGCATTGTTCCAATGATATGTGGGTTTCCCAGGTTTGCTGACCAGCAGTCACGTAGTGATGGAACCTTGGTAAGCCCCCGCAAGATGACAATTGCAATAGATGCCATTAGTTCAGGGAGGGCCATGAACCAATGAACATGCTCCGTTTCCTGTGCATGTTGAATAGTCCATTCTTGAATGCTATGAAGCATGTCAAGAGTGATGAAACACAGGAAGCTCTGAAGGCGACTCGAGATACTTTTCCTGGCCTTAGCCGTTGGCTCTCCATCTGCAGCGTATGCTTTGATTGGGGTGAAAGGGAGACGCGTCCCCACCTGTTCTTCACGCCACACTGTGCCATCTTTCGCTGTCTCTGTCAGGTCAGTCCCCAAACGGGCTCTCTTTTTTGGTTGAGGAGCAGTCTCCTCATCTGCAGTGTGAACAAATTCAAATTGTGAGCAATGGAAAAGTCAAATGATATCATAAATGCATGCATAGATACTAATGGGAAAGTCGTGGCCTAATGGTTAGAGAGTTGGACTCCCAATCGAAAGGTTGTGAGTTTGAACCTCGGGCCGGCAGAAATTGTGGGTGGGGGGAGTGCATGTACAGTTCTCTCTCCACCTGCAATACCACGACTTAGGTGCCCTTGAGCAAGGCACTGAACCCCCAACTGCTCCCCGGGCGCCGCAGCATAAATGGCTGCCCACTGCTCCGGGTGTGTGTTCACAGTGTGTGTTATCACTGCTCTGTGTGTGTGCACTTTGGATGGGTTAAAAGCAGAGCAAGAATTCTGAGTATGGGTCACCATACTTGGCTGAATGCCACGTCACTTTCACTTTCACTAATAATAATTCCAGTATCTCCTTCTCTGTATCAGAATAATGTCTGAAATATCTTCCTAAATAGAAAGATACAACTAAAGCAAAGAAACAACTTCAGATGGCAGTGAATGTCTGCTAAGTAGTACAAACAAAAAAGTGGACAATACAAAAAAGGCAGAGTAAATATTTATGTCACTCCAATCTGCTTTTTTGGTGTTTTCCACTTACTGGTTTGAAATGAAATAGGAAATAATATGAAATGAAACTTCAGACAGCTCTGAGTCCGAATCCGGCTGAAGTTCTATGTCTTCTCCATCTGAGTCACAAGGGTTTACTTCACTCAGGATCATTTCCAAGGCCTGCCGAGTGGTGAGTCCTCTCTGCATTTTCTTTTCTTGGAGAGGAGGTTTGTACACCACAGAAATCTTGAGGGCACTGAAGTAGTAGGCTATGTGCAGTGAGATTTTATCCACCTCAGCACAAAAGGAATTACCTCTCATTTGAGAGCAAGCTGCATGCAATTAGATGTGCTAATTCATACCTGTTTACACCTGGGCAAGACCCTACATGCCAATGTGAGACATGGTCAATCAAGTTCTCTGCTTTTAGCAGCCCTCCCTCCCCCACACATACAAACAAGCCACCAGCAACCATTCACACACACACCCCCAACCCCCCTGCAGATTGCTCAGGTAATGACCACATTTACACATGAATTGATGCTAATGATAGCCAAAAGACTAGCCAGTTAGCATCCACTTGGCTAAAGGAGGGTTACAAATCTCTGGGACTTCTAGTGTTAAACAAAATACATTGCATCAAAGCAACTGAACAACATTCATTAGGAAAACAGTGTGTCAATAATGCAAAATGATAGTTAAAGGCAGTTCATCATTGAATTCAGTGATGTCATCTCTGTTCAGTTAAATGGTGTCTGTGCATTTATTTGAAATCAAGTCAACGATATCGCTGTAGATGAAGTGACCCCAACTAAGCAAGCCAGAGGCGACAGCGGCAAGGAACCGAAACTCCATCTGTGACAGAATGGAGAAAAAAACCTTGGGAGAAACCAGGCTCAGTTGGGGGGCCAGTTCTCCTCTGACCAGACGAAACCAGTAGTTCAATGCCAGGCTGCAGCAAAGTCAGATTGTGCAGAAGAATCATCTGTTTCCTTTGGTCATGTCCTGGTGGTCGTCTGAGACAAGGTCTTTACAGGGGATCTGTATCTGGGGCTCTAGTTGTCCTGGTCTCGGCTGTCTTTCAGGGCAGTAGAGGTCCTTTCTAGGTGCTGATCCACCATCTGGTCTGGATACGTACTGGATCCGGGTGACTGCAGTGACCCTCTGATCTGGATACAGACTGGATCTGGTGGCTACGGTGACCTCGGAATAAGAGAGAAACAGACAAATATTAGCGTAGATGCCATTCTTCTAATGATGTAGCAAGTACATAGGGTGTTATGGAAAGTGTTTCCCAGTTCCGGTTTACCTAATTAATGCAGCCTAAAAATCCTTTTAATGGATTTCGATATTAAAAGCATATTAGTATGTTATGTGTAAGCCAGGTTAAAGAGATGGGTCTTTAATCTAGATTTAAACTGCAAGAGTGTGTCTGCCTCCCGAACAATGTTAGGTAGGTTATTCCAGAGTTAAGGCGCCAAATAGGAAAAGGATTTGCCACCCGGAGTTGATTTTGATATTCTAGGTATTATCAAATTGCCTGAGTTTTGAGAACGTAGCGGACGTAGAGGATTATAATGTAAAAGGAGCTCATTCAAATACCGAGGTGCAAAACCATTCAGGGCTTTTTAGGTAATAAGCAATATTTTAAAATCTATACGATGTTTGATAGGGAGCCAGTGCACTGTTGACAGGACCGGGCTAATATGGTTTACCCAATAAAGCATTACAATAATCTAACCTTGAGGTCATAAATGCATGGATTAACATTTCTGCATTTGACATTGAGAGCATAGGCCATAATTTAGATATATTTTTGAGATGGATCAATGCAGTTTTACAAATGCTAGAAACGTGTCTTTCTGAGGAAAGATTGCGATCAAATAGCACACCTAGGTTCCTAACAGATGACGAAGAATTGACAGAGCAACCATCAAGTGTTAGACAGTGCTCTAGGTCAGGGGTTTTCAAACTGTGGGTCGCGACCCACTCGTGGGTCACGGAATGGAACAAGGTGGGTCGCACAAAGTCACTTGGCTGCAGCTAATTTTGCGTTTCAATGACACACAGACACTAACACAGTTCAGTCTAGGGCTGCACGAATGTGACGAGTGGGGCGGGGCCTAGTGCCATGGGAACAGAGCTAGGCCGGTGGAGTGATTGGGAAATGAGCAACACTCACCGGTCTCAAGAACCACGGAGGAGATCGGAAAGATACAAAAGAGGAGCGATGACAGTGAAGGACGAGAGAGGACCAGGCCTGGGTTTTATTTTGTGTTTGTTTTTTATTTGTGCACGGCAGTCATCCGAGAGGGGCTGTCGCGCTGTTTTGTGTTTATTTGGTTATTAAAACTTTGTTTGATTGTCCGCCGGTTCCCACCTCTTTCCACGAAGGAGTCATCGAGGCGGTGGGCTGGAGTGAGTTCGCCCCCCCCCCCCCCCCCCCGGCAACTCACTCCAGCCCACCACATCGAGCACCCTCGGCGGCAGACTCCTTCGCCCTGCTCGATGGCACTGCGGATTCACCCCAGCGGCGAAGGATCTTCGGCAGCGCGCCCCTCCTTCCTCCCTGGCTTCGGCACCAGTGTAAAACATTAAAATCTTCACAATCACAGGAAGAAGGAGGCGGGAACTGGGAACCCACTCATCACAACGATATAGCCCACCAACATTAATAATGAACTGCAATATCCTTAGTGTGATTTTCAAATTGCAATTAAGTCCGTGTGCGTTGCGTGTTTTGAAGGTCTCAGAGCAATGTCATTAAAAGGTTCAATCGGTCTTTTTTTACCTATTTCACAATTATTTTAATCTCCAAACTGTTTTAGATAGTTCTGCTTTGCTTCTTATGCTTTTCTAAAAAAGTGTTGGATTGTGCTCCGTTCTCGCCGACACACACGGAAGGATCATGAATGCAACAAAACACAGCAGCGCAGATCACACTTCACTGGAGTGAGCCTGCTTCACGTTTTTATGGACACTACATATTTTAACGCCAGTAAACAAAAATTAAAACTTGTAAATTTGTAGTGAAATTTTCAGTTGTACTCTAAAATAAAATGGTTATTTTTCTTAAATACTTAATTTCTGTCATAAAAATTTTAAGTAAGATTAGGTTTAAAGTAATTTCACTCGTTGTTTTTTTTTTTTTTTTAATATTTTGGTGGGTCGTGAAATATATTACACTTGTCTAGGTGGGTCGTGGAATGGAAAAGTTTGGGAACCACTGCTCTAGGTTATTACAAGCAGAGTTTTTAGGTCCTATAATTAACACCTGTTTTTTTTTCAGAATTGAGCAGTAAGAAATTACTCGTCATCCAGTTTTTTATATCGACTATGCATTCCATTAGTTTTTCAAATTGCTGTGTTCACCGGGCCGTGAAGAAATATACGTAGAGCTGAGTGTCATCAGCATAACAGTGAAAGCTAACACCATGTTTCCTGATGATATCTCCCAAGGGAAACTGTTGAAAAGGCTCTAAGTTAATTCTTATTGGTGGGTTGTGAATGATTGACAGTCGTAACTTAGTCCCGCCCCCAGAGTCTGACGCAACTTATGTTTCGCGTGAAGGCTGTGGAGGGCTCGCGTGTATTCAAGCCATAGATGAGTGTGCGTAATTTTGAAAGTAAGTTTAATTTCCACTTATACTGTCTTTAATCTTGTTTATATTGCTATTTGTTGTATTATGGGTTGAAACGTTCAGATGTTGAGTGTTTTCGGATTTCCATGAGGCTAATGTTAGCAGTATGACTGTGTGCATTATCTTTGTACGTGTGTTCCGATGCACGCTTTATAATTTAAATAATCATAACGACTCATATTTTTCCATATGTTTACTTTAGTGTTTAGAATTTACAGATGTTATTAAGCCATATTTATGTGGATTATGTTGAGATATGGTTATAAGACGATGTCTATTTATAGTCAATTGTTACATTTTATAGTCATGTATCCTCACGCGTCTATTCTTTTGAGTAAAATGTTTATCATTTATTACTGTAAACTGATTATTTATATTTCTGTTTATTATAGAAACCACACTCACTCACTCACACTCTTCATGCAATGCCCTGAGTATGTTGATGGCGTGATCCTACTATTAAAACAGTGATTGGACTTTGGACTTTTGTGCATTCTTACCGATGCCCTGTGATGATCCCAACTAAGTCGGAACCAGGCAATACAGTCCATAAACCTAATTAACAGTGGTCCTTCGAGCCGGATCGGTGATTGCCACAGGTTAAGATGTCCAAAGCCCATTCAGAGTCACAGTGTGAGCCTGAAGTCCATAGTAAACGATTATCACGCCCCCCACGCCACTTTGAAGATTATGGTGGTATACAGCAGATTCCAGCATACATATCCACCTACTTCCAGGATGCAGCCAGAGCCTTACTGCTGGGAGTCAGGAAATGAGGGTGCTGTCGGGATGACACCCTTCACCAGGTGGCATTCTACTCACCGCGGTGATGTTACTGAGGATACTGGAGATCAGTATGAACCACAAGATGCTCAAACAGTGATTTGGCAGCTACGAGAAGAGAACAGACGCCTGCATAAAACCATTGAGGACATGAAACACAGCTCTGAAAGGGAGGAAACAGACTCATCACAGTGTCCTGTGCCTTTTCCTCGCACTCACTCATCAATAAAGGCAGCAAAGAAACATTTTCCTGTCCCAACTCCACGTCTAACAAGTTAGCAGTAGCTCAAATGAGTGATCAGATTTCTAAAGAGACTGGAAAACCAGTTATGGATGATGGAAAGGAAGAGTCGGAAGATGAGGAGCTAGACTGTGAAATTAATTTGTCAGGTGAACTTTCAGAAATGAAACTGCAGCCCACATCAAAGAACAGGTTTGTGCAATATCAACCAAATTCACCAAATCCATGTACATTGCAATCTCAGCACAAGATAAGTGTACACGCTACACAAAGCACAAGCTATGCACATGACCAAAGACATATCCCACCAAAGCCACAAATACGTGATCCTTCCCCTGCAGCTGACTTTAGATTCAGAGAACGAATTGATTACCACCCAAGACAACATTATCATCCTAGAGACTTCGTTCAGCGCTCTCATTCTCCTCCCACCAGAGAGAGCATTTACAGAGGTCCGAACCCTTCAATACCAGATTTCACAGTGGAAGACCCACGACAGTTTGCTAGACTCAAAATATCTCTTGATAATTTGCTGCCATACGATGCTACTGAACAGTTTAAATATCAAATTCTGCTTGAGCATCTGAAATTCGAAGAGGCCCTTTTAATCGCTGATTCCTACAGCAACTACCGTTATCCATACACCCAAACAATGCAATCGCTGACTGAACATTATGGACAGCCGCATCAATTGGCGTTGCAGAAAATTGCTGACTTGATGGACAGACCAAATATTCGCAGTGGTGACACTCAGGCCTTTCGTAAGTTTGCCCTCAGAGTTCGAGCATTAGTGGGTATGCTTGACCAGCTGGATGAGAAGGGAGCTATTGAATTGCAGTGTGGTTCACACGTGGCAAGACTCATGTCTAAACTCCCTCATGATCTCAAGGCTAACTTCAAGAGGTATGTTCACCCCCTCAGAAACCCAATTCCAAACCTGCTCGACTTTTCACACTGGCTTGAGTTCGAGCTGCAGGTGCAGCCCACTGACTGTAAACTCAATACTAGTGAAATGAGGGGACATATTAGTCAGCACAAAGAAGCTCTGCGACAGCGTAAGCTCACTTTTCAGACAACAGCCATTTTGCATGGTGTGGATCAGTCAGCAGACCCTCCAGCTGCAAAATCATCAGAATTTCAAAACCCTGGCAAAAATGTGTACTGTCATTACTGTGACAATAATCACCACTATCTTAACCAGTGCAATAACTTCACCCAGCTAACCAGTGAGCTCAAAACTAACTGGATTAAGTCAAATAAGAGATGTTGGAGGTGTGGACGGAAACACCAGGCAGCCCAGTGCAAATTGAAAGCCACATGTAAAACTTGCAATGGCAAACATCTAACTGTTTTGCATGACATCAACAGCAAATCAACAGAGATGAAGCACAACCACGAAAGATCCCAGGAGAGTCAGATGCTATACCTAGATCGTCCAGCAGGTGGCAGCCAAGTCTTTCTGAAAATGTGTAAAGGGCTGTTGCGTAATGGCAAAAATTCAATGATGGCTTATGCTATTTTGGACGATGGCTCTGAACGTACAATCCTGCTTCATGGTGCAGCACAGCAGCTTAAACTTAATGGACAGACTGAAACCCTCTCTTTGAGAACAGTTCGACATGACACCCAAGTCATACAAGGTACAAGAGTATCTTTCACTCTGTCCCCAGCATTTCAGCCAAGCAAAATGTTCAAGATAACGGATGCCTTTACAGCTGAGAATTTCGGCTTGGCCAAGCATTCACATCCAGTTACCCTTCTGCAAAGGAAATACCAGCATCTCAAAGGAGTGCCTCTTCATGCCTTTTGTCAGGTTCAGCCATTGTTGCTTATTGGCTCTGATCATCACCATTTAATCATCCCCATGGAGCCAGTTCACTTCGGCCCACCAGGCGGGCCAGCTGCGATAAGAACCAGATTAGGCTGGACACTGCAAGGGCCAGCCAATGTACTCCAGCACCAAATCCCAGAGCATCAATGCCTTTTCACATCTGTGACTTCCACCCCATCAGAGCTGTTGCAACATGTTGAGAGACTCTGGCAGCTTGACATACTACCATATCGCAATGAGAAGGTGGTGACACGCTCACGTTGTGATCAGGAGGCTATCACTCTGCTTGAGACTAAGACTGCAAGGGTAAATGTAAATGGAGTGTTTCGTTATGCCACACAGCTTCTGCGAAAAAGGGACATGCCCAAATTGAAAGCGCCTAAAGAGTCTGTTCTCCCCAACCTCAGAGCATTAGAAAGGCATCTCAGTAAAAGTCCCGAACATGCAAAGGCATATAACCAGGAAATTGAAAGGCTGGATCAATCTGGTTATGTTGTCAAGCTGGCTGCTGAAGCAGTTGATCAAAGCCCTGAATCATGGTACATACCGCACCACATGGTACACCATAATGGAAAGCACATAGTAGTGTACAACTGTTCCTTTCAGTACCAAGGCCATAACCTCAATGAGTACCTCCTAGCCGGGCCAACCCTCACCTCCACTTTACTAGGAGTGTTACTCCGTTTCAGAGAGCATGCAATTGCCATCACAAGCGATATCAAGGGCATGTTTCACCAGATTCGTCTGCTCCCAGAGGATAAACCACTTCTCAGATTTCTGTGGAGAAACATGCAGCGTGATACACCAGTCAGTGTCTATGAATGGCAGGTTTTGCCTTTTGGGACTACATGCAGCCCCTGCTGTGCAACATTTGCCGTCCTAAAACATGTCCAAGAGAACACTGTTCCAGGAGAAGAGACACGTGTGGCTGTAGAAAAACATTTCTATGTGGACAATTTCCTGCAGAGTGTAACTTCTACTGACAAAGCGACTGAACTGGTGAATAAGATTCAAGCTCTTTTAATTTCAGGTGGGCTCGAGTTAAGACAATGGGCTAGCAACATTCCTTCTGTCGTTGCACACCTTCCTGTAGAAGCCAGATCTGAGAGAAATGAGCTTTGGCTTACTGAAAAGCAATGGGATGTCTCTGTATCCACCTTGGGTCTACATGGTCTACAAAGCTCGTCTGAAGGAACCACAAGTTCCTACAATGAGGTATGTCTATCAGGTCATAGCTAGTCAGTATGACCCACTAGGCTACATTATCCCCTTCACAACTAGAGCCAAAGTACTGATACAAAGACTGTGGGATAAAAAAACGAGAGTGGGATGACCCATTGCTACCAAGTGACCTCTTGCAAACCTGGCTTGAATGGGAAGCAGAATTGCAGTACCTGAACAAGATTGCTATACCACGATGCTACACTAGTACAGAACTGGATTCTAAAGTGTGCAAAAGAGACATCCACATATTCTGTGATGCTTCTAATAATGCTTATGGGTCAGTGGCGTATCTTAGAACAGAGAGTCCTCAAGGCCAAGTCGAGGTTGCATTTATCACAGCAAGATCAAGGGTGGCACCAAAGCGGCAGTTATCTGTTCCCCGCCTAGAACTCTGTGCAGCACTTAGTGGGGCTCAATTGGCAAGACTTCTGGAAAAGGAACTCACCCTGAACATTCAACAGGTGACATTGTGGAGTGACTCAAAGACAGTTTTATCTTGGATTCAATCAGATTCATGCAGATATAAAGTGTTTGTAGGCACAAGGATTGCAGAAATTTAGGAGCTGACTGCTTCTCAGGCATGGCATTATGTGAAGTCTGAAAACAATCCTGCAGATGACATTACCCATGGTAAAACACTTCACCAACTCTCAGTGCCAAGTCACTGGAAACAAGGTCCACATTTTTTGTGGCAAGACCCAAGTACCTGGTCTAATGACCCGGAGGAATTGGTTACAGACAGTACAGATGAAGAGGAGAAGGTCACCTTCTGCAGCCTGACCACAGTAGATTTCTCCGACATCATGCAAAGAATTCTCATCATACCACAGTTTTGATCAACTGGTGGAACATGAAGCACAGAAACAATTAAAACAAGCCAATCAGACAAGACATTTATCCGCCCAAGACTATGTAGCTGCTGAGATGTCACTCTTGAAACAAGCCCAAGCTATGTGTTTCCCAGTTGAACTTGATACATTAACATGTGGTAAATATTTGCCTTCCAACAGCAGATTAGTCTCACTTGCACCAGAGATTGACCAATCTACTGGGCTCATAAGAGTTGGTGGCCGTTTGCGACGTAGTGAGCTGCTTAGGCCAGATACTGCCCATCCAATTGTCATTGATCCCAAACACCCACTCAGTCAACTCCTGATCCAACATTATGATGAAAAACTTCATCATCCTGGCCCAGAAAGAGTATTTGCTGAGTTACGCCGTAAATACTGGATCATCAGAGGGCGAGAAGCAGTACGGCGGCACCAACATCAGTGTCGTGAATGCAAAAAATGGCGTGGAAAGCCTGAAGTGCCAAAAATGGCTGATTTACCACCAGCCCGACTCCGTCTCTACCGCCCAGCTTTTTATTCAACAGGTGTTGATTGTTTTGGGCCTTATACAATCAAAGTAGGCCGGCGCAATGAAAAACGGTGGGGGATCATATTTTAATGTACGACGACCAGAGGAGTCTACATTGATTTACTTCCTAAAATTGATACAGATTCATTCCTCATGGCCCTACGCAGATTCACTGCACGCAGAGGAACTCCCCATGAACTCTATTCTGACTGGGGAACCAACTTCAAGGGAGGAGAAAGGGAACTATCAGAAGCATTTGCGGCCATGCAACCCAATCTGCAAAGTCAGCTTGCAAAGCAGAAAATTCAGTTTAAATTCAATCCCCCTGGAGCTCCTCATTTTGGTGGACTATGGGAGAGGGAGATCAGGTCTCTAAAATCTGCTCTCAATGTTACCCTTGGAGCCCAACATGTAACTGAGGAAGTGCTTAGTACAGTGCTTACAGAGATCGAAGGCATGTTAAACTTCAAACCCCTGGGCTACGTGTCATCGGACGT